>NC_056626.2:210579499-210920749 GCF_002870075.4 Lactuca sativa | reverse complement strand
GGTTCTCACCCAGACCGGACCAGAGGGTCCAACGAGCCATGTGACTGGAGGGTCCCACTGAGACACATCGGACCGGAGGGTCCTAAAGAGTTATAGCTTCAAGTGGCTAATATGTGTATATGGTATTTTGGGGAATTCACTAAGCTTCGTGTTTACTGTGTTATGTGTTATGTGTTTCAGGTTATTATTAGGATCGCGGGAAGGCGGCTGCTCGATTGTACACACAAGAGAAAAGAGTCATGAATGAGGATCCTGGATTTTGATAATTACTTTTCAAAAAGTATTTTGAAATATGTTGTGACATCGACACTTGAGATTTTGAGAATTATTATATGTATGTTGGTAATTTAAAATCGAAAATTTTGTTTGAAAATTTGCGGTGTTACATACAAAAGGATCATTGGAGGGTTAAAATGGTTTTAAGTTTATTTAAGTTTTAAAGCATCCGATGCCATATTGTGCGTTTTAAGAGCACAATTTCTTGAATAAAACCCAACATTTTCAAGTGACGAAATCCAAAAGATGGAAAAAATAGGAAGAACATCGACGCCTGCCAATCATTTGTCGTTTCCTTGTGAAGGAGATAACAAAAGGACATAGATAGCACCTAAAAACCAACAAACAGAAATGATAGAAAAGTAAATAACATAAATTGTGCACCTATTTCATTCAAAATCGACATTTTAGAGTGGATACAAAGGCATATGAGCAAATGCCTAGAGGACATGGTGGAAAAGGCGGTGGAGGACATGTCCCCGACTCCAAACCGTCTTCTATTCATAGCTGACAGCTAAATTGGGAAAGTCACGGCTGAAAACTCGACACTGCTTATAAGCCAATACGGGTTCTAATGTGATATATAATTAAATAGGACACACACAATTTAAAATGGGATAATGTATCAAATAAACTTTATATCCGGGCATAAAGAGGAACTTTAAAAGGAGTATATTGTAACGAAGATCACATGTGGGAAAAAAATTATTTTTTTCTAACGTTAATGATGGTGATGAACATAAGATAAGATGATGATGAAGCCAATATAAGAAAATCTCATTTATTTCTTTGTTAAAAACATAAATGAAGATTATAATTAAACGACTAGAAAGCTTAATTTTCCTTTATTGTAAGTAATTAGCTTGGAATAGTTATTAATGTATATGCCTTAAAAACCTAAAACTACCCTAGAGAGGTAACCACTTTTTAAAGAAATAAAACAAATACCAGATGCACATGTAGAACATTGAGACGTTAAACTAACAATTTTCAAGTGTTTGACACCGTCGTTAGCTATGTCCATAATATTCTGCAACTTAGAATTTTAGGATGTCGGAAATAGTTAATAACATTAAATTTATCTTTCATACATACAATCAATTTCACCAAATTTAACAAAGATAAAAGTCTACATTCACAAAAAGTTCTATACAGTAGTTCTTAATAAAAAAAAGACCTAATGAGAAATAAAATATTCTTCTATAATTTTTTTCTATCATCCTTCTATCCATATCATATGATGACAATTGTTATTTTTATTTTTTCTTAATAATATTTTAATATACTTTTCACCATTTAATATGCATAGAAGGATAAGTAAGAGAAAATTATTCAAAGATATTTAATTTTTTTTATCAGATTTTAAAATATATTTGTTTGTTAAATCTCACACTATAGAACTCAATAATGTAATTTTGTAGATTTTATATATTAAGTGATTGATGGTTTTATCTCGAAAGTTAGATTTTGCAAATCTAACATTATAATTCCAAACTTAAAATTAGGCCTTTTCAGCGTTTTATTGATTGTTTTGTTTTCTTTTTATTTTTTATATTTTATTTTTTTGCTTAGCTTAAACATGTAAATGCATGTATTAACTACTAAATTTATATGTTTAAAATGATTTAATTTTTGCTTAGAATTTTAGAAAAAAACGTTATAGGACTAACCCAAAATTTTTCTTTTTTGCTTAAATAAATTAATTTAAAGTTTGAAATTTAATGAATAAATGGGCCGACATATATAGTATATAGAATATAAAGTGAACATAAAATGGGGAGACAGCATAGGATATAAATTGAGCGTCAATTTAGGACTTAGCAGATCCCAAAATAAAAACACCCACCGCCTAACATCACACTCCTTCCAAGTTGTGTCCTAAAAAACCCTAACTTTCGACTATCATCGATCTCTGCAAGTATGGAAGTTAGCGTTCTACAGGTTTGTTTTCTTTTCTTGCAACGTGTTTAATGTGGCTTTTTTATGCACTATCATCTTAATATGAACTGTGTCTCTTACGTTCTTTCTATTCGACGCAAATGTCAATGTGGAAACAAATTACTTATATAACTAATGTTAAGATTTAAAAACCTCCAGATGCCAGAAAAGGGTGTTAGTTTTTACAATTGCACTCTGAAAGTTGATTGGATACTTAAAACCCAGGAATAAAATTGATCGGATTTACACTTGTTGTGTTTACCTGAACACCATATGTACTTACTTAATTCTGTTGATCCGAAATAAAACACAAACATGTTCGCTTGATGTATGTTATTGATCATTCATGCATGTTCCCTTGTGGCTATGTACATACCTGTATTTCTTCCTCGTGTTGCTGCTTACAAAAAAAAGTAATATATTATTTTGAAACAGAAATCGATGGAGGTGGCAATGAGCAAGTGCAGGAAAGAGTGTGAAGATGAAGAAATGAAGAGAAAGAAAAATGATGTTCATTGGTTTGCATTTCTTCCAGATGACGTGGTTGAAGATATCCTTAAAAGGCTTCCTTATGTTTTCCTTCGTTATAACGCAAAGTATGTCTGTAGAAAATGGTTCGATATAATTAACATGATCTTGGCAGAAAATTCTTTTTTTATCCTCCAGACGTCATTTGGATTTACGATCCGCTATGTGGATGTAAGGGAAGAAGGACAAAGACTAGAAGTGAAAGAGCAAAACCTTCGCATACATTTCTTTGGAAGGATAAAGTCATGGTATAACGAGTTTCTTCTGATATTAGACCCTGCCAGAAAAAGAAAGTCACTGTATATTTTCAATATAATCACCAGGGAAAAATCATTTCTTCCCAAGCCTCCAACATTTTTTGCACATCAAGATACTAGCGTATGTGCAATGGCCCTTTTTTTTGACAGATTCAAGGGAGTATATAAGGTTGTTCACTTGTTTAATGGCCAATCACTCCAATGTCATATTCTACAATTGGAAAAAGATATTGTAGTCTCTCGTGTTTCCTCAAGGTGGAAAAAGATCAAAGTACCTTTTTACTTGGATCCTAGGAATATGGGTGAGATAGTTTCAATTCAAGTTCAAGGAAGGTACTTTCATTGGAATCTTAATTGCTCTAGGTTCCTGGTTTCTGTTGATATGATAAAAGAAGAAGTTCTCCAAATGAGCCTACCTGAACCCGGTGAGCGTAAGAGGCTCTACTATTCTATTTTTGAGATGGGTGGTTTTCTCAGCCTCATTGATGGAGTTTCTAGGGACAAAACTGACTTATGGATTCTTAAAGATTTTCAAAGTATGAAGTGGGAGAAGTTGCTTTCGATAACAGTCCAGGATCATGGCTTTGTAAGTGCTTCTTTTCGATATCCGGTTTGTGGCGTGATAAATAAGAGATATATCGTTTTCATGAGATCAAGGCACGATAAAAGTATATTTAGTTATGATCTGAAAAATAGAGTCTTTAAAAAGCTAAACATCCACATTGATCTGGGTGATCTTTGTGTGGCTCATTCATCAGGACCAAGTGGAAAAACTACAAGGGAGGAGGTACCGGTGTCGTTCTAAAGTTGTTGAGTCATGGCCGATGAAATTAGAAAGTAATCCGGCTTATAATTGTACTTTGACATGATTTCTTCTTATTTAGCTGCAGTATTTACTATTGATAATTGATTCATTATCAACACTTTTGACATTGGTGTTGTACTATTTAAACATAAGATCTTTTTCTTAAAAGAACAGTTATTCTGTTCCTAACTGATTTAATTTAATATTTATAACTTTGCTTGTGCTATTTAAGATAGCTAGTGAAAGTTGACAATCACTACAAGAAAACAAAGCTATAGCGGCGACAGCTAGCAATAGTGGCGACACGTAAATGACGCGTTACGTGTCGCCGCTAAAGGCGTCGCCGCTAATACTTTCATTTAGCGATCCGCGTCACTCTCACCCCAACCGTCCGATTTGTTTTCAATCTAACGGCTATTAAGGAAAGCCGAAAGACGCGCTGAGTTTTCCCTCCGTTTGTCGCCGCTAATACCCTAATGTCGCCGCTATTGTCCTTGCATCGCCGCTAATGCTAAACGCAGATATCCCCTGAACAGCTTACCTTTCTGCCATTCACAGCTTCTCATTCACCCATTTTCCTCTCGTTTTTCTGTCGATTTTTCATCAATATCACGCAAATTTTCCAACTTGGTGGACTAGACATTGTTTCTTGGACCGGTGCTAGCTTCTCCTTCACTCAAGGCAGCCACAAAACCGCCACAACCCCAACCAAGCTCAACATTTAGCCAAAATTCCGAAATTGCCCCAACCAAGGTCGAATTTCTCAACTTTTTTATGATTTTTCTGTTTTAGATGATAAATAGTGAGTATTTTTCAAGTTTGTTGAGTGATTCTGTTTGTATTTTGATATATGAATTGGTTATGCATTTTGTTGGATTGTATGTATTTTGTTGGATTGTGTGTTTTTTTCACATTTGTTGGAGTTTAATATGCATTTTGTGTATAATTTGAAAGTTATGTTTAGATTACATTGAAGTCTCAAAAAAAAAAAAAAATTGACATGTATATGTATATATTTGTATGAAATTGGATGAAATTTAGATGTAGATATTTGTATATATTTGTATGAAATTGGATGGAATTGGATGAAAGTTATACCACATTGCCTTAACATGAAACTTAGATGTATATATTTGTATGAAATTGGAATATGTAAATTGAATATATATACATTTGACTTAATTGTATGAAATTGGATAAAATTGAAATATGCAAATTGGATGTATACATTTGACTTAATTAGGTTATTAATAGCAACTTACTTCTAGTAATGTATTGTATATGGTTTCAAAGTGCTTAATTTTGTTAGTGACTTAATGTTTGGCCAACTTAATAGCAACATACTTTTAATGACTTAATGTTTGGCCAACTTAATGTTGGTCATTACAACTTTAGCCTTAATTAGGTTATTAATAGCAACGTACTTCTAGTAATTTTAATTTAATTATAGAATAAATTTAAATTAATTTAAAAAAAACATTAAAAAAATAATAAATTAGTTGTAAAATCAAGTTAATGTTAACCCCTTACCATTGTGTCTATGTACGATCAGCAACAACCAATAACACAAGAACAACCACAATCACAGGTAATTGTTAGTAAATGCTATAGTGGAACGGTATAATTAATTATAATGTTATTCTGATATGTTGTTAATATATTTTGTTTTCTTTATAGTTGCAAATGCTCCAAACAATACTACAGGACCCGGCCTGTTCTGCAGCATTGGAAGAGTGGTTTCGCTCATTGCTGCCACAAAATAATCGAGATGATGATGAGGACGAGTAGTTATTTTAGGATTTTATGAAACGTTTTGTAATTTGAAACAATACTAAATGTGGTATGGATTAATATTTTGGATTGACTGTATATAATATGTATTAATATTTCTATATAAAATTATCAGACTTTTCAAATGCTATATGGATTAATATTTGGATTGATTATAAATTTAATGTGAAATAAATTAAAAAAAAAATCAAAAGAGTATTACTGGCGACAGCTTTTGTGGCGACACAACCTCATTAGCGGCGACAACATATTAGCGGCGACAAGTAGCATTAGCGACGATGGGAGCATTAGCGGCGACTGCTAGTATTTGCGGCGACATTAAGCGTATTAGCGACGAAACAATACCGGCGACGTATTTGCAGCGACATGTCGCCGCTAAAAGTATTAGCGGCGACATGCCTAACCTTTAGCGGCGACACGTGTAGCCGCTGTTGCGCAATCTTCTTGTAGTGAATCGTAGTTTTTCCAAAGTTTACTCATATGTTCCTATTGTTTTGAAAATTGGTCTTATCATTAAAGTGGTCATAGTTATTTTTCTCAGTTTGATAGTTTAACCAGGCTAAAAACAAGCTGATGTAATTAATGCAACACAATTAATATAAGATTATAATAGTTGTGGGACCCATGTATTACATGAGTTAATTTAAAAATATAAATAGTTAAATATAAAGGTCAAAATATTTAAGAACTTTAAATTTATAGGAAAACATTAAAATACTCAAAAATTTATTTCGTTTTAAACTACTTGATTGTTTAAAATTGGTTCATTTTTGTTTTTAAAAGCTAAAAATAAAATTTGAATAGCCTTGAATTAAACATCCACCAGTAACCAGTAAGCTTTCTTACTTTAGCTAATTTATATTCCTATGTTTGCTTGCTTTAGGTGGCATCATTTAGCAGTAGATGTGTATAGTTGGTGGTAAATATAATTAAGTATGCTTCATGTGGCATCATTTTCCATTATTTTAAACCTTGATTAATAGGCTATTTTTTCCCGGCAGTTTGTTCCGGTACTTGGCTGGTCTTGCTTTTGCAAACCATGTATCATCAACCTTACCAATTATCACCTTGGTAAGTACATACAGAGTCTTAAGATCCTTTTTTTTTTTAACTTAATGGGGACATATATATAAACTAAGCTGCATAATAAAAGTAGTGATGTTAAAGGTTAGCTGGCCTGGACTTTCAAAACATTAAAATACTCAAAAATTCATTTCGTTTTAAACTACTTGATTGTTTAAAATTGGTTCATTTTTGTTTTTAAAAGCTAAAAACAAAATTTGAATAGCCTTGAATTAAACATCCACAGTTTGAAATGGCAACTGTTTCAATAAATTAAAAAAACTTCATTTTTAAGTTAAAAATAGAAGAGTGAATTACATTTTTTGTCCATGAGCACTTCCAATTTTGGTCCAAAAAAGATCATTTACAAATTTGGTCTGAAATTTATAGTTTCAATCGATTTAGGTCCCTATGTAGTCTAAATTAATATTCAGGCCTTTAAAATTTAATAATGCCCAATTTACCCTTTAGATCAATCTAAAAAGTAATAATATAGCACACTGTATGAAACAAAATTGTTTATTTCTATTATCCTTAATTATGGTTAGTAACATTTCATTCTTTTTTTAAACAAATTACAGCAAAATCAAAGGATAAGAGAAAGTTAGAAATTTGGTTCCTACGTTCTGCTTTATTTCAACTTTCCAAGGTTAAAATGGTAATTTTTAAAGACAAAAATGATATTGATCATAATATGTAGTGGTTTAATATAAATAAATACTATAACTACTAATAGAGTTGCAGAAAAAGAGATTTTTCTTTTTATTTTGCTTGATAAAGATAATATCCAAAAAGTTAACGTTTCTTTGTTACATACTGCATGGTAGGGATGAGTTATAAAACCGAAAAACCGGATCGGAACCGGAACTGGTATAACCGGAAAATGTTTAAACGGTCCGTGTATTGGGTTCCAAATGTAGTCTTATCCGGGTTCCGGGTATTTCGGGGACGGGTCCAAGGGGTCCGGGTATTCCGGGTAAAAAAACCGGAACCGGTTTTTGGAACCGGATATGTAAAAAAACCTGAACCGAGTTTAATGGACTGGAACTGATTTTTGTATGTTTTATAAAGTTTTTATATAGGAAATATAAATAAATATGTAGAAAAAAAACTTCTAAGTTGATAGGTATTTTATCATAATATATATAAGTTTTAAAAAATCAATATACTAGGAATATATTTTTGATATAGAAATTTGTATAAAAAATGGTATCGGTTAAAGATGAAATATTATTTATATATTTTTTTATTTAAATAAAATGGATGTAGGATTGGAGATGGTTGTTTATCATAATCTCTATTTTCATATGAGCTCTTATAATAATAAAATAATAATAATAATAATAATAATAATAATAATAATAATAATAATAATAATAATAATAATAATAATAAAACATTGAAGTAATGGAAAACTCACAAAGATGAAGCATGACATCCATCTAACAAAATCTAAGCCTATCTTCCATTCCCCTCTCTGATGAACTTTATTTGTAAGAACCATAATTTATATGTAATAATATTAGATAAATGGTTATAAGTTTGGTTTTATATGTTAAACAATGGTTTAATTAAAAAGGGTGATTTCGTCATTTGTAGGAAATTTTGAAAAATTGGCTTATACAATCGTTTCAATACATTATATTGTAATAACTTTTGTAATAAGTTATGATGTTTTATTTGATTGAATTTGACTATATAATAGTGTATTTGATCAAAAAGAGTGAAATCAAAAGTTTTATTATTTTTAGTATCAATTTGTTTTGTTGGCTTAATGGGTTGAAGTTCTATAAGCTTTTAGCCTATTTACAGTGGATCTTTTACAAAAAGGTTATATATTCATTTTGTTGTTTAATTATTCTAACTATTTTTTAAATTAGAACCTCTAATCATGTTACAATTAACACATTCTTATGAACATACAGTATATATTACAATCACATAACTAGAAACTCATATTTCACAGTAATATTAAACCAACTTTGTTATATCACATTATTTAAAAAACAAAAAAATCAATGTCGTCAATAACCTAAATGTAATTTTTTGTTTATTAATTTTCTTATAACGGTTGAAAGATTATGCGATTGAGGTAATTACAAATAATAATAATAATAATAATAATAATAATAATAATAATAAAATCCGGGTTTTCCGGTTCTAAACCCATTTTACCCGGTTCCATCTTACCCACTTTCCTATTTTCGGGTTTTTCGGTTCTAGACCCACTTTAACCGGTACCGTACCCGAAACCGTTTCCTATATATCGGTCCGGTTTTCAGTTCTAAAAAATCTCGTAAAATGGTTTCGTGTTTTCCGGGTCCGGGTCCATCCGGTCCGGGTTTGGACCCACTTTCATCCCTACTACAAGGTGTCGTTCCTAGACTTGCCTATTTAATAGTTCTTCAAAATTTTGGTAATTAACTGACACTCCTTAATAGTATATTATATAAGGATGACTTTATTAAAGAGGAGGTTGAATTGATGTACATGGAACATGGGTTTTTAAAAAGTATATAAATGGGTTTTTACCTACTTGGTTAATTGAGTTTGTATTTAGTTGGGTGTAACTTGTAAGTTGTAAAAATAGTTGTAAAGATACATGTATGTTCATGAGTTGGAATAATAATTTGTATAAAACACGATTACACACAAGGCATACAAAAGTCATATTTAAATTCAACTGCATTTTTGTTTTTATGAATTTCCGGAGAACTGACATTTATTTATTTTCGATTGTGAAATTTCCTAATAAAACTACATGTGAAAATCAAATCGATTAGAAGTGACTAATGTTTATAGAATAAGTGTACTTGAATTACTTAAAAAAGATTATATTCGGGTGAAGTTTAATGATTTATCTGAATGTTTTTTTTTTGCATTTAATCATTCATAATATGGCAAATGAGTCGCCTATATCATTCAAAAGTAGCTACGAACGTAAACTTTTCAAAATTTCTATGAAAGTCGCCAATTTGGCATTCGATTAGAAAGTTATGGTTAACTATAAATATGAGTGCCCCGACTAATCCATGGTTCTCAGACTTGCTATTATGAATCGGTGATGGAGTTGAAGAAAGGATAGACGAAAGTTTTATTTGCATCCCTGATTATATGTTTATTCCCTACACTAATAAGGCTAAATCAATAGATGCTTTTATTGATGCAATATATCCGTCTTTGCAAATCTATATCTTTTTGCGGGAAATATCATCCACCATAAATGAGGCTATCGATGAGATTAATGATTATTTGATTCGTCGAATCAATGAAAAAGAGAGAATTTACTATAATTTTGATGAAGCAGAAGACGATAGAAATAACTTCAATTTGGTGGAATTATTAAACTCACTTATTGTTAGTGGTTTACCCTTCACTACCTTTGATTAAAAGTTGGATGACTGGTAATACTATTGTGACATATTGACCCATCAAGTGGATTGTGTAATGACACCAGATTGATATAAAAAAGTTTTCATCATAATATCGTTGATGCGGAAATAATTGTTGGTCAACATGATGACAAGAATGTATATTTGCCAAGGATTCACTTATGTCCATCTGACGATGACATGTTCCTATCCAAGTTGAAGAGAAAACAACTTCCTATTCGATTATGTTTAATAATGAAAATCAACAAAGCTCAGGGAAAAACAATTTCGAATGTAGGTATATATTTACCAAAATTGGTATTGTTGCATGGAAAACTTTACGTTGCATTGTCCAAAGGGACATCATGTGGCAATACAAAGGGATTAGTCAATCCTGTGAAAAAGGGTTCAACGATGATGAAAATCTATAACTCAAATGTGGTGTATAAATAAGTGTTGTATGATTAATATCGTGCACTCAATCATTAGTAATTACATGTATGTGGTTTTGAGTTTGTCTTTTTTTGGTTATTATAATCTGATGATTAAAAGTTGATAAAATTGTTATTAAAACTCTTAATAAGTTGTAGACAAAATTACACAAATGGTCCATGTGCTTTCACAGATTCTTGGTTTTCGTCCTGAATTAATTTCAGTTAGATATATGGTCTAGAGGGTTATCATCCACAACAATTCAACGAATATGAAGTCCATGCATCAAATGTGTTGTATAAAGAAGTGTTGTACGCTTAATAATATACAATCACTCATGTGTTTGTATATATTTGTAAAACAATCCAGACTCTTCATTTTTTATTTTTAATGATTTTGTATTTGTTAGCATAACTCTTAATGATAGATTAGATGTAGTAAAATATTTTCACAAAAGAAATAATCGTATCTAGAAACTAATTTCTAAAAAATCTATATTCACCCGTCGCTTAGCGCGGATAAACAACTAGTATATATATATATATATATATATATATATATATATATATATATATATATATATATATATATATAACAAAAAAGAAAACTCTTCAAAATTAAATTATGAGTTATAATGTAAAACTTAAATAAAAAAATAGGGTTCAACTATCCTTTTATTTTAAAATAGAGGCGTAGACATACTCATTTATATCATTAAATGAAAAAGTCTCAAACTAAATTTTTTTCACAAAAAAACATTAATTACCGGTAAAAATGACGATTTAACTAATTTTTCCAAGTTTACATGTTTCATTACTTACCTGGTTCCCTTAAAATCTTACTATTTTATCATAACTTATTAAAAAGTAACAAATTAAAATTTAGTGATGATCCGACTATTTTGTCCATTTAACATACATTTTTCTTTCTGACATGGATGCTTAGTCGATAAATGAGTTGATAAGATGGATATGATGAGTTATATAATTTTACGCTTACCGTAGAATTTGGTACTCATCTCATCGGCTCATTTATGACTATGTATACAGATCTCCAATGAAATCGATAAAATGTGTGTTTTCATGAAAAAGGTCGAGAAATGAGATGGTGTCTAATGAGATAGATATATCGGGTTAAATAAGATTAGATGGACAATTTGAAATATATTATAAAATTAAAAAATAACAAATTTGTTGATAGTTTATGTAATTATTGCAATCTTCGTTGGATGTAGTTTATATTCCAAAAAATATACACTACATTAGGATATCAAGTTTTATGGTAAACATAGGATTATATAACCCAACATGTCCATTTGATTAGCTCATTTAATGACTAGGGATCCAGGTCAACAATAAAACTGGTAGAATGTATGTTACAAGGAGAAAATGGCCAACTCATTACTACATTTTAGTTTTACACTTATTCATGCTTTTTCGTAAACGTATTTTATTTTGAGACTTTTCCTAAATCAAGATAAAATATTAGGAATTTTTTTTTTGGAGATTTTCCTTAATTAATTAAAAAATGTTGATGAAACTATAGCCCATCTAACTTTTAGGAATTAGTCTAAAAGGCCACTGATGTTATTTTTTGATTTTATTGGGGTATAAATTAGATTATTTCATAGTCTCTAGCATCAAAATTTAAAATATAAGATTCACCAAAATTGGATTATTTTTTGTGGTGGGGAATCCACGGAACATAAATTGGATTATCTAAACTTTTAGGATTCATTTGTTGTGGTGGGGAATCCATGGAACATGATACTCCGATCTTCACAGTTGGGGCCGCACATTCCTCTATTTTCTTTGTATTAACTATAGCATATTCTGTAGTTATAACATCCTTTTGAAGAAAGTTTAGATAGTCATCATCAATGACATCCGTTACAGGGTCTGACAAGGCCATGTATGCAAATTTGTCTATGCTAAGGCCTTTGTTAAAGAAGTCATTTATTGGCCTTTTACTTTAATTGCCTCCAACAATAGTATTCCAAAACTGTAGACATCCACACTACTTGTTATCACACTCCAAATGCCATACTCTCCAACTTACAAATAATTACTTTAATAAAGGAAATTTACTAGCACCAATTTTATATGAGCATTTGGGAATACAATAACTTTACATCGAGGTGTATACCTAATTATTCATCTACTGCCACTTTGTGATGTTTTGGGTTGAATTTGTTCCAAGAAATTGAGTTGAATCGAAGTTTCCCACATGGGCCACTATATCATCATCCAATAATAATGTTGCTAGGCTTCATGTCAAAATGAACGATCGCTGGTAGGCAGTGATTGTGAAGATAATCAAGACTAGAAGCTACAACAACCCACCACAGTCATATGAAGCTGTTGCTGAAATCGATGATGAAAAAGAACTTCAAAATGCCATCGCCTTGGTCAGCCAACAATTCAACAGGCTACCCTACCGCCATTTTGTAAAAACCAGCAGGTTACCAAACCACCTTTTAACCGCAACTTTAATTCTCGAAATAACCACTCAAGATATCCCAGAAACCCTCTCCAACCAACACATCCACAAAATGCACATCATACCAAAGAGGCACCATAGTCCAAAAAAACATCATACTACCTTTCACACCTACCCGTATTTATCTCAGAAGATCATCACAACACCCTATCAGAAAAAATTAGAATACACGTACACCTTATTCTTACTTCCTAGAGAAAGGATAGACATCCCTCGATTGGCCGGCTGGCCCCACATAACGCATCCATGAAACTTCCACCAACCCATAACACTCATATATGTTAATCATAAATAACAATGAACCCTATAGACAATCGAATACTTGATCCTACCCTAAGCCCTTCATCAAACAAGAATATGAAATAAGGCC
This sequence comes from Lactuca sativa, assembly GCF_002870075.4. Taxonomy (NCBI): domain Eukaryota; kingdom Viridiplantae; phylum Streptophyta; class Magnoliopsida; order Asterales; family Asteraceae; genus Lactuca; species Lactuca sativa. The sequence goes on along the minus strand of NC_056626.2, from coordinate 210,907,420 downwards.
AAATCAAACATTCTCATGCTATAAGTCTTAGTTATGTACAAATATGGTGCATAAACTAAGTAACTATGGTAATGATGTTAGTTTCATATACGAAACAATACACTATCAGGCATCATATAATCAAGAAATTCTATCATGCAATTCCTGAAGATTCTTGCCTATCACTAGCATGTTGTTCTACATAACATAATAACAGTTAACTGTGTGGTAACTTGGGGTATACTTACTGGCTCCAACTAATCGTACACATCGCATCCTTCCTTGGTTAGTTTTGTTAACAAAAATCATTTTTTAAAACATTATTCAATTTACAGTCTCCCAAGATCCATCAACATAGAAACCGGGGATGTGTACGGTCATGCGTTCGCCTCGCCACGGTCCTCTAAAGTACCTGAAATAAAAACTAAAATTTTAAGCCAACGATTAGTGAGTTCCCGCAGAGTACCACAACATAAACATAACAAACAACAAAATGCATAAATGGGCCTTTATCCTGACTGGACCGCCTCGCAGGGCATACAGCCTATCTGGACCGCTCTCTGAGACTTTGACATGAATAGACCGCCTCGTAGGGCCTACAGCCTATCCAGACTGCTCTTCGGGCCTTCGTCCTGACTGGACCGCCTTGTGGTGACTATAGTCTATATGGACTACCTCAAGTATATTGGCCTTCAACACAAAGCAGGACCACCTCAATTCAACTAAACATAACATTTCAACATATAAATAGTAGATAAACATATAACCAGTCAATAGACAAAAAGAAAGATCTACATATCACTACCGCATGCTAGCATCCTATATACTTGGATACCGATCTAACAGATCTCTACAACATCATAACATACTATCATATAACAGGATATCCAGTCCAACGGGTCGGCCTTGGTACCTTCAACACACAAGTACAGTGATGAAGATTCACTTCACAATCTCACGAATAACTGATCAATACCCAAAACCAAAATGTTAAGTCATTAACCATTAATAAGATTTTTCCAAAAACACCCTTGGTTAAAGTTGGTCAACAATGAGAAGTCAAGTCAACAGCTAGTCGGGTCAACGCAACTAAGCCAACCCTACTAAGTCGACTCAGTCGCATACGTTGAGCGTACTCTTCTGTATGCGGGGCGTACTCGGTGATTGATCGGGTTACGATACGCTGACCCCGTACGTGCAGCGTAGCAGTTGGTATGCCCAACGTATGTGACGTATTCATCCATTTTTCGTATTAAGACCTTAATACTCCACATCTGCATATCAAAAGTAAGATCCAAAGCCAAAATACCCTCAAGATTCATAAAATTTTCAACTTTATGATTTTGCATGCCCATTAAGAGCTTAATACACAAATTCTCAACATCTTAATACCTTAAGACCTTCTACAGCATGCATCGAGCAAAAGTAACCATCTAGACCACATTTTTATGACTCAAGATCCCTCATAAGGTCTGAAAGGACGACTTATTGGGTCTAGAACATTCCATGCTCAAGAATCACCCTTTTTGGAACAAAACGTTTCTATAAGGAAAAAATATCTAGATCTACAAGATGGAGTGATAGAGTTAAGAACTGTATACCTTCAAGTGATGTCAAATGATGATGTGATTTTTGATCTAAGGTGCTTTACTCCTCCAAGATGGTCTCTACTTCCTTTTTTCTTCTTCAAAGACACAAAAAACACACACGCAAACTCAAAAAGGCTCACAAGGTAGGTTAGGGTTTGCAAAAAAATTTTGAGAGGATGGAGGCTGATGAAGGGAACCATGTTTAAGTGTTAATGAATAATAAATAGGGTCCAAACCTAAAATATTTGGGTTTGGAACTTCACCCTGTATGCCCATCGTATGCAAATGAACGCCTAATGTACGTGTCTCCGCCCCACCATTCCAAAAATGGCAATATTAGCCCATCCCAACCATAAATCTTACATCATAAGGACTAAAATTTAATAAAACCCAATATAAAGGTCAAGAGTGAAAGTACCTCAAAACAAGATGTTATAAATATCTATTAGGGCTAAATGTTGTTTGGTTCTTAAAGGCTTACGAAGTACTTAATAAAGAGAAGACTAGCATATTTGATGGCTACTACTTGTTTTGGTGGATACATATAGAGGATTTGTAATTTGGGGGTCTTTTGTCATCTTCTTTAACTTACATGTCTCTCTTTGAGCATTCAAGGTCTACAAAGGTTGTTATTATTTTTATTCTTTGGTTGGTTTAATCTTTCGATAAATACAATGTAACATCCAGTTCCAGATTGTTTTGTGATTTAAGGCCCGTGGGCCTTAATCCGAGTATGAGAAGGTTTTGAGGCTTTGAAGGAGAGAGGTTTAGGCCTTTCTAGGTTATGGTTAAGGTAGGTTGTGTGATAAAAGAGTTCGGTTTGTGCTTTAGATCCCAAATGTATTGTTAAAGGAGCTGGTGTGGGCTTTTTATGAATTTTGGATCTGAGGTCGAGTAGGCTTCAGGATGAATAAAGCTGATAGATGTTTAGGGCTTCTCGTTACCTTTTCGTGGATAAAAGGATCATCTGAAACAGATTTATAACGAAGAAGTTATGGCCTTCAGAAGTTTTAAGGTTTGCAGGCTTAGCCGAGTACGGTGGTCGTAATTTTGGAGTACACTGGGCGTACTGACCAAGGGAGGTCGCGAATGTTCTTCAGAGTACACTAGGCGTACTATATGAACGTTGGGCATACGCCAATCAGACCTGAAGGCTATTTTAGGGTTTTGGACCCTATTTAAGCTCCTTATCTCATAACCTTACCCTAATATCTTTAGCCTCCATCCCTCTAAACCCTAGAAATCGACCCTAAGCGTCCATTTGAGTGATTCTTGAGAATTTTGGTGATTTGATGAGTTTTTGGTGCATATTGTGGAAGAAGGAGTTCCTTGAGGAAGCATTGCTTGGCTTGTAGCTTGTGGATCCAAGCCCTAATCATGTTGATCTAGCTCCAGAAAGAATAAAGTTTGAATCTTAGTGGCTTTCTCATGAGGATCTAGTGGGGTGATCACTTGTTGTGTTTGGCTTTTGAAGAAGAAGGAGCTTTGAAAGAGAATAACTTGAGGTTGCTTATTGTTCTTCTCTTATTGGTGCATCTTCCAAAGGTATCAAGTTTTGAACTTGCTTATTGTTGTGCTAGTTTTTGTTTTGGGTCCATTTTAGAGTTTTTGGTCCCAAAGCTTGAAGCTTTATGAATTGTTGAACTCCAAAGCATAATATTTGTCCCTTTGGGTATATTTAGTGGTGTTATGTCATAAAAATCCAATCTTGGTCGTTGGAATCAAGTCATGCATGAGATAGGAGGTTTTTGAGATAAGGAAGTGAGTGTTTTGGGTGTTTGTGAACTTCCCAGCCAAGAAAAGGCTTAAACTCACTGACTTTATGGAGTAAGTGCCATTAAGGAGTACATATCTGGTGATTGAGGTAATATCTTAACTGTTTAAGACCAAATGAGTAGAAATAGTGAATCCGGGGAGTACGCTGAACGTAATTCCTATACATCCTGCTTACTACCCCAGTATCCCTGATGGCCAATATGGATTCGTAAGTACGTTGAGCGTACCAAGAGAGGTACGCCCTGCGTAACCTCACTGTGGACTTTTGGGCCTTGAGTGTTGGGCCTAGAGTTTAGACTTGTTGCAATATATTCTTGGACCAGAGGATTATATATATGTGCTTTGGGCCCTTGAGTTGGGCTTACCATTAGATGTGAGAGAGTTGGGCCTCGGGAGAGCCCATTTATTATTGGGCCTTGGTGGGACCAATGGGTTTTAGGTCATTGACGGGCTGGTTAGTTGACTACCTTTAGAGGTCGGTGCGTGGCAGCAGCGTTTATAGGGACTGTTCATCATCCGAGGTGAGTCTTCTCACTATACTTTACCTAGAGTGGTAGCTATGTGTGACCAGAAGGTCTTATGTGCTTGCCTGAGTTATGCAATTTATGTGTGATATGTGTTATGTGCTATATTATGTGATATTTAGACCGAACCGGAGGGTCCAACCAGCAATGAGACTGGAGGGTCCTTACTTAGACCTAACGGGAGGGTCCAACGAGTACTGAGACCGGAGGGTTCTCACCCAGACCGGACCAGAGGGTCTAACGAGCCATGTGACTGGAGGGTCCCACTGAGACACATCGGACCGCAAGGTCCTAAAGAGTTATAGCTTCAAGTGGCTAATATGTGTATGTGGTATTTTGGGGAATTCACTAAGATTCGTGATTACCGTGTTATATGTTATGTGTTTCAGGTTCTTATTAGGATTGCGGGAAGGCAGCGACTCGATTGTACACACAAGAGAAAATAGTCATGAATGAGGATCCTGGATTTTGATAATTACTTTTCAAAAAGTATTTTGAAATATGTTGTGACATCGACACTTGAGATTTTGAGAATTATTATATGTATGTTGGTAATTTAAAATCGAAAATTTTGTTTGAAAATTTGCGGTGTTACATACAAAAGGATCATTGGAGGGTTAAAATGGTTTTAAGTTTATTTAAGTTTTAAAGCATCCGATGCCATATTGTGCGTTTTAAGAGCACAATTTCTTGAATAAAACCCAACATTTTCAAGTGACGAAATCCAAAAGATGGAAAAAATAGGAAGAACATCGACGCCTGCCAATCATTTGTCGTTTCCTTGAGAAGGAGATAACAAAAGGACATAGATAGCACCTAAAAACCAACAAACAGAAATGATAGAAAAGTAAATAACATAAATTGTGCACCTATTTCATTCAAAATCGACATTTTAGAGTGGATACAAAGGCATATGAGCAAATGCCTAGAGGACATGGTGGAAAAGGCGGTGGAGGACATGTCCCCGACTCCAAACCGTCTTCTATTCATAGCTGACAGCTAAATTGGGAAAGTCACGGCTGAAAACTCGACACTGCTTATAAGCCAATACGGGTTTTAATGTGATATATAATTAAATAGGACACACACAATTTAAAATGGGATAATGTATCAAATAAACTTTATATCCGGGCATAAAGAGGAACTTTAAAAGGAGTATATTGTAACGAAGATCACATGTGGGAAAAAAATTATTTTTTTCTAACGTTAATGATGGTGATGAACATAAGATAAGATGATGATGAAGCCAATATAAGAAAATCTCATTTATTTCTTTGTTAAAAACATAAATGAAGATTATAATTAAACGACTAGAAAGCTTAATTTTCCTTTATTGTAAGTAATTAGCTTGGAATAGTTATTAATGTATATGCCTTAAAAACCTAAAACTACCCTAGAGAGGTAACCACTTTTTAAAGAAATAAAACAAATACCAGATGCACATGTAGAACATTGAGACGTTAAACTAACAATTTTCAAGTGTTTGACACCGTCGTTAGCTATGTCCATAATATTCTGCAACTTAGAATTTTAGGATGTCGGAAATAGTTAATAACATTAAATTTATCTTTCATACATACAATCAATTTCACCAAATTTAACAAAGATAAAAGTCTACATTCACAAAAAGTTCTATACAGTAGTTCTTAATAAAAAAAAGACCTAATGAGAAATAAAATATTCTTCTATAATTTTTTTCTATCATCCTTCTATCCATATCATATGATGACAATTGTTATTTTTATTTTTTCTTAATAATATTTTAATATACTTTTCACCATTTAATATGCATAGAAGGATAAGTAAGAGAAAATTATTCAAAGATATTTAATTTTTTTTATCAGATTTTAAAATATATTTGTTTGTTAAATCTCACACTATAGAACTCAATAATGTAATTTTGTAGATTTTATATATTAAGTGATTGATGGTTTTATCTCGAAAGTTAGATTTTGCAAATCTAACATTATAATTCCAAACTTAAAATTAGGCCTTTTCAGCGTTTTATTGATTGTTTTGTTTTCTTTTTATTTTTTATATTTTATTTTTTTGCTTAGCTTAAACATGTAAATGCATGTATTAACTACTAAATTTATATGTTTAAAATGATTTAATTTTTGCTTAGAATTTTAGAAAAAAACGTTATAGGACTAACCCAAAATTTTTCTTTTTTGCTTAAATAAATTAATTTAAAGTTTGAAATTTAATGAATAAATGGGCCGACATATATAGTATATAGAATATAAAGTGAACATAAAATGGGGAGACAGCATAGGATATAAATTGAGCGTCAATTTAGGACTTAGCAGATCCCAAAATAAAAACACCCACCGCCTAACATCACACTCCTTCCAAGTTGTGTCCTAAAAAACCCTAACTTTCGACTATCATCGATCTCTGCAAGTATGGAAGTTAGCGTTCTACAGGTTTGTTTTCTTTTCTTGCAACGTGTTTAATGTGGCTTTTTTATGCACTATCATCTTAATATGAACTGTGTCTCTTACGTTCTTTCTATTCGACGCAAATGTCAATGTGGAAACAAATTACTTATATAACTAATGTTAAGATTTAAAAACCTCCAGATGCCAGAAAAGGGTGTTAGTTTTTACAATTGCACTCTGAAAGTTGATTGGATACTTAAAACCCAGGAATAAAATTGATCGGATTTACACTTGTTGTGTTTACCTGAACACCATATGTACTTACTTAATTCTGTTGATCCGAAATAAAACACAAACATGTTCGCTTGATGTATGTTATTGATCATTCATGCATGTTCCCTTGTGGCTATGTACATACCTGTATTTCTTCCTCGTGTTGCTGCTTACAAAAAAAAGTAATATATTATTTTGAAACAGAAATCGATGGAGGTGGCAATGAGCAAGTGCAGGAAAGAGTGTGAAGATGAAGAAATGAAGAGAAAGAAAAATGATGTTCATTGGTTTGCATTTCTTCCAGATGACGTGGTTGAAGATATCCTTAAAAGGCTTCCTTATGTTTTCCTTCGTTATAACGCAAAGTATGTCTGTAGAAAATGGTTCGATATAATTAACATGATCTTGGCAGAAAATTCTTTTTTTATCCTCCAGACGTCATTTGGATTTACGATCCGCTATGTGGATGTAAGGGAAGAAGGACAAAGACTAGAAGTGAAAGAGCAAAACCTTCGCATACATTTCTTTGGAAGGATAAAGTCATGGTATAACGAGTTTCTTCTGATATTAGACCCTGCCAGAAAAAGAAAGTCACTGTATATTTTCAATATAATCACCAGGGAAAAATCATTTCTTCCCAAGCCTCCAACATTTTTTGCACATCAAGATACTAGCGTATGTGCAATGGCCCTTTTTTTTGACAGATTCAAGGGAGTATATAAGGTTGTTCACTTGTTTAATGGCCAATCACTCCAATGTCATATTCTACAATTGGAAAAAGATATTGTAGTCTCTCGTGTTTCCTCAAGGTGGAAAAAGATCAAAGTACCTTTTTACTTGGATCCTAGGAATATGGGTGAGATAGTTTCAATTCAAGTTCAAGGAAGGTACTTTCATTGGAATCTTAATTGCTCTAGGTTCCTGGTTTCTGTTGATATGATAAAAGAAGAAGTTCTCCAAATGAGCCTACCTGAACCCGGTGAGCGTAAGAGGCTCTACTATTCTATTTTTGAGATGGGTGGTTTTCTCAGCCTCATTGATGGAGTTTCTAGGGAAAAAACTGACTTATGGATTCTTAAAGATTTTCAAAGTATGAAGTGGGAGAAGTTGCTTTCGATAACAGTCCAGGATCATGGCTTTGTAAGTGCTTCTTTTCGATATCCGGTTTGTGGCGTGATAAATAAGAGATATATCGTTTTCATGAGATCAAGGCACGATAAAAGTATATTTAGTTATGATCTGAAAAATAGAGTCTTTAAAAAGCTAAACATCCACATTGATTCGGGTGATCTTTGTGTGGCTCATTCATCAGGACCAAGTGGAAAAACTACAAGGGAGGAGGTACCGGTGTCGTTCTAAAGTTGTTGAGTCATGGCTGATGAAATTAGAAAGTAATCCGGCTTATAATTGTACTCTTGTACTCTGGCATGTTTTATTCTTGTTTAGCTGCAGTATTAACTATTGATAATGGATACATTATCACCACTTTTGAATTTGGTGTTGTACGAATGTAAGCATAAGATCTTTTTCTTAAAAGGGCAGATATTCTGCTCTTACCTGTTTTAATTTAAGATTTATAACGGTGCTTGTGCTATTTAAGGTAGCTAGTAAAAGGTGACCATTGTAGTTGTTCCATCGTTCTGAAAATCGGTTTGATCACTGAAGTGGTCATGGTCATTTTATTAGCTTGATGGTTCAACCCGTCTAAAAACAAGTTGATTGAATTATTGCAACACAATTAAATCCACTATTTGAGAGGTAGACTTACTCTTTTATGTCATTGAAATCTCCAAAAAAATCATAATACTTTATCCTAATTTATGAAAAAATTTCAAACTAAAATTTGCTTACGAAAAAGCATGAAGTACATGTAAAAATGACGGTATGATCAAATTTTCCCGGTTTACGAGTCTTAATATTTACTTGTTTTATTAAAGTCTCATTATTTTACCGAAATTTAAAAAAACGTCACAAACTAAAATTTAGTGATGATCTGACCATTTTTTCCATGTAACATATATTTTACAGGTTTTATTTCTAACCTAGACACTTAGTCATTAAATTAGTTGATAAGATGAATATGATGAGTTCTATAATGTTACTCTTACCGTAAAATTTTATGACCGTCTCATCGGTTCATTTATGACTATGCATACAGGTTCGCAATGAAACCGGTAAAATGTGTGTTTTCGAGAAAAAAATGGCGCGAAATGAGATGGTGTCAGATGAGATAGATATACTGGTTTACATTAGATTAGATGACCAATTTAAAATTTATTATAAACTTACAAAGTGACGAAGTTGTTGCTAGTTTTTTAATTATTGCAATCTTCGGTTGATGCATTTTATATTCCAAAAAAAATATAATACATCAAAATATCAAGTTTTATGATAAACATAATATTATGTTACCTAAGATATTCATCCCATTAGCTCATTTAATGACTAAGGATCCACGTCAACTATAAAACCGGTAAAATGTATTTTATAAGGAGAAAATTGGTCAAATCATCATTAAATTTTAGTTTGGGACTTATTCGTAAATAAAGTAAAATAATAGGATTTTAATGGAAAATACATTTTATCGGTTTTATTGTTGACATGGATCCCAAGTCATTAAATGAGTTAATGAGATAGATATTAATTCATGGAACCAAGTAAGTAATGAAACCATGTAATGAGACTTCAATGGAACCGGTAAGTAATAAACTTGTAAATAATAAACTTGTAAATAATAAACTTGTAAACCAGAAAAAATAGGTTAAATCATCATTTGTACAGATAATTTATGTTTTTTCGTAAGCAAATTTTAGTTTGAGACTTTTTCCAAAATTAGGGAAAAAATATTATGATTTTTTTGGAGATTTTTTTTAATTTATTAAAAAAAGGTTAATAAAACGGTAGCCCATTTAACTTTTTGGATTTGGTCTAAAAGGCCACTAAAGTTATTCTTTAGCTTTATAAGAGCCTAAATTGGATTATTTTAAAGTTTATACCATCAAAATTCAAAATACATGATTCACCAAATACGTAACACTACTAGAAAATTTAGTGCAATAGCTACAGTACAATCCGTAGATATTCCGTAGCTATAAGTAAATAGCTACATAATTGCTACGGAAAAGTGCCTGTAACATAATAGCCCGTGGGAAAATTATAGCTACGGATTAGCTACGGAATAGCTACGGAATTTTCCGTAGCTAACATAGCTACAGAATAGCTACGGAAATAAATAATTACGGATTTCCAACAGTATAGCTACGGAAATTGATACCTACGGAATAACTACAGAACAAAATAGCTACGAAATAGCTATGGAATTGCTAGGGAAATATATAGCTACGGAATTGCTACGGCTCACATTAGCTACGGATTTTCCGTAGGTAATTACTTTTAATTTAAAATAAAAAAAAACAGCAAAAATTTATAAAAAATCCAATTTTTTTTGTTCAAAATATTGAAAAAACTCATTACATTAAACTAATAATAATATTGAAATTCAACCAAAAAACAAATAACATTACAATAAACCTAATAAACCTAAAAAAGTATCAAATACAAATACATACTACTAATGAACATTGTCTAATAATACATTAAATGTGTCTAATAATACACATTAAAAGTGTCAACTACAAATGTTTATTTAAATGCTTACATACATAAATTTGAGAATTATATGGTGAATTGCTTGGCAAATTACCGAGTAAGTTGAATCGATAAAGGCCGACAAGTGTTCTTCAATTTGAGTTTTGAATCATATTGTTCCTGTTTCAACACATCATAATCAATGATCACAAAAATACCAATATAGCAATGTACATTCATTTATTTTTTTAGTATAGCCATAATTAGGAACATTTTCGAAAGTACAACGTTATAAGTAAGACAAAATGAAAGTAAGATGTTATAATAAACATGTATATCTTGCATTTAACTAGCTCAAAAATAAAAACACATTTCCTTCTAATAATCGATTATTTCATCATGTTATTGAATCACTACAATAATTGACTCATTCATCATTTTGCCATCACTAGAAGTTGGCTATCAATACCATGATCCATAATCCATAATAAAGATAGAAATTAAAGCAAATATATGCATGCACCAAGATTTAGTCATTTAAAAACCACTCACCACTCTAATATGCCATTCATGGCTACCAAAATCTTTGAAAGATGCTACATCTAGTTCCCAAAAATAACATATTTGTGTCAATTATTTATTAATAGTAAAATAAAAGGAAAGTATGTTTAAAAAAATATGAACTTACAATGGAATACATGGTCCATTAACTCTTCAAATCATAACCTCAAAATTCATCCCCAAAACGCAATAAATGCGACATGCTCGAGAAGGTGAACCTAGAATCAATTAAGCAATTAATTTCAAGTAAGTAGTGACAAAATGAGGTAAAAATAAGCAATTAATCTCCCTCCCAATTCCAAAACCACGATCTTCAGAAGCTTTAGCCAACAATCAATCTTCAACAAACAACTAAAATTAGAATTGCTAATAGAAAGACATTTAAAACCTAAGTAGATGACGATATTTATTAAAGACAGAATGACATCATATAAACTTAAATAAGAAGAAAGGGAGAAAGAGAGCTAACCAAAAGCTACAAGATGTCACAGTGGCAGGAACTTAACTTGAACTCCAGGTACATCACTGTATATGCTAGCCAAACTCAATGATCGATATTTGGTAATAATTAAAGTAAAATAGGAGGGGATCGAATGTTACCTTAATCGACAAAAAGAGTTACTAGCCGAAAAATGCAACGGTGGTGGTTATCGACGGAGCGATGACGATTATGTCTTCACCTATTATATCATCAGAAAAAGACAGATGATACAGAGCGGTGAGGGTTTCGGGTGAACTTCGTCTTCCTCACTCGGTGGTGGAGGTGGCGGTAACGAGGTGGACCGATAAGGGTTTCCAGCGAGACAAAGTTGTGGTGGAGCGGTGACAGAGAGGTGCACCAATGTTGGAAGGTGAATCGATGATGGGGATAGCAGAGGGCGGAGAGCGACGTCTGAGATGGGGATGTTCGTCACCGAAGCAGCCGTTTGACGAGCAACAAATCGAGCAGTAAGTCGACCGCCATAGCAGTCGTTTGACGAGCAGTGAGTGACCGGACCATCCGTTTGATGAGCGCTAGTCGCGTTTGGCAGCATACATTGTCACACGATTTACCATCCGGCCGGGCATGCCTCATCCGTTCACTCTAGCCCCTTAATCATTATTATACAATAGCTATTTTTCCTTTAATTTATTATTATTATTATTATTATTATTATTATTATTATTACCATTGCCATTATTATTATTATTATTATTATTATTATTATTATTATTATTATTATTATTACTACCATTGTCACTATTATTATTATTATTATTATTATTATTATTATTATTATTATTATTATTATTATTATTATTATTATTATCAGATAGTATAGTTGGGGTTGCATAAATGGGAACATAGTTTCTCATAGGTTTGCATATGTTTAAGAGATGTCATCATTGCATGTCCATTCACTAGGGGAAATATTTATATTTGTATAAGTATGTATGTATTTATATGTATTTATCTATGTATGTACGTGAGTATATGTATTTATACATATGCATATTTATATATGTGTATATATGTATGTGTGTGCTTATGTATATGTATGTGTATGTGTGTGTATGTATGTGTATGTGTGCATTTGAATGTGTATGTGTATGTTTATATTAAAAACACAAACAATTAAAAATCATACTAATAATCCTAATAATAATAATATTTATAATCATAATGATAATATATAATAATGGTAACAAATATGTTTAGCATACAACCAAACGAACAATCGAACAAAAAAAATTACATTTAACACATCAATAGGGTGAAATAATATACGTTTAGTGTACAAAGAAACATGTAACTTACCGTGTTTGTTTACTAGTTTGTTAAAGAAAACTACAACTTCTAAAAGCACAAAGCAAACAACATTCAGGGTTATCTAACTTGCATCCGCGTCCCAACCAGAAGTAGAGGAATGGTCCTCCATGTTGGTTATCTAACTTGCATATGAATGACCTTCTAAAACCGAAATACTCCCTAAGAAACTCAAACCATAATCCATAGTCCCCTTGAGATAGTTAAACACTCTATTTACTATTTGCCGATGATGATGATGATGATGATGGTGATGGTGATGGTGATGGAGATGGTGATGGTGACAATGATGATGATTATGGTGATAATGATGATGATGATGGTGATGGTGATGGTGATGATGGTGATGGTGATGGTGATGGTGATGTAGGTATCCCATAGCCATTCCGTAGCTAATTAGCTACGGAATAGCTACGTATCATCTGTAGCTATTCCGTAGTTAATTAGCTACGGAATAGCTTTGGACTGACGTCCGTAGCTATTCCGTTACTAAATTAGGGCATCCCATTTTGTAGATGATGCGTAGCAATTCCGTAGCTAATTACCTACGGAAATTTTCCATAGCTATTTTCCGTAGGAAAACCCCATGTTTTCTAGTATTGTAAATACATCTATATTTAACATTAAATACACATAATATTTACTAACATGGCACATCACATATTCTGAAGCTTATTCATAATATATTGCAACTTACAGGCAATATTTTCAACATTCATTTGTTGTGGTGGGGAATCCCACAGAACATGATACGCCGATCTTCACAGCTGGGGCCACACATTCCTCTATTTTCTTTGTATTAACTACAATATATTACGTAGCTATAGCATCCTCTTGAAAAAAGTTTAGATAGTCATTATCAGTGACGTCCGTTACATGGTCTTGCAAGGCCATGTGTGCAAATTTGTGTAAGCTAAGGCCTTTGTTAAAGATGTCATTTGTTGGCCTTTTCATGTCATCATCTCGAACAACAGTACTCCAAAACTGTAGACATCCCCACTACTTGTTATCACACTCCCTACACCATACTCTGTAACTTATAAGCAGTTACTTTAATAAAGTAAATTTACTAGCTACAATTTTATATGAGCATGTGGAAATACATTAACTTTACCTGGAGGTGCATACCTAATTGTTCCTCTACTACCACTTTTCATGTGTTGGTTTGCATTTTTTCCAAGAAATTGAGTTGAATCGAAGATTCCCACATGGGCCAACATATCATCATCCAACATAATGTTGCTAGGCTTCAAGTCACGATGAACGATGGTAGGTAGGCAGTGATTGTGAAGAGAATCAAGGACAGAAGCGACATCAAGGATGATTCTTATTTTTTGATGAAGGTTTAGCATGGATGTACGTGTACTTAAATGCAACCAATCATTTAATATACCTTTTGGCATGAACTCATATAACAAAGCTTTGAAGTCATTTCCTTGAAAGTCAATACTTGAACATGAAGTTATTATCTTAAATAAATTATGGTGTCAAATGCCCTTCCAGAGTACACTCTCTGCTATAATGCTTTTATAAGTACCTCGGTTTTGATGATGAAGAACTTTGAATCCAACAAATCTATCATCATGATTAATGACTCCTTTGTAGCCTTGAGAAGTTAACTGTATGGTAGTTTCCTGAACTGTCCATCCCTCGATGATAAAGATGGTTGGCTCTTCTTTTTATTAAACCAAATTAAAAAATATTAAACAAAATATGGTGAAAAGTGTGGATGCAATGAAAATGATTATTAAGAACAAAGGAAACCTTTTTTGATATTTTCTCGTCTCCCTGCATTTTGGTAACCCAAGTTTAGCCATGCCACCACAAAGCCTGGTATTCCCCGGCCAAAACAGAGAATGCACTTACATTAGCAAACACTCCAATCACTGATACTTCACCTTCAAATCATTAAATGATAGATTTACATACTCAAATGAGAATTGTTCCGAGAATTGAGGAATTTGACCTGATAAATTATGATGAGAGAGATCAAGTATTTTAACTCCTCTCCTGGAACTTAATGAAGATGGTATTATGCCTTGAAATTAGTTGTCTTTGAAAAACAAGAATACAAGGCTAATGCAACCACCAAGGCTATTTGGAATGTTACATGATAAATTATTATCAGATAAATGAAGAGCACTCAGCATCTTGAGTTGGCCAGTTTCTATTGGAAGTGACCCAAACAAGTTGTTTTGAGAAAGATCTAATGCAATGGTTAAAGATGAAAGTTAAAGAAGTTGTTCAGGTATTTTCCACTAAGTTTATTGTGAGCAATTTGTAATCGTAATAGACAATGACAATTTTCCATGCTTAATGGAATTTCCAATCTAATCTGTTGGAACTTAAATCAAGGTTAATCAACAACGATAGGTTTCCAATAGGAATTCGACCATAAAAATTGGTTGTCGTATAGAAAAACCCATTTGTAGCTTTTGAAGCTAACCAATGGCGGATGGGATTTTTCTAGTGAATCGGCTATCTAATTAATCTAAAGTGGTCAAGCTGACTATATTACATATACTTGAAGGGATGTGTGGATATAAATTATTTTTCTTTCAAGTGTAGATGAAGGTATAACATCCCGAAATCAAGGTCATTTTTTTTTTCATTTTCAGAACCAATCCAAAACCATAAATGTATATAAAACATAGTTTCCAAAAGTCATAAACATGAATCAGAGTATCCCAATATCATAATCTAAAAAAAATCCAGAATGATGTGCAGGATCAAGCCTTCACCTTGCCCCTGTCCTCTAAAGTACCTAAAACCATAACAGTCAAACTAAGTCAAAGCTTAGTGAGTTCCCCCAAAGTACCACACACAACCCAACAGATGATATCTTGCACATACGAGTCTACAGCTTCATTGGACCGCCTTTCAGGCCTACAACCTATCTAGACCGCTCTCTGGGCTTTCTTCCTGACTCGACCGCCTTGTAGGCCTTTAGTCTATCCGGACCATCCCAGGTATCTTGGCCTTCAACACAAAGTAGGATCGCATCAACGCAACAAACCATATTACATCGACATATATAATAACAATCAATAACCAACAAGTATAGGTAATCATATAGATCTACCAGTCTAACACATAAGCAGTGAACACAAGTAGTCATACAGATCTACTAGTCTATCATAAAACCAGCGTAGCATCATGTAACGTCCCAAATTTCGAGTCCCAAAATTTCATTTTAATTAACTGATTATAAAAACATTCATAAGAAAACTACGTAAAAATATATCATTTCGTAAATCGATATATCATGTCTGAAAACCCAAATCATAAAATAGTAACATGTCAGAGTACATTCCTAGAATATCTCAAGTGCCGAAAATCAATGTGTGTGTATTATGTGCTGCTACTGCACCAGATACTTCCCCTTCGCTGAAAAGGTACCTAAAACCAAAACTATAAACTGTAAGCACAAAGCTTAGTGAGTTCCCCCATCGTACCACACACCATATAATCTTATAGCATACATACTGTTGGGCAATTTCTGGGGTGCCCGACCTACCCGGTACGACCATTCTGGGGTGCCGACCTACACATGTCAAGTCATTATGGGGTGCTGACCTACCCGTGTCAAGCCATTCTGGGGTGCTAAACTACCCGTCGGTCCTAACAACCGACCCTCGGGGACTATTCCACCCCATACTGCTACTATCACATATATATCATAACATAATCATACTATCAGACATATCTGGGGTGTCCGAACTACCCTTCGGTTCTAACAACCGAACTTGGGGACTATTCCCTTCCTACTACCACTATCACATATAACATATCATTCCATCATATAAACATATCATCACATACTGTCAGACATATCTAGGGTGCCTGACCTACCCTTCGGTCCTAACAACCAAACTCTACTATTATCACATATAACATATCATGCAAGCATATACCATATCAAGTAGTAGCAAACCTAGATGGTATCACAAAGACGATCATCTATTATACAACTCCTACTGGTGGGCCGACAATGTGATCGTAGACCCACCGCTACTGGAAGGTAACTTACCTCGTACGAGTAGCTGCTGATAATCTATGCGGGAAATCTTTGTTTGCTGCTGCTCCAGAAATCCTCTGGCTATAATCCCCACAAAACACTCAGTCAGAATCTGATATCTACTCTTAGGGTAAAATGACTATTTTACCCCTGACCAAGTCCAAGTCCAAGTCCAAGTCAAAGTCAAAGTCAAAGTCAACTGTCCCCATCCACGTCTCTACTCGTCAAGTTGAAAATGACTCGATGAGTTCTCCTTCTATACAAGCATCGAATGATGTAACATCCCCATTTTTCACGGTCAAAAAAGACCGATTTTTGTTTATGCTTTATAAAAATCAGAGCACTTCTTTTCATAAAAATGTTGCGGATTTTGTTCCCAAAAAAACATGATAAATACGTTATCAAAACATTTTCGAAGAAACGTATTTTATTCATTTTAAAATGTTTGGGATGTCATCGTCAATACAGAAACATAAGCATAAACAGAACTTACATTTATTTTCACTAGTGATCTACATCTCTTTAATCTCTTAGTGTAATGTGACTTCATATCAATACCCGTGATATAAATAAACTGAGTGGGTCAGGTTGGGAAACCTGGTGAGTACATAGGGTTTTCAACCCACAATAATATAATTATGTTTTATCTTCAAACAATTAATCAAGCCAATTACCCATCCCCATTATCTTTTTTACTCTTAAGGATCTACCCTAAGAATCAGTTATTCCTCGTTCATTTATTCCTAAGGATTATCCTAAGGAATAGGTACAAAGTCCATCGTTACCAAGGTTTATAGATTACAACAGGTGAACACGTAGTCCAAAACATCTGGTAAACACTTAGTTCAAAAATAACCAGTGAACACACTTAGTTCAAAATACCTAGTGAACACACTCAGTTCAAATACCTAGTGAACACACTTAGTTCAAAAATAAATAGTGAACACACTTAGTTCAAAAATACCTAGTGAGCACCTAGTTCAAAAAAACCTACAGATTACGAGCCTGCTAGCTTTCCACTGGACTGTCTGGTATCGTCTGTGGTCGTCATCTATACTCCACTAGATGACTGGATCACTGTCAACATTGATGTCTTTCATCGTGTTATCACAACTATTTCATCTATCCATGTTTTACCCAACACATTTTGTAGATATAAAATACATATACAGTTTAAATCATTTAAAACATGTATAAAAATATTTCACCCAACATAAACAGCAAGTATTCAAACAATATGCACACATAGCACGTAATTTATATTAAAATACTTCATATCTATGTGTAAGATGAAATAAACTATGCACTCACCTGGTAAGGTGGTGAGTCGGCACTCGGACAACACTTCATTACTCTTAAAATAATAATCCCTTGATGAAACCTAGTATCATTATCACTAGAGTTTAGTCTAACGTTAACCACGACTAATTAATAGTCTAGCTATTATTACTATTATATAAGCATTAAATAACACTCAATATAACTCATAATAATAGCCCTAATAATTATTTCAAGGTCCTAATAACATTAGTATATTGGAACATAAGCTATACTAAAGATAGGTTAGGCGTAGCTCACTTACAGCGGGTTTTCTCGAAAACCGGGCTTCGTTGCAGCAGCGTTCCCTAGACGAAAGGCTCTTTTCTTGGGACTCCAGGAGCCTTGGGTCTTCCTTCGGGTGCTAGAGGGTTTACCTATGCTTTGGGGGGGGGGGGTTAGGGAGCTTAGAGAGAGAGAGAGTATAGAGAGAGAAAGAAGAGGGTTGAGGGGTGAGGAAATGAGGGAACTCGACACCGCTATTTATAGGGTGAATTCCTAATGGAATCGCCGAGTTGGTGCCACGTGTCATCATCTGATGGGTTTCCTTGGAGAGAAAGCAATGGCTGTGATCGCGCCATGTCACCCAATATCGTGTATCAGCCTCCTGAATTAAAAAAATCATAACTCTCGCATACGAGCTCCGTTTTCGACGTTCTTTATATCCAAGCGTAGGTAAAATCAAGATCTACAACTTTTATTTAGACTCCGTCGGCTACTTCTCGACCGATCTTAAATTTAACAGTAGGAGGAGATTAGACTGTTAAATAACCGCGAAGAATTCGTAACTCCTTCTTCTGACTCCGTTTTCGTCTATCTTTTTACTGTTGAGTTCCTATTAATGAGATCTTCAACTCTCATTTAGGTTGCGTAAGCCATAAACCACTCGAACTAAAATTCGAGTTTCGGGTCGTGCACTAGTAAGCCGAATCTTAGAAAAATCATAACTCCTCATACGAAGTCAGATTTGGGCGTTCTTTTTATGGATGTTCTCGGTTTAATGTATACTACAACTTTGGTTTAGATCACTAAGGCTAAAAGGTCCTCTATCTTAAATTTACTATTTACGTCTCCCGGTGTCGTGCCGGTTTTGCCGTAAAACTTCGATGGGCCATAACTTCTTCGTTATAACTCGAATTTCGGCGTTGTTTATATGTACGGAAACCTTGTGACATATTCTACAACTTGGTTAATATTAGTTATTCTAAATAATATTTTGTCGAAAAGTCATTTTCGACCCCTATTACCGCTAAATTGACTAGCCCGGATCTGCGGGCATTACAAATGAACCCTCATCCGACTTGCCGAGTTGTATGCACAAATCATCGAGTTCATCCTCATCCTATGAACCAGTTGATAGGTTTTATGCATAAGAACAATCCTATGTGCTCATATAAACCCTAATGCTTGGATCTAGGTTTCTCTATTGTACATGCTTTGAATCTAAGACTTACAACCTTATTCTATCATATATATATATATATATTTCGAAATCAACATCATAAGAACAGCTCTAAGTGTTTACCTCTTTCAAATAGCTTGAAATCCTTGTATTCTTCTTGATCTTGAGCTTAGAGTCACAATTGTAACTCATCTAATGGTTCACAAACCCCACAAGCAAGAAGGGAATATGAGAGAGGGTGAAAGATGCTAAAATCGGCCGTATGGTTCTCTTGGAATCAAGTGTAGCCGATTTTCATAGCCTAGGGGTCATATTTATACTGTAGGCTGGTAGGGTTTTAGTCTAAACCCTAATCGACAGCTTAGCCACCAAGTAGCCCAAGGAACCTTCTGGAATAAGGCCTTGGAAGAAAATATGATGGAGCCCCATCATTAATTCGTTCCCCCTTAAGTCCATTAGGTTTCCCAGCCCAAAACTCAACTATAATACATTTGACAGTTTATGCCCCTTTATTTAATTAATCTCTTTTAGTCACCAAATTAATTCCTAATTAATTTATGACCAATACTAAATAAAAATGATTTCTCCTTTAATATAGTATTCTTATAATATATTAATAAACAATAATATTCTCTCTCTCTCTCTCTCTCTCCCTAAATTACTGATGGGATTAAAACAACTTTTAATCTATGAAGATCGATTAGATCTTGAACAAGTATATGAATATAAAACAACAAGAACGCAATAATAAGAACAAAACAGCTTGAATCAAACGTGTCGAATGATTAAATAAAATCCTCAGAAGAGCTCGATTAAGAACATCAACTGTAGAGGATTAGAAGATTACAAGAACGATTAAAGAAAAATGTTGTACTCTGGATGAATCGCTATTTCGATAATCTCAGCAATCTTTACCTAATATGCATGCAAGCATTTAACTTATATACTATACATAAAAGGCTCACGGTTGGACAGGCCCAAACCGGAGTGTACAAGGCTAAACTATCGAGCCCAAAAGACGCAACAACAAAATAAAACTTCAGCCCAACAATTACCTTGTCTAGTTGCTTTGGTGAAGGCAACCCAAAAGGACCATGCACAACTGGGTCAAGTGCATACCAAATATAGTTACGGGCTTAGACACTAATCCAACAGTCTCCCACTTGGATAAGTCTACTAACTATATCTCACATATGACTTCAGGATCCGATTAGCAATTATAGCTCTTATATGTTGCTGTCAACTCTGATCAGCAAATTGTCCTTCAGATAAGAGATCGTATAATCCTCTATGCTAGATAACATGTTGACAATATTTATTGTCCATCATTTGTTTCTCGATTTCTGACTTGTTCGACATAGAATTTAGTTGAACACATCAACTTCATTCTGACCGGGCCTGACACATAAGTCAAACCAAATCATCAAGTGGCCAAGATATCATCTTTATTCTCATAGAATAAAAGTAACATATTAAATTCGACTCATATGCATCTATTATTTACCAATTACATCATGCACAACAATGTGTTTTATAACATCAAGTTACTAATGCATTTACACATCATCAATGAATAACCAACCAACAAACAATAATCATATCTCTAAGTTTTAAGACTATAAGATATTATCGCTTTGCGATCACTTAAGGTAAAACACCACGAAGTGATACCAGCAAACACGGGTTTATTCCAATGCTCAAATCATATTCATAAGCACTCATGAACTTTGCAGCAAACCTTTGCTATGCCCAAAACCTTTTAGACAATCTACAAACAATTCGTGACAGTCTTCATTCACATCTACTTCCAAAATGTGAACGACTGTGGATTGTTCGAATAATCCTATCATTCAGGAAGTCAAAACATGCAAAATTGAAACAATAGATAAATAACCAACACAAGATAGTAGCTTTACTCATAAATAACACAACTTTATTTATTCATCAAATGTCAAGTACAAATTATCTATTACACGTTTCCTATCTAATCCAAACTTATATCATCCTTTAGCCCAATGCTCCTAGCGTGCTGCAAGTGTTTGACCCTACTCAGTCCCTTCGTAAGGGGATTTGCGTAAGGGGATTTGCTGGGTTTTCTTCTGATGATACCCTCTTCACAACGAGGAGTCCCTCTTCTACCTGATGTCTGATAAAATGGTATTTTTTTGTCGATATGTGTCACACCCCAAAACCATGAACGGCGGAAACGTTCTGGGGCAGAGGACGTCATGTATAGTATCACAACAATGAAAAGTAGTAAACAAGAAACAACATCATCCATTGCATTAATAATATAATTTTAATACAAGTGTGTTCTACCAAATAATAATAGACACTAAGGTATAATCAAAATGAAAGATGAGTCTTGAACGAACTCCATCTTCTCTAAACCTTGCATCGGTACCTATCTATCGTTGACCTGAGGATACAAGTTATTTTGAAAACGAGTATCAGCTTTAAAGCTGGTGAGATCATAAGTACTTTAGTGTCTTAATTTGTATGTAATTATTTGTACGAATGAAATGTAAGTATTTGGATGTATATGAATGGTAAGTATTTTTATATATATGAGCTGTAAGTATGAAAACGTTTTGAACAATCCTAGAAAGCCCTATGCTTCCTACTGAGAGTAGCCTTCTACCAAGGTATCTAGTATCTGTGAGTGTGTCTCTTGTAAGAGTGTGTATTTTCCTAAATCTGACTATCATTGACCAAAAATATAGTATCTACATTACCGTGCATCGTGTGAATGTTCACGAAGTGAATGTAATGGGAAAATGAAATAGTACTATGGTGTAGTATCAAATAACTACAACCGTACTAACTACCTTAAGTCTATTGAAATCTTGTAAGTACTGTAGTATTTGTAATAAGTGACTACTTATGTACTAATATTGCCTTATTTAAGGGATAAGGCATAATGTGATGGCTAGATCCCAGGCTAGACGCTCCCCTGTCAGAGGGATTTTGGGACCTATACACAACCCCTGCATATTTGCAAGCCGTGAACATCCACATTACTATGATCATGTATACCCAATATAACTATCACAATGGGTTGTGATTCATTGGTATAGTTAGATCCTGAAATCGTTCCATGCTATAGCACCTAGTGATGTCTGTCCTATTATCGTATATGTAAACGCACTCATGTAAATGTATCTATGTAAACGTACTCATGTAAGCGTAATCATGTAAATGTACTCATGTAAATGTAATCATGTAAATGTACTCATGTAAATGTAATCATGTAAATGTACTCATGTAAATGTAACCATGTAAATGTACTCATGTAAATGTAATCATGTAAACATATCTATGTAATAGTATAGTAATGTACTGTAATGTTCTGCGTGTGCTAGCTGTAACGTATGTTCTCTCTCTATCTAGCATGTATAGTAATGTACTGTGTGTACTAGCTGTAACATGTGTTCTCTCTCTATCTAGCAAGTATTGACTCATGAATGAACTGACTCATTATATGATATCGTGTTCTAGTAATAGTTCTAGTATCTTCCTAAACTACACTTATAGTAGCTTACTAGTAATGTAACTGGTACATATGAACATGGACGTATACCCTTGCTACCCAAGGGTATTGAATGAACTGGAAGAAACTTTATGACTATATATGTACACATGATATATAACTAATATTTAAACGACCTTCGGACGGGTACCCGATATCCCACCAGACCACATCTCAAGCGCGAAAAGGAAATAGGGTGGATAGCTTGCCTAAGTCCTTTAAAAATTTCTTATATAACTATAGACATGCAATTGACAATATAAAAACATAAAATAAGTTTTGTAAAACCTTTTGAACATGATTTCTATTTAAGAAAAGATCGACTTGATGTCAATCTATAAAACGGGTTGAAAGCATGGTTTTGATAAAACAGTTGAAGTATAAAGAAACATTTGTTTGAAACACAATTGTAAATGAGTTTGAAATGAAACATACAGAGTAAAATGAATAGTTTAATAAGGAGTTTTAAACATATAAAATGTTTATGAAAATCATTTGAAGGTAACTGTTTGGTAAAACGGCTAATGAGTAGCAAATCATTTGAATGCTGCTTATTAATCACATGTGATTGATATAATAACTAGCATGATTCTACTTGTATCCCCCAATAAAGCATTTAAAAAACATTTAGAACATTGATTATGGGGTATGAACTCACCTTTTGTGAGTGGTACGGATGAACTGAAGACGTAGGATTGCTAGGTGTCAAGTGAAGTCTTGAACACACTCTATAATCCTAGTTAACATATAATATCACATATATGTATCAAATTAGTCTATAAACAACTAATAAACAAGTCAAGACACCCTAGGACATGCTAAACACCTTTATCAAGTGTTATTAGCCTCTAGGATTGCATCTAAGTGTTGTAGGGAAAAGCTATTGTGTGTAGGGTTCAAGGAAAACTCCATAATGGAGTTCACGACCCTAATGTCACTAACAAATGAGTTTACGGTCGTAAACTCATGAGTTTACGGCCGTAAGCTCATACTTACATGACCAATTGATGTTTGAGGCTCTATAAGACCCTAAGAAGCATTTCTACTTAATGGCATGGTCTTTGGAAGAGTTTAGGGCATCATATAACTCCTTTTAAGAGTTCACGGCCCTGGGACCAAACCCCTTGGAGATTATGGCCGTAATCTCCCTTGGAAGGGTGTTTTTGGTGATTTCAAGTCCTTAATTCAACTAAGAACTAATCTAGGCTAGTGTCCAAGGATTTAGGGGAGTTTAAAGCACACTTTGGCCCTTTTGTTTGGAGTTCACGGCCTTGGAACTTCTTGGGCCGTGAACACCTTACTCTTGGTGTTCTAAGGGTGTTTGCTAGGCCTAAACACATTAGGGTACAAGTCTAAACTAGTTTCATTGCAAGAGGAAGGGGCTAGGGCACTCTTTGCCCCTTAAAGAAGGGTTTACGGTCCAAGATGTTCTTGGGCCGTAAACTCTTTAATCTTGATGTTTTCCTATGATTTCTAGTGTATTAAGCACATAAGAAGCTTT
Source organism: Lactuca sativa (assembly GCF_002870075.4). Taxonomy (NCBI): domain Eukaryota; kingdom Viridiplantae; phylum Streptophyta; class Magnoliopsida; order Asterales; family Asteraceae; genus Lactuca; species Lactuca sativa. The sequence continues at coordinate 210,883,175 of NC_056626.2, read as the reverse complement.
ATAATACCACTAGATAGAAGTACTCACTTTCCGAGACGAAAGTCCGAAGATCCTTGAGAGAATTCGGCTTTTCTCTAGTTTGGAAATGTAACTAATGAATAAATATGGCTTAGAATCCTATATATACTCCTGGGATTTTTGGCAGAAAATATTTTATTCAAGAAATGAACTCTAATATCATAGAGCTTTGAAATAACAGAGCTGCACATAACCCTAGTGCATCCTCTCTCCTTATATCTCCTTAAGTGTAAATCCTGAAATACTCAAACTTATACTAAAAGTCTGGAAATTTACTGCAACTGTTCTAAATTCTATTGACTTGATATGGTTTGTACAGAATGTAAATTTCGGGTTGTCACAATATGTCGAGATCTACCATGATCTCTTGGTTCCTTGGTTAAGGCAGCCGCTCCTTCATTATCACAGAAAATTCCATTGGCTCTTTTATGGATGGCATAACTCCAAGGTCTCCAATGAAGTTCTTCAACCATATAGCCTCCTTTGACGCTTCGCTCGCTGCAATGTACTCTGATTCGTACATTAAATCAACTACAGTCTCCTGCTTGGAACTTTTCCAAGTCACTGATCCTCCGGTTAGGGTAAAGACCTAGCCCGACTGCGATCGGTAATTATCCTAATCCGTCTGAAAACTAGCGTCACTATACCCTCGTACCCTTAAGTCATCACTCCCACCAAGGACTAGAAACCATTCCTTGGTCCTTCGTAGGTACTTAGGAATATTCTTAACTGCAATCCAATGAGCTCTACCAGGGTTCCCTTGATATCTGCTGAACATGCTCAAAGCGAAGGCCACATCATGACGAGCACATGTCATAGTGTACATGATAGAGCCTACTATGGAAGTGTAAGGTACTCGACTCATATCAGCTATCTCTGCCTCTGTACTCGGGCTCTGAGTCTTACTTAGCTTGGTACTGCTTTGGATTGGCAACTCCCCTTTCTTGGAATTTTCCATACTAAAACGCTTTAGTACCTTATCCAAGTATGTATCATGACTGAGTCCTATCAGTCTCGTTTCCCTATTTCTCACTATCCTTATTCCCATAATATAAGCAGCCTCTCCGAGGTCCTTCATAGCGAAACATTTCCCAAGCGAGGACTTGACCTCCTGCAAGGTTCGGGCGTCGTTTCCTATGAGCAGTATGTTATCGACATACAATACGAGGAAGCTCACTATACTCCCACTGGCTTTGACATATACACAAGATTCATCTTCGCTTCGCAGAAAGCCAAACTCTTTAAATTTCTCGTCAAAACAAAGATTCCATCTACGAGACGCTTGTTTCAATCCATAAATGGATTTATCAAGATTGCACACTCTATTTGGATGCTTCGCATTAACAAAACCCTCTGGATGATTCATATAAACATCGTCTGCCACCTTTCCATTAAGGAAAGTGGTTTTCACGTCCATTTACCATATTTCATAATCATGAAAGCAGCTATTACGAGCATTACCCTAATAGACTTATCTTCGCAACTGGTGAGAATGTCTCATCATAGTCAACTCCGGGAGTTTGAGTAAAGCCCTTCGCAACCAATGGCGCTTTATAAGTATGCACCTTCCCATCCATGTCCTTCTTCTTCTTGAAGATGCACTTGCACCCGACTGTCTTACGACCCGGTACATTATCAACCAAATTCCAAACTTGGTTATCGTACATGGACTAAATCTCGCTGTCCATCGCCTCTTTCCATTTAGCAGACTCCAGGCCTGCCATGGCTTCCTTGTAGCTGCTAGGTTCGTCCAAATTGATTAGTGTTTCATCACTAATAAACATATCCCCTTCACTAGTAATATGAAAACCATAAAACTGGGGTTGAACACTAACCCTACTAGTACGTCTAAGAGGTAAGGGCTCGTCAACGGGCTCAACAGGAGTTTCATCCTCGAGTTGAGTGCCAGTTTCAGAGGTTCCTTCATCACTTTGCTCTTGAATCTCTTCACGATCAATTTGCCTCCCACTGTCCTCTTGGCTTATCAATTCCCTTTCTCAGAAAACTCCACTTCTAGCAACGAAGACAACATTATTACTCGGTCTATAGAAAAGATAGCCAAAAGACTTTTGTGGGTAGCCGATGAAATAAGATTTCTCACTACGAGGTTTGAGCTTGTTGTGAGTCTCTCGTCTTATGAAAGCCTCGCAACCCCAAACCTTAATATGTGCCAAAGAGGGAGCTTTCCCTGTCCACATCTCGTGAGGAGTCTTGGTAACCTTCTTGATGGGAACTAAGTTAAGGATATGGGTGGAAGTCTCTAAGGCATACCCCCATAAAGCTATTGGTAATGAAGTCCGACTCATCATAGAACGAACCATGTCCAACAAGGTCCGATTATGTCTCTCAGCCACACCATTCAACTGTGGCGTTCTAGGAGGCGTCAATTGTGAAACAATTCCACATTCTTTTAAATAGTCGTGAAACTCAAGACTTAAGTACTCTCCTCCTCGGTCTGACCGAAGCATCTTGATTTTCCTGCCCAGCTGATTCTCCACTTCATTCTTAAACTCTTTGAACTTTTCAAAGGTTTCCGACTTTTGCTTGATTAAGTAGATATATCCATATCTGCTATAATCATCCGTAAAAGTCACGTAGAAGAAGCAACCATCCCTTGTGGTGGTTCTAAAGGGCCCACACACATCGGTGTGTATGAGATCCAATAGACCCTCACCCCTTTCACAAGTGCCTGTAAAGGGTGACTTGGTCATCTTCCCAAGTAAACAAGAGTCACACATGTCATCATCCCTAAGGTCGAATGACTCCAACACTCCATCATTTTGGAGTTGGGCTATGCGTTTCTTGTTGACATGGCCAAGGCGACAATGCCACAAGCATGACTTGTCTAGGCTAGTAGATGAATCAATATTCAAAAAATCATTTCCTAAATTATCAACAACCATCACAGATTCATAAATCCCATTACAAGGTAATGCATTGAAATAAAAGACACCATTCAAATAAACATTAATAGAACCATTACTATTATCAAAAGAATATCTGAAACCTTGTCTAAACAATCCATGAAATGAAATAATGTTTCTTACCATATTCGGAAAATAACAATAATTATTTAAATCTAGTCCTAACCCATTACTCAACATTAACGAATAAACTCTGACTTTGGTCACAGGCGATAATTTTCTATTTCCCATAATCAAGTTCATCTTTCCATGTTCCACTTCCCTACTTCTTTTTAGGCCCTGCATATCAGAACAAATGTGGAATCCACACCCTGTATCAAGAACCCATGAAGTAGCAAATGATGAGTTGTTAGATTTAATAGAATACATACCTGCAAAGGTGGGCTTAATCTTCCCATCCTCTATATCTTGCATACACTTAGGGCGGCTTCATTTCCAGTGGCCCTTTTCATGGCAATAGAAGCACTCTGCTTCCTTGAGATCGGAGGAGGGTTTAGCGGAGCCTGCTTTGGTTTCACTAAAGGATGAACCTTCACGGGACTTTCCCTTTTGGTGGCTCTTACATGGAGCCTTCCTCTTTTTACCCTTTCCTTGACCTATTTCCATCACAGGAGCAGCCACAGTAAGGGTGGTGCAACAGATTTGTCTTTGAGGTTGCTCTCAGCAGTCCTCAACAATCCTTGGAGCTAACTCAAGGAGACATCCTCCTTGTTCATGTGGTAGGTCATTCTGAACTGGTTATAGCAGGAGGGCAAGGAATGAAGGATTATGTCGATAGCCAAATCCTCATTAAACTTAACATTAAGTTTGAGAAGACGATCAACATACCTCTGCATTTTTTGCAAATGAGAGGTTAGGGATTCTCCACTCCCTATCTTAGCGATGATCATGTTAGTAATGATCTCATAGCGCTCTTGCCTCACGCTCTGGTGATACTTATCCGGCAAATCCTGATGCATTTCATACGGATACATGTCCTTATATGACTTTTGGAGTTCGAGGTTCATGGTGGCCAGCATGATGCAATGAACTTTCGTAGCATCACGCTCGTTGGCCTCAAAGGCGGCCAACTCTTCAGGAGTAGCAACATCTGGGATGATCTTTTCATGCATTTCATCAAGGACATATTCTTTGTCCTCGTTTCATGTGATCATGCGAATGTACCTCATCCACTCGTTGAAGTTTGACCCATCAAATGTCACCTTTTGACATATGTTCATCAATGAGAATGACCCGGAAGCGTTGTTGTTGTTGTTTGCAGACATTTGTAAAGGAAAGGAGCAAAGTTTGATTAGAAATGAGTCCCTAATTAAACACCCAAATGAGAAATTAGGGCTAGGACCCAACAACATTATTTACAACTTAGAAAGGGATGCCGTACTCTAAAAGTAAATAATTTGAAGGTAAGTGAATGACGATTCACTAATTCTCACCATGAAAAACGAAAAAGAGATTTAATTTTTAAATGTATTGAAAACTCCTAGATCTTTGAGATTCATTGAACTTTTCAATGACATGTTTAAATCTCGATATGAACTTCAAATTTGCGACTAGGATACCAAGGATCGCAAACAAGTTGTCAATATCCATGCGAATCAACATGGTGCACTCAATGTCTCTATCACCTAATCAATGTACCGGTAAACCACACACGCTTCATTGATCTATGAAAAACATCGAGTCACCATTCGCTACCAATTTCATCCCCAAATTAGTGTGCCGGTTAATCACACGCGCTCCACCAACGTTTGACAAGGGCGCAAAGTGTAAGTCCATGGGTTAGCATCATTTTCACATTTTACCCTAAAGTAACTAAGATTGGGAATTTGTAAAACATGTAGTTACATTGTATCTTACATTATAATTTTAATGAGGAGAGGATTCCCCTATCCTACCCGTTCGGCTAACGACCCTCCACCAGTCAAGCAAGCGGTGGGTGTGAGTGTACACCTATAAAGCGCCATTTTATAGGCAGCAACCTTATACCCACCTTATAGACTGACTTCGTGAATGAGGCCTACTAACGGTAAGACTAGCATTTTAAGTTATACATATATATATATATATATATATATATATATATATATATATATATATATATATATATATATATATTAGGCTTGTAATAATATAATAGTATATGGTTGAATTTTAAACTTGTAAAATTCTAAGGGTTTGAAATTTAAATTATTCAAAATTAAACTTTTAATCACAAAATTTAAATTTCAAAACTTGAGGACAAGTTTTGAACGTTTCAAAACACAAGGGATCAAATAACAAATAATACAAAATAAACAATTAACTTTATAATTATCTATATTTGACCTAATCCAATTTTAGTCACAAGATAATTACCAAATAATTTAAATAATCCATATTTATCATATAAACAACTAGTATTTAAAAGATTTGAAATTATCTATTGTTTTGGCAATGACAATCATTCAAATACAATACAATTCAGATTTTATCTTCAAAAAAACGATTTAGGCATTAATCCCATTACAAAACAGCAACAAAATCCTGAAATATCCTCTGTCTGACTACTAAACTCGTCAAGTCCACATTGGAACTCGTCAAGTTCCTCATGGAACTCGTCGAGTTCATCAAACAGTTAGCACAAAAAAAAACGATTTTCAGCAATCAAACAGTTAAAGCACCACATACAACTGAAACCAATCAAGTCTCTGATACCACTGATGGGTTTTATGCATAAGAACAATCATATGTGCTCATACAAACCCTAATGCTTGGATCTAGGTTTCTCTATTGTACATGCTTTGAATCCAAGACTTACAACCTTAGATCTAACATATATATTTCGAAATCAACAACATAAGAATAGATCTAAGTGTTTACCTCTTTCAAATAGCTTGAAATCCATGTAGTCTTCTTGATCTTGAGCTTAGAGTCACAATTGTAACTCCTCTAATGGTTCACAAACCCCACAAGCAAGAAGGCAATATGAGAGAGGATGAGAGATGCTAAAATCGGCCCTAGGGATCTCTTGGAATCAAGTGTAGCCAATTTTCATAGCCTAGGGGTCATATTTATACTGTAGGCTGCTAGGGTTTCAGTTTAAACCCTAATGGATAGCTTAGCCACCAAGCAGCCCAAGGAACCTTCTAGAATAAGGCCTTGGACGAAAATATGATGGATCCCCATCATTATTTCGTTCCCCCTTATGTCCATTAGGTTTCCCAGCCCAAAACTCAACTATCATACAATTGACAGTTTATGCCCCTTTATTTAATTAATCTCTTTTAGTCACCAAATTAATTCCTAATTAATTTATGACCAATACTAAATAAATATGATTTCTCCTTTAATATATTATTCTTATAATATATTAATAAACGATAATATTCTCTCTCTCTCTCTCTCTCTCTCTCTCTCTCCCTAAATTACCTTGTCTAATTGCTTTGGTGAAAGCAACCCAAAAGGACCATGCACAACTAAGTCAAGTACATACCAAATATAGTTACGAGCTTAGACACTAATCCAACACCAGTCCTGTCCTCGACTTGCCGAGTTGTATGAACAACTCGTTGAGTTCATCTTCAAGAGTCGGGAGATTGCCTTGGACTCATCGTGTCTGTTCATGCACTCGCCGAGTCCTATGAACTCCAGGACTATGGCTTAGCCCAATACATTGGGTCACTCCCCTGGACCTTCTAAAACCTTTACAGCACTCCACTAGGTCTCCTTGACCCATAACAGAAAAGGGAAGTTTAACCTCGGACTCGCCTAGTCCTAAGAATGACTCACCGAGTCGATACTGTCCAAGTCCCTTTTCTCGATTTTTGGTGTACAACCCTTTACTAAATGATAGATCTAGGCTCCTAAGATCAATCTAGCACGTAAAGTTATGAACTTTACGTGCATGCATGATACTATGAGCTAAAAAGACCCTAAAAGAAGCTCTTAAGTTGCATGGGGTTTTCCATGGATCCAAAGGTAGTCCCTTTCTGCCTTCTAACTCCTGAATGAGCTTGGATCTGAAGCCTTAACCCCCAACCATGCTTGCAATCATGGTTGGTCATCAAGAATGGCTTATACAAGCCCTAAATCTGCCTAAAAAGGGATCTAATACAAGAAGGAGCAAGGTGTCGACTTTTTACCTTCCAAGAACTGTAGGTGATGCACAAGCTTGACTCCTCTAGTCTCCTCTTGATTCCTCTAGGCTTTTCCTTCTTATTTGAGTTCAAAATCACCAAAAAGCACCACAAATGCCTTAGCTCTTTTCACAAATGGTTAGGGTTTTGGTTATAAAGAGTTCCGAGGGTAATAGAGACGAAGGGGGCTAAATGAGACGTTTAAATAGGGTGCAAACCCCTTAGATTAGGGTTTTGTCCAGACAGTGTGGACTCCTCGTGTCCGGTCGCCGACTCGTCGAGTCGCTCACTTAACTCCCGTGTCCAATCTGCTTCGACTCGACGAGTTGGGCCACCAACTCGCCGAGTCCCAGGCCAAAATGAGAAATATACTAGAATAAAATATATACCAGGAATCGGGTGCAACAAATCTCCCCCACTTATTTTAGGCTTCATCCTCGAAGTCCGCTGCTCGATCCTAGAAAAGCTCTGGGTAATGCTCCATCATCTCATCCACCGGCTCCCAAGTCCATTCTGAGCCCTTCCGATGCTGCCATTGCACCTTCACCAGCTCGACCCTCTTGTTCCTCAGATCCTTCGACTTCCAGTCAAGGATCGTCACAGGCCGCTGAATGTAATTCAGCCTGTCATCGACATGAATATCCTCTAAGGGTACCACTGCTGAGTCGTCCACCAGGCACTTCTGCAGCTGGGAGACGTGGAAAGTGTTGTGGATCTGACTGAGTTCGGCTGGTAGATCCAGCATGTACGCCACCTTCCCCACTTGGGCTAAAACCCTAAACGGTCCAATGTACCTGGGGCCCAAGTTGCCTAGTTTCTTGAATCGGATGACGCCCTTCCATGGCGACACCTTCAGGAGAACCATATCCCCGACGTGGAACTCCAAGTTTGATTGGCGCTTGTTGGCATATCTTTTCTGCCAACTCTGGCAGTCTGAGGCGTGCTCCGGACCTACTGAATCCTCTCTGTCATCTTGAGCACCACTTCGGTGCTCCCCATGACCCTTTGGCCAACCTCACCCCAACATATCGGGGTCCTGCACTTCCTCCCGTATAACATCTCGAAGGGAGGATGGTCAATACTCGCGTGGTAGCTATTGTTGTACGAGAACTCAGCCAATAGGATGTAAGTATCCCAACTACCACCGAAGTCTAACACACACGCCCGCAACATTTCCTCCAGAGTCTGGATGGTCCGTTCGCTCTGACCATCTGTCTACGGGTGAAATGTAGTGCTAAAGTACAGACATTTGTACCCAACTCATCATGGAATATCTTCCAGAACTTGGAAGTGAACCGTACATCCCTGTCATAAATCACGGAGACTGGCACTCCGTGACGAGCCACCACCTCTCGAATGTAGATATCGGCCAACTTCTCGGCCGAGATGCTCTCCTGGATCAGTATGAAATGGGCACTCTTGGTCAACGGATCCACGATGACCCATATGGAATCCACTCCCCGCGCGGTCCTAGGAAGTTTGGTGATGAAGTCCACGGTAATATCTTCCCACTTCCACAGGGGAATATCCAATGGTTGCGTCTTGCTGTGTTGCTTCTGGTGCTCGGCCTTGACCTTCCTGCAGGTCAAGCATCGCTCCACATACCATGCTACATCCCGCTTCATGCAAGGCCACCAATAGCCGAGACGAAGATCCCTATACATCTTCGTCGCCCCAGGATAATTGGAGAATCGGGATTTGTTCGTCTCTTCCATTAGGACCTGGCGCATATCCCCGTGGTATGGAACCCACACCCTGTGGTGTAGTGTCAATAACCCTCGGCTATCATAGTCGAAGGAGGAAACTTGACCCACTATACGCTCGCTCTTCCGATGTTCCTCCTTCATGGCCTCCTACTGGGCCTTTCGGATATGCTCCAATAGTGGAGTCACTACTGTCATCTGCATGCAAATGTCTCGGATTGGCGCTGCCTGGAGGCTAAACGCATAGGCCACCACATTGGCCTTCCTCGGGTGGTAAAGGATCTTGCAATCATATCCTTCACCACGTCCAACCACCGAAGCTGCCTCATGTTCAGATTCGGCTGGTCCATGTGGTACCTTAAACTCTTGTGGTCCGTGTAAATGGTACAACGGACCCCATAGAGGTAGTGTCGCCATATCTTGAGGGCAAAGAAGACCGCACCCAACTCCAATTTGTGTGTCGGGTAGTTCGCCTCATGAGGCTTCAACTGCCTCGAAGTGTAGGCAATGACATGTCTTCTCTGCAACAGTACTGCGCCCAAACCCGTAATAGACGCGTCGCAGTACACCACAAAATTCTCTACGACCTCTGGCAGGGCCAAGATAGGCGCCTCGCACAATCTCCGTCTCAGTGTCTCAAACGCTGCCTGCAGCACAGGCCCCCAACAAAAGACTACGACCTTTTTCGTCAGCCGCATCAAGGGTACGACTATCTTGGAGAAATCCTGGACGAATCTCCAATAGTAGCAGGCTAATCCCAGGAAACTCCAAATCTCAGATGGAGACTTCGGAACCTCCCATCTCATCACGGCCTTTACCTCGCCCGGGTCGACTAAAATACCGTTCTGGTTGACAAGATGCCCATGAAACTGCACCTCGCGCTACCAGAACTCACACTTGGGGAACTTGGCGTACAAGCTCTCCCTCCGCAGAGTCTCCAACACCTCTCTCAGATGCTCGTCGTGCTCCACCTGCGTCTTGGAGTAAACCAAGATATCGTCGATGAAAACTATCACGCACCGATCCAGCATCAGTCTATATACGCAATTCATGAGGTCTATGAATACGACAAGAGCATTGGTGAGCCCGAAGGGCATCACCACGAACTCGTAGTGGCCATAGCGAGTCGGTAATGCACTCTTCTACATATCCCTCTCTCTGACCCGCATCTGGTGATAACCCGAGTGCAAATCGATCTTGGAGAACCAAGATGCTCCCTTTAACTGGTCAAATAGGTCGTCAATCCTCGGGATTGGGTAACGGTTCTTCACCGTTACCTTGTTTAGCTCCCGGTAGTCTATGCACATGCGATGCGACCTGTCCTTCTTCTTGACAAATAGGACCGGGCTCCCCAAGGCGAACTGCTTTTCCTGATAAATTCCTTGTCTAGCAGCTCCTATAGTTGTGTAGACAACTCCTGCATCTTTGGAGGAGCCAACCGATATTGTGCCTTGGCTATCGGAGATGCACCAGGGACTAGGTCGATCCTGAACTCCACCTGTCGCTCCAGAGGTATCCCAGGAAGTTCCTCTAGGAACATATCCATGTAGTCTCGCACCAGCGGAATGTTGCTCACTATTGCCTTACCCGCTTCCTGGGTATCCATAACATACGCGACATACCGGACGCAGCCCTGCTGTAGGTAGCGCCTAGCCCTTGCTGTTGAACACACTGTGGATCCATGTTGTGGTCCCTCGCCGTAGATCAGCAACTCTCCCTTACCTGGGGTCCTGACTCACACTAGCTATTGTGCGCAATCTATCACCGCCCCATTAGGGCTCAACCAATCCATGCCTATAATCACCTTGTTCCCACGTAACAGAATGGGAACCAAGTCTACCAGGTAGTGCTCCTCAAATAACCTCAGTACGCAATCTCTGAAAACTGCTGATGCTCGCATCGATCGATCATCGGCAATCTCTAGCTCGAAAGGGCAATCCAACATGCCCGAAGACTCAGGAAACCTCTTGCTAAGTGCAAGGGAAACAAAAGATCGAGTGGCACCTAATTTAAACAACACTTGTACTGGGATACCGTTCACATGGAACGATCCTAAACATATACACAGAGAACATATCAATATCATAAGCATCAATTAAATAAATCAGAGGGAAAGAAGCATACCCGTCACCACATCGGGTGCGGCGCGTGCCTCTTCGATAGTCAATTGGAAGGCCCGACTGCTCACCACTGGAGCCTCTGACATGCCCTGCCGGCCATCAGTAATCCGCAGGGTCGCTAGGGCTGGCGCCTTCACTGGCGCTGCTACTGTCAACTGGGGGCAATTGGCCTTCTTATGGCTCATCTGGTTGCAGTGGAAACACAACTACTCGGATGTCTGAATAGCGGGTGAAGGGGCGGTACAATCCCTACTGAAATGCCCCGTCTTTCCGCACTTATAGCAGCCCGACGATCCAAACCTACATGCCCCCTCGTGTGGCTTACCGCATTTCCTGCAGCGGTCCTGTCCTTCCTGGCCTTTCGGCCTACCGTCTGATCCCTTGGGCTTCTTTCCCGAAGCCCCAGTCACCTGCCCCTCCTCTACCTTCCTCTTCCGGATGTGCTCCAGATCAATCCCCTCCCCCTTGCCCTGGCAATCATGGAATCCAGGGTAGGGAAGGCTGAAAAACTAACATGCTCCCGAATGTAGGCTCGCAACATGTCATGGTAGCGGGTTCTCCTCATGTCTTCATCTCCAGCATACTGGGGCACCATTAACGCCCTCTCCCGGAACTTAGCGGTGATCTCCGCCACAGTCTCCGTAGTCTGTCTCATATCCAAAAACTCTCTGGCCAGCTGCTGAAGCTCCACAACTGGCACAAACTCACTCCTGAACCAGGTCACAAAGTCCGACCATGTCATAGCCTCAACAGCCGAGGCTCCCAGAGAGTCACCAATCGACTCCCACCAATTTTTGGCCCTGTCTCTCAAGCACCCTGCTGCATATCTCACCTTCGACCCTCGGGGCAGAACCTGGTCAACTGTGCAGACTCAATGTCTGCAATCCATCGCTTGGGTGCAATGGGGTCCTTTGCCTCATGGAAATCCGGCGCACCACTGCGCCTGAAGTCCTTAAAGGATAGTGTGCGTGATCCCAACTGGCTGGTCGCCATGTCACTCCTGAATGCCCGAAGGCAATCCTCCATCATCTCGACAATCCTTTCCTTGATTGACCCAAAGATGACCGATATCACATCAAGGCTGCCTCTAGTGATCTCGGATGCGATGAACTCGCGTAGCCTCTCATCCACTGGTTCTGAACCTGATCCCGAACCCGATCCCTCTCCTGAGTTGCCAACTGCTGGCCTTGGACGTAGTACCAACATTCTACAAAACATAATGACAACCATCAGTAATGCTGATACATCTAGAGGGATCACATCCATCACAAGTTCCTTGGTCTTGCCTCAGCCTTCCTCGATTCAAGTACAGATCCTCTGCTTTCAGTAGTACAGGCCCATACTACCTTCCACATCTATCCGTACTTTCCTCAAGAACCGCCTCAACTCCACCAAGTCCCTTCCACTACTACTGATCTCTGCTATTCCCATCCTAGGCTCGCCCTAGGTTACCCCTGACTCCACCCTAACCAGTCCTCAGCTGCTGAAGGCCTCTTTGTAATGCCAATTAGCCATTACCTGAATACAATCACATGCAACGAGGCCCGTATAATCCTTCGAGTAAGGGAGTCATCCCTACAATGGTTAGGACTCAAACAAGAGTTGCGAAATAGGTTCAAATCCAATCCTCTTAGATTATCCAACCGTGATAACATGTGAGTTTAACGTATTCACCTAATAGCTAAATCCCATCACTCAGAGTCCCACAAAGCACAAAGCAAGCAACATTTAGACAAAAAGGAACGATCTCAAGCAATCCTATCCTCATAACAAGAAACTGTACTAGCATACAATGCTAAGCTCATACTATCAGGCATAACCTAAACAGACTATCCTACTGCTGTCTACTCAATACTAGCATGCAATTCTCATAAGCTGAAACACATAAAGCAGGCACATAGGGCATCATTCCTAGATCCTTTATCCTATTCTAGCATGATGTTCTACTGAAGTTGATATACATAACATAAACTTGTATGGGTACTTTGGGGAATACTTACTTGAGATCAGCCGGTCGCGCACATCACACACTTCGTTCTTTCTCAAAACTCCTTTAACTTATCTTTTAGAAAACTATTTCCTTGTGAAGGGCTTTTAATCCCTCGATTTGAGTCCAGACACCCCTGAGGGTGTGTCCGAATCCCTCAAACCAGGGCTCTAATACCAACTTGTAACGTCCCAAATTTCGAGTCCAAAAATTTCATTTTAATTAACTAATTATAAAAATATTCATATGAAAACTACGTATAAATATATCACTTCGTAAATCAATATATCAAGTCTGAAAACCCAAATCATAAAACAGTAACATGTCAGAGTACAATCCCATAATATCTCAAGGGCGGAAAATCAATGTGTGTGTATGATGTGCTGCTACCGTGCCAGCTCCTTGCCCTTAACTGAAGAGTTACCTGAAATCAAAACCGTAAACTCTAAGCACGAAACTTAGTGAGTTCCCCCATAGTACCACATACCGTATAATCTTATAGCATACATACTGTCGGGCAATTTCTGGGGTGCCCGACCTACCCGGTACGGCCATGCTAGGGTGTCAACCTACCCATGTCAAGCCATTATGGGGTGCTGACCTACCCGTGTCAATCCATTCTGGGGTGCTGACCTACCCGTCGGTCCTAACAACCGACCCTCGGGGACTATTACACCCCCTACTGCTACTATCACATATATCATAAAATAATCATACTATCAGACATATCTGGGGTGTCCGAACTACCCTTCAGTCCTAACAACTGAACTTGGGGACTATTCCCCTCCTACTACCACTATATGTGGTGTCCGAACTACCTTGTGGTCGTAGACCCACCGCTAATGGAAGGTAACTCACCTCGTACGAGTAGCTGCTGGTAATCTGTGCGGGAAATGTCTGTCTGTTGCTGCTCTGGAAATCCTCCGACTATAATCCCAACGAAACACTCAATCAGAATCTGATATCTACTCTTAGGGTAAAATGACTATTTTACCCCTGACCAAGTCCAAGTCTAAGTCTCAAATTCAACTGTCCCCATCCATGTCTCTACTCGTCGAGTTAGTAATGACTCGACGAGTTCTCCTTCTATACGAGCATCGAATGAACCCTCATCCGACTCGCTGAGTTGTATGAACAACTCGTCGAGTTCATCCTCATCCTATGAACCCATCCTATCCTCGACTCGCCGAGTTGTATGAACAACTCGTCGAGTTCATCTTTAGGGGTTGGGAGATTCCCTTGGACTCGCCATGTGACAACCCGAAATTTCTAACTTGCGCATTTCTTTCAGATTTTACTAAAGATAGCCTCGTTTTGCTATTGTACAATAAGTTTCAGGTCTATTTAGGGTGCTTGAGGCTTAGTATAACCTAGATATAAGTCTTAGTAAGGGTGTGAAGGTGTGTAGCATCATAAAATCGAGCCAAACACACCCAACAAGGTCGGTGCGGCCGCACGCTCGTGAATGCGGCCAGACAGCCGCACACAACCAACCGGACACCCCCCCCCTTAGCCTCACACTCCAGCCTATATAAAGGACCTAAGTCAACCTTACACCTTTTTCACACACCTTCAAGTTGGAACTATCTCTCTCAAGAATTCTTCATGTTTTCCCTCTCCAATCATCAAAACAAGTAAGTAAACACCCTTAGATCTTTACTAAAACACATTGGAAAGCCTTTGCCTCGATTTTGACCCATGAAATCATCATTTTATATGATCTTCATGTGTGTACGGCCGTACACACATCATGTGTGACCGCACACACATCTTGTGGTCCTAGAAAGAGCTTAAACACTCACCCAAGCTTAACATCGACCAAAACACCTTCTTAGAATCATCACAAATCCTTGGAAAATCGATGTGGACAAGTTTGTAGGAGTGTGTACGGCCGCACACACCGTGTGCAACCACGCATACCCTTTTTAGGGTCCAAAATGGCCCCAATCTGCCAATCCGGCCAAGCAATGGTCAAAGCACCTTCACTAGAAAGTCCCAAAGGCTTGAAACCACGATTTTGACACACTCCATAGTGAGTGTGCGGCCGCACACACACTCTGGCTGCACACACACAAAATCCATGTTTTGGTGACCTTACACTCTAATATAGGGCTATACTCTCCTTAGATGCAACCCTTAGCACTCCTAGCACTTGAAACAAAGTGTTTTCATGTATTAGAGTGTCTTTACTTACTTAATTAGTGATTAAATAACTAACTAGATACATTTATGTATCACTGCATGTTATATAGGATCTGTGTGTGTGTCCAAGTCCTCACTTGGTACCTAGCATCATACCAGTCTCTTCCATCCACTCCACTCACTGTAGGTGAGTTCATAACCCTAAATCAACCTTTTAAATGTTTTTAAATGCTTTTATGGGGGGGGGGGGAATACAAGTTGCATCAAATAAGTTATAGTATCAACCACATGCGATTTATAATGTGCAACCAAAAGGATTTTCTATACTTTTAAACTGCTTTGCCAACAAAACTGCTTTAAATGTTTATCAAACTCATTTTTCATGTTAAATTGTTATAAAACTATTTCCAAAATCTTTTAAATTTCTTTTGTTCCCAAACCATATCTACACCAATATATTTATATAAGTAAGACTTGAACGACTTAGGACTGATAGCTCACCTTACTTCCTGTTCTTGTTTGATTGTGGACTTAGGGTATATTGTTATCTATCCGACTGTCATTGAATTCTTAGTTATATATTATATATATTTGTGTTGGATATAAGAGTTTTCACTTCAGTTTAATACCTTTGTGTATCAAAGGCATGCAACTGACATTTCTATTTAACTATAATAGGTATAGTTAAGGATTACCGCTCAATACAACTATTACCAAGACACTTACTATAGTTAGTACAGTTATGAGTCAATACATGCTAAATACTATGCTAAGATTATACTATATACCATACAAGAGAACACTCTATACATTATACCAGGAAGTACATTATACATTAATACAAGAGAATATACTAAAACAGAATGTGACATACTACTTCTCGATACGACACTTCACAGTGTTATCACCGTGTAACCAGAGTCTCCTGGAGGGAGAGCGGGCATTATGTGTATAGATCTATACGGGACAGACACTCCCACATCCCGACTGCTAGCTACAGTCTGAGCCGACTAGGCCAAGGGGTGACAAAATGTCACCATACTACGTGTGACCTGGAGAGTCATCAGTTATTCGATCGTCAGTCAGCATGGTTACATACGAGTTCACATTCATACCTTTAATTAACACATTAAGAATTAATGGCAAAACAGACTCCTCGAGGTGTATTGTGTATTTAGTACTACCTGGAATCTGCATTTTTATTTCAATCAGCCGGCTGTGACACTGCTGGGGTAAAAAATTATTTTCCCAACTACTTTACATGAATCAAGTCTAAAACTATATTTTCATACTGATAGTTTCACTGGGAAAACTTTTACATTTTCAAAGGATCAAAACATAATAACCGAGTCTTGGTAGAAGACTACTTTTGCTAGAAAATATAGGATTTTCTAGGGATCATACTATTTTCAAACATTGATAACAGCTATTATATTACATGATTATAAACACTTTTATACAAACAATGACACTAAATACTTATGAACTCACCAGCTTTATGCTGATATGCGTTTTCAAAATAACTTGTATTCTCAGGTCATCAGTAGGCAGGTACAGATGCAACTTTTGAGATGATGGAGCACATACAAGACTCCTTTTTATTTTGATTATACTTTTGGTGTCTAACAAACTGTACATCACACGCTTGTATTACAATTATTATATTAATGCAATAGATGTTGTTGCTTGTCTTTACTATTATGCATTTTTATGATATTGTACATGATGTCCTCCACCTAGAACGTATTCCGCCTTTCTCGGTTTTGGGGTGTGACACGCCGAGTCTATTCATGCACTCACCGAGTCCTATGAACTCCATGACTATGGCTTAGCCCAATACGTTGGGTCACTCCCTTAAACTCTATAAAACCTTTCAAGCATTCGAATGGGTCTCTTTGACCCATAACAGAAAAGGGGAGACTAACCTCGGACTCGCCGAGTCCTAAGAACGACTGCCGAGTCGATAGTGTCCAAGTCCCTTTTCTCGATTTTTGGTGTACAACCCTTGACCAAATGATAGATCCAGGCTTCTAAGATCAATCTAGCACGTAAAGTTACGAACTTTACGTGCATGCATGGGACTATGAGCTAAAAAGACCCTAAAAGAAGCTCTTAAGTTGCATGGGGCTTTCCATGGGTGCAAAGGCAGTCCCTTTCTACCTTCTAACTCCTAAATGAGCCTAGATCTGAAGCCTTAACCTCTAACCATGCTTGCAATCCTGTTTGGTCACCAAGAATGGCTTATTCAAGCCCTAAATCACCCCAAATGGATCTAATACATGAAGGAGTAGGTGTCGACTTTTTACCTTCCAAGAACTGTAGATGATGCACAAGCTTGACTCCTCTGGTCTCCTCTTGATTCCTCTAGGCTTTTCCTTCTTCTTTGAGCTCAAAATCACCAAAAAGCACCATAAATGCCTTAGCTCTTTACACAAACAGTTAGGGTTTTGGTTATAGAGAGTTCTGAGGGCAATAGAGACGAAGGGGGCTGAATGAGACGTTTAAATAGGGTGCAAACCCCTTAGATGAGGGTTTTGTCTAGACAGCGCGGACTCGTCGAGTTCGGTCGCCAACTCATCGAGTCGCTTACTTAACTCCTTTGTCCAATCCACTTCGACTCGATGAGTTGGGCCACCAACTCGCCGAGTCCCAGGCCAAAATGAGAAATATACTCGAATAAAATACAAAACAAGAATCGGGTGCTACACATCATCCAATGTACCATGCTACATAATCCAGTGAGCTAGCATCGGTCCCTTCGACCCACGAGTATAGTGAGGAAAACTCACCTTACAAACTGTAAAATAGTTGAATAGATCACTGCTCCAAACGCTGACTCTACTGGTCACCTATACAGTAAATAGGGACCTAATCTCAAACTACTATTCAAAATACCCAAAATGCTCCTAAGTCAAATTGGGTTAAATTTCTTGTCAACATTCAAAGTCAAAAAGTAAAGGGTCAATACAGATTGGGTAAGACCTACGTACTCACTCACTACACTTGGCGTAGTGAGGTCCTTCTTGGTTACTACGCTCTTACCTGGTATGAGCAGCGCACCACCAGGTACGCCCAGTGTACTAGTGCTGAACCCAAAACTCCTTTTTAAGTCCTTAACATAGAAAGGCAACTCATCAATCTTCAGTTCTAGGCAAAAAGGGACGTCTTAATGGATAAAGTCTCTGATTTTATCCATTTACATCATGAAAAGGGTATAAATTAAAACCCTAGGTCGAAAAGTCTTCCAAGGCTCCAAAACTCGTGCATGGCTTAATGAGCGTGACGATGCTATCATTTTTATGACTCCATAAGGACCTAGAGTAGCTCGTACTTTACTAGACCAAGACTATGGAACCAAAAATGTCCAAAAATCCTACACTTGCAAGATCTTAGCACATAAAACAACAAGTTCCAAGCTTTATACCTTCTGAGGATTGTTGTGGGTGAGATACTTCTAGATTTAAGGTGGCTTGAACTTCCAAGCTAGTATTCCACCTTCTTACTCTTTTAGAAGCACAAGAATACACACTTTCAAGCTAAAAATACACACAGTAGGGGACTAGGGTTTGCAATGGACATTTTTAGGAGATTGACAATGATGGGGGAAAGGTATCAAAGGATTAATGACATTATATGGATTCTTAAAGATTTTCAAAGTATGAAGTGGGAGAAGTTTCTTTCGATAACAGTACAAGATCATGGCTTTGTAAGTGCTTCTTTTTGATATCCAGTTTGTGGCGTGATAAATAAGAGATATATCCTTTTCATGAGATCAAGACACAATAAGAGTATGTTTAGTTATGATCTGACAAATAGAGTCTTTAAAGAACTAAACACCCGCATTGATTTGGGTGATCTTTATGTTGCTCATTCAACAGGACCAAGGGAGGATGTACCGGTATCATGCTAAAGTTGTTGAATCATGGCTGATGAAATTAGAAAGCAATCGGGCTTATAATTGTACTCTGGCATGTTTTCTTCTTGTTTAGTTACATTATTGACTATTGATAATGGATACGTTATCACACTTTTGACTTCGGTGTTGTATGATGTAAACATAAGGTATTTTTCTTAAAAGGACAGATATTCTATTCTTACCTGCTTTAATTGGACATTTATAACCCTGCTTGTGCTATCTAAAGTAACTAGTAAAAGATGGCCTTCATAGTTCATCCAAGGTTTACTCATCGGTTCCCATTGTTTTGAAAATCGGTCTAGTCACTAAAGTGGTCATGGTGATTCCATAAATTTGATGGTTCAACCGGTCTAAAAACAAGATTATGTAATTATTACAACACAATTAAATATAAAGTTATATATATATATATATATATATATATATATAGAGAGAGAGAGAGAAAGAGAGAGAGAGAAAGAGAGAGAGAGAGAGAGCTAGGTTCAAGTATTCTAACTAATTATTATATATCTATCGTATGCTATGAGAATGATAAACAAAATGTGTTGTTTGATAATATAAATACGTTCAATCTTACATAACTATTGTCATTAATACACATTCTCACTAATTAAATCGTCTATAAGGTTATTATACACTTATTATTATTATTCTCATTTCTGTCAGAATGTTGTCAGAATGTTTTATTGGGTCGTATTCTGTCAGAATGAAAATGAGTGAAAAACGATGTGTGAGAACAAAAAAAAAATTAATAATTAACGAGAATGCATGAAAATGACGATATTCTTATAAGGTTGAATGTATTCACATTGTTAAACAACTTATTCTCTTAGTAATTTTCATATCATACACTAGATGTACAATAATTAGATTGAATAGAATAACCTAAGCTATATATATATATATATATATATATATATATATATATATATGTATATATATATATATATATATATATGTATGTATATATATATGTGTGTGTATAACAAAAAAACTCTTCAAAATAATAATACTAGTTAAAATATGAAAGCTAAATAAAAAAACTAGGGTCCAACTGACTTTATATCTTAAAATAGATTTGTACTCATTTATGTCATTAATTAATGAGAAATCTCCAGAAATGTTATAATATTTTATCTATTTTACGAAAAAACCTCAAATTAAATTTGTTTACGAAAAAACATAAATTAACGATAAAATAACGATTTTAACCATTTTCTCGGTTTATCGGTTTCATTGTCTACTTCGTTCCATTAAAGTCTCATTATTTTATCTTGATTTACGAAAAGTCACAAACTAAAATTTAGTGATGATCTGATCGTTTTCTCCATTTAACATACATTCGACCGGTTTTATTTATAACATGGTCGCTTATTTAATAAATGAGTTGATAAGATGGATACAATGAGTTATATAATGTTATGTTTACCGTAAAATTTGATACCCGTCTCGTCGGGTCATTTATGACTATGTATATAGGTCCGCAATAAAACCGGTAAAATGTGTGTTTCTGAGAAAAAGAAGGCGGGAAATGAGATGGCGTCTGATGAGATAGATATACTGGGCTACATAAGATTGGATGGACAATTGGAAATTTATTATAAAGTTAGAAAATGACGAAATTGTTGTTGGTTTATGAAATTATTGCAATCTTCGTTGGATGTGTTTTATATTCCAAAAAATATATAGTACATCACGATATCAAGTTTTACGGGAAACATAACATTATATAACCACATATTCATCTCATTAGCTCATTTAATGAATAGAGGTCCAAGTGAACAATAAAACCGGTAAAATGTGTGTCACAAGGAGAAAATGGTAAAATCATCACTAAATTTTAGTTTGAGACATATTCGTAAATTAAGGTAAAATAATGAGACTTTAATGGAAAATACATTTTACTGGTTTTATTGTTGACCTGGACCCTAGTTATTAAATGATCTAATGAGATCATATGTAATTCATGGAACCATGTAGGTGATGAAACCATTGGAACAAGGTAAGTAATGAAACCGGTAAACCGGGAAACAAAGGTCAAATCATCATTTTTTATGGTAATTCATGCTTTTTCGTAAATAAAATATTAGTTTGAGACTTTTTCCTAAATTAGGGTAAAATATTAGGGAAATCTCCAATAAAGTCCTAAAATTATGGCCTGCTTTATGTTTTAGTCCAAAACTAATTTTTGTTTACGAAAAAGTCCCAAAAACCGGCAAAAGTTTGCATTTTGACCCTTTTTGACTGGTTGGAACCGGTAACAAATTAATTTGGGACTATTTCATAAATTGACCCAAAATATTGGGACTTTTCTGCAAAAACAAAAAAAATTAGGTTTTTTCTGCAAACAAAAACCTTATTATTATTATTATTATTATTATTATTATTATTATTATTATTATTATTATTATTATTATTATATTAAAAATATAAATAAGTATACTATTTTTTAAATTTGTTATTATTAATATTGTTAATAATACATATAAATACATTTAAATTAAAAAAATGTTAAAGACATTTTATAAAGGTTAAGGTTGAGCGGATGGTAATGCTCTAAGGTTTAAAATCATGAATGTCTGTTTGTATATTTTAACTTTGTATATGGTCATTTCACATTTGTTATTATTGTTTTTAATTCAGAATACTAACTTTTAACAATTTAAAAGAAGCTACTGATTTTTCAAATTGTTTACAAATAGTGAGCGTGTGATATGCGTGTATGTCTTGTGTGTAAGTATTTGAATTACCGACATGTGTGTTGCTCTTTTTCATTACTTTATCCTTGTGGTTTTTTTGGAAACAGAGCAGATATAGTGTGATAAAGCAAAACAAGTCATACTACTTTCTATTAAACAAGATATGTTAATTAATATTTTCGAATTTTGATATGGGCCACCAATGTAAGTATTTATTGTGGATCTGTTGGATTTGAAAAGAAATCATTCTACCTTAAGAAATTTTATACACAAAGTGAGAAATCATTTTATCTTAAGCTATTTATACATAATTTTACAAATTGACAACTTCTTTAAATTGTTAAGTGTTAATATTTTGAATTGAAAACAATAATAAGAAATGTGAAATGATCATATACAAAGTAAGGACATACAAACAGATATTCATGATTTCAATGCTTAAAGCATTATCATTACCATCACCTTCACCTTTAAATAATTTCTTTAGTAGATTTTTTATTTAAGTGTATTTATATGTATTATTAAAAATATTAATAATAATGAATTTAAAAATTAGCATAGTTGTTTATATTTTTAATATAATAATAATAATAATAATAATAATAATAATAATAATAATAATAATAAGGTTTTTGTTTGCAGAAAAGTCCTAATATTGTTTTTGTAGAAAAGTCCCTATATTTTGGGACATTTTGTGAAATAGTCCCAATATTTTTGGTCAGTTTATGAAATAGTCGCAAATTAATTTGTTGTCGGTTCCAACCGGTCAAAAGGGTCCAAATGCATACTTTTGCCGGTTTTTAGGACTTTTTCGTAAACAAAAATTAGTTTAGGACTAAAACGTAAACCGGGCCAAAATTTTAGGACTTTATTGGAGATTTCCCAAAATATTGTGACTTTTTTTGTAGATTTTCCTTTATTAATTTAAACAAAAAAAAGGTTAATGAAACCGTAGCCTATCACACCCCCGAACCGTAAAAACAAACGGCGGAAACGTCCGGAGGTGGATGACGTCATATGTAGTATCACAACAATTGCATCATAGTAATCAAAGCAATCACAACCCTTACATTATAATATGAATGTTTACATCTGTTTGATATAAGGTTCGTATACATCAAAAGTAGCAAAAGATAAAGACAAGACTCTAAAAATGCCCCGTCTTCTCCAAAAGCTAGCAAGAGTACCTGTCTACTATTGTCCTGAGAATACAAGTGATTTTTGAAAACTTATCAGCATAAAGTTGGTGAGTTCATAAGCATGTTTTTGAGTTGAAGCTAGTGATTGAATTTGTATAAAAGATTGTTTGCTATTGTATGTAAAGTATGGTCTCTTTTGAAAACCCTGACTACTACCAGTATGTAAGGTACGTCCTGTTTGAAAAAAAACCCTAGTTGCTACTAGTATTCAAAGTACTGAAGTTCAACTGGGAAAATCCCTTTTTTTTTCTTTATGTGTGTTGTTGCTTTAATGATTCTGAAACTATGAGGGATGAGTATTATTCATACCTATGTGGTTAAACCAATCGTTCGTTAGTAGTTTATTATCACGTAAAACTGTCATTACTATTGGCGAGTTTTATGACCACGTGATCATGTCTTTTGGGTCGAAATTCTAGGTGAAATCAAGTATTTCTAGTAGATATCAAACATAGGAAGTAGTTACTTACTATTAGGAAGCTTGGAATAAGGTTTTTAGCCACCAAGAACTAGTGTGTGTTCTTGGTGAGCGAGGAGATCTAGACAAAGATGAGATTAATGAGATAGTAACTTGGATTCATCACTACATAAGAGATTGAAACACAATCCAGATGAGGATTACTTACATTTTTGAGGATCTGGGAGTAAAATCGATGGATGTAGAGAGAGAGAGAGTAGAGAGAGAAAGCCTTTGAAGTGAGTAAAGCGTGAAATGAAGACTAAGCATCCCTTATATAGGGGTGAGTTTTCAGCCAATGGGGGTGGGTGGGGGTGTACGGCCGTAAACTCGAGTTTGCGGTCGTACACTCTTCTCGAAGGGGTGTTTGGCCCGGTTGCTATGATATGTCTTTGAAAAATTCATTCTTGGACCCAAAACTTGATCGTACTGAGTTTAGAATATTTAATTTGACTCAAAATAATGCTAACGAGAATTCGGGTTGTCACATCATCCCCCCGTTAGAGGGAATTTCGTCCCGAAATTCAAACATAGAATACAAATCACAGATTCGGAAAGAGATGCAGATATTTCTGTTTCACTGAATCTTCACGCTCCCAAGTGAATTCAGGTCCCCACATGGCATTCCAGCGAACCTTCACTATTAGTATGCGACTTTGCTTTTTTCGGTTGATATCTCGATCCATGATTTCGATTGGTTCTTCCACGAAGTTAAAATTCTCTTTCATTTCAATCTCATCGAGAGGGATCATAAGGGTCTCGTCGGGTAAACACTTTTTAAGATTCGAAATGTGGAAGACGGGATGGATGTTGCTAATCTCTTGGGGTAAACGAAGTTTGTACGCTACGGGACCGATCCTAGCAATGATCTCGAATGGTCCTATGTACCTCAGATTTAGCTTTCCACACTTTCTAAAGCGTATCATGCCTTTCCAGGGTGAGACCTTCAAAAGAACATCGTCAACATCCTGGAACTCCAAGGGTTATCGTCTCTTATCGGCGTAGCTCTTTTACCTATCTCTCGAAGCCTTTAGTTGTTCCCAAATTTGTTTGATCTTTTCTATGGTTTCACGAATGATTTCTGGACCTGTGAGAGTGCTGTCAGGGACTTGTCCCATGGCTAGCTGCGTGTCGCCCAACTCAGCCCATCACAAAGGGATCTGCACTTGCGACCATAAAGGGATTCAAAAGGCGCAACCTTGATACTGGTGTGATAACTGTTGTTGTAAGAGAATTCAACCAAGGGAAAATGGACGTCCCACAACTTACCAAAATCTATGACACATGCTCTGAACATCTGTTCCAAGGTCTGAATGTTTCTCTCACTCTGTCCATCTGTTTGGGGATGGTAAGTTGTGCTCATATCTAGCTTAGTTCCGAGAGCTTCATGCAATGACTGCCAAAATCTCGAGGTAAACCTGCTATCTTGATCGGAGATATTGGAAACAGGCACACCGTGCAGACCAACTATCTCTTGGATATAGATCCGAGTAAGTCTTTCCATCTTGAATGTTTCTTTGATTGGCAGGAAGTGACCGGATTTTGTCAATCGGTCGACTATTACCCATATGGTGTCATACCCACTCGGAGATTTGGGTAATTTTGTAATAAAATCCATAGTAATTCTCTCCCACCTCCACTCCAGTACCTCCGGCTGCTAGAGTAGACCCGATGGCTTCTGATATTCAACCTTCACCTTGGCGCAATTCAAGCACTTACCCACGAAGGTACCAATCTCCGCTTTCATGTTTGCCCACCAATATAACTTCTTGAGATCGAGGTACATCTTATCCGAACCTAGATGAATGGAGTATCTGGTCTTGTGAGCTTCATTCATGATAACCTTCCTGTATCCTCCGAACTTTGGGGTCCAGATCCGGTCCATGAAATAATAGACTCTGTCTCCCTTGATCTCTAAGTTCTTTTCCATCCCCCTCAAGGCTTCTTCTGGCATGTTCTATGGCTTCAAGGCTTCCAGCTGAGCCTCTCTGATTTGAACGGATAAGTGGAAATGGATGGTCATGGTTAGTTCTTTCACTTTCTGACCTGAGCATTCTTTCCGGATAAGGGCATCTGCCACCACATTGGCCTTGCCAGGATGGTAGCGAATTTCGCACTCATAGTCACTGAGTAGCTCTCTACCCATCGCCGTTGTCTCATGTTCAACTCTTTCTGGTCGAAAATGTGTTGCAGGCTTTTATGGTCAGGGAAGATAGTGCACTTAGTTCCGTAGAGATAATGTCTCCATATCTTTAATGTGAAGACCACTGCTCCCAACTATAAATTTTGAGTTGTATAGTTGACTTCGTGTGCTTTCAGTTGTCTTCAGGCATAGGCGATAACCTTTCCTCGTTGCATGAGCACACAGTCTAAGCCCCGATTGGATGCACCGCAGTAGACAACGAAGTCCTCTGTCCCTTTAGGCAGAGATAGGATAGGTGCGCTGCATAGAGCCTGCTTCAATGTTTGGAACACAGTGTCATGCTTTTCACTCCAACAAAAGGGTATGTCTTTCTGAATTAAAATTGTTAAGGCTTTGGCAATCCTGGAGAAATTCTGGATAAACCTACGATAATAGCCGGCCAGGCCCAAGAATTGACAGAAATCCATGGATGTCTTCGGTGCTGGCCAATTCTCAATCGCTTTGATCTTGGAAGGGTCCAAGTGTATGCCTTTCTCGCTTACAACATGACCAAGAAAAGTTACTTTTCGTGTCCAAAATTCACACTTGGAGAATTTCACGTATAGCTTCTCCGCCCTTAGAGTTTCCAGCACTATCCTCAAGTGTTGTATGTGATCTTCCCTGCATCGGGAATAGACAAGTATATCATCAATGAATACTATCACGAACTTGTCTAAAAAAGGGCGGCACACCCGATTCATCAGATGCATGAATACCGCCTGTGCATTAGTTAGACAAAAGGGAATTACTACAAACTCGTAGTGACCATATCGAGTCCGAAATGCTATCTTGGGAACATCACCTTCATAGACTTGTAGCTGATGGTACCCTGATCTTAGATCTATTTTCGAGAAGTAGTTGGCTCCTTGGAGTTGGTCAAAGAGGTCGTCGATTCGGGGAATGGGATAATGACTTTTGACAGTGAGCTTGTTCAGTTCGCGATAGTCAATGCACATCCGAAAAGATCCATCCTTTTTTTCACAAATAAGACCGGGCTCCCCAGGGCAAGGAACTCGATTTGATGAATCCTTTGTTGAGGAGCTCATTGAGCTGGTTGGATAACTCTTGCATTACTGTTGGCGCTAGACGGTATGGGGATTTAGCTATAAGGGTAGCTCCAGGGATTAGATCGATATGAAATTCAACTTGGCGCTCGGGAGGGATTCTCGGGAACTCTTATGGAAAGACATTAGGAAAGTTGCAGACTTCGGGGATACTCTCAAGGTCTTTATGTAACACCAAAATTTTCAAACAACTTTTCACATTCTTAAAACATACTTTCATTCATAAATATTATAAAAATGTCATTGTATCACATATCAATCCATAGAAACACAACCCAAGATGATAATGTATAAAAACTCCTCATGTGTGTACTGATCATGCCGACGCCTTCCTGTGATCCTCACTGGTACCTAAAACACATAACACCACACCGTAAGCATAAATGCTTAGTGAGTTCCCCAAAATACCACATATAACACATAATACCCACTCGAGGCTATAACTCTGTGGACCCTCCGGTCCTAACTCTGTGGACCCTGTGGTGCTAACTCTGTGAACCATCCGGTTCTATCTCTATGAAGCTTCCAGTTCTAACTTTGTAACTCTGGAACATACACGGCATGAATCACATAGAAATAATGCAGTTTACCACAATCACATAAATAACATACAAGATTCTCTGTCATATAACTCTAATTACCACTCTCGGTAAAGTATAGTGAGAAGACTCACCTCGGGTAACTCGGTAATCTCGTACTAAAGTAAAACCTAGTCTAGCCTCCGCCTAATTATATGGAATAAGCACTCTAATTAATACAATTCTCAAGGCTACACTAATCCATCTCTTAGCACTATTAGAAGGGTAAAAGACCATTTTACCACTCTCATGGCTAAAAGACCCTAACATTGACCAAACCCAAAAAGTCAACAAAAGTCAACTCTCCGGGTTACGCTGCGCGTACCAAACCTGTACGCTGGGCGTACCCGACATCCTCACAGAAACGGGGAACGCGACCCCCTACACTGCGCGTACTGGGATTACGCCCCGCGTAACTCCCAGTTTTCAGACTCCTTAGATTTTGGGGTCTTGAACGGTTAAGACACACGTCCAACTTTCAAATCTTACCACCCCAAAGCCTCATAGTCCATAAAGTTGGTGACTTTAAGCCTTTGCATGGCTGTAAAAGTCACCAACACCTATAACATTCCACTTCCAACACTTAAAAGCTCATAACTCAAGCACGACTCCATAACAACGACCAAGTTGGGATTTTTATGGATCAACACTACACATAACACTGAAATGGGATAGATCAAGGTCCATGGAGCCCCGCTTGCTCATAAAGTCTCCACCTTTGGGACTTAAACCCTAGAAATGGACCATAAAACACCAAACCAAAATAAAGAGAAAAGTCTGAGCTTTTTATTTCAAAGTGAAGCTCCTTCCTCTGAAGAACTTAGATCCAAGCTTGAAATTCAAACCCTAGCCTCCACAAGCTCCTCTCCTTCTTCTTCACTAACACACAAAGGCACCTTTAGCTCAAAACACTCACACACAAGCTTTAAGACGAAGGAAATTCTCTCTTAGGGTTTCACTCTCGGATATGGTGGCTGAGGATAAGGCCTTAGCATTCCTTTTATAGTGCACAAGCCACAATTAGGGTTTGCATCTAGGCCCGCTACGCCCAGCGTAACCCTGGGTACGCCCAGCGTACCTAGGCGAGTTCGCGTCCAACTTAAGCGCATGAGTACGCGCAACGTACTCCCCAGTATGCCCAGCATACTCATTTGTGACATTTTCCACTCAAGGGCTAATCTTGACAACTTGACAAAACAGAAGGGTTAAATAGTTGTACCTGAATTTCGGGATGTTACACTTCTCCCCCACTGGAACCAGACTTCGCCCTTGAAATCTCATACTAAAAACAACTCCGGATGCTGCTCCCGCATCTCTGACTCCGGATCCCAAGTCAGCTCGTACCCCCTCCGATGTTGCCACTGGACCTGAACCAGAGGCACCTCCTTGTTCCTCAGAACCTTGATCTTCCGGTCCAAGATCGCGATCGGTATCTCAACATAATTCAGACTCGCATCCACCTGGATATCCTCCAACCGCACCACTGCCGACTCGTCAACTATACACTTTCTTAACTGAGAAACGTGGAAGGTATCATGAATCTGGCTAAACTCCGCAGGTAGATCCAAACGATATGCTACCCTGCCCACCCTCGTGGTCACCCTGAATGGGCCAATATACCGGGGCCCCAGCTTGCCCTCTTCCTGAATCGAATCACTCCTTTCCAAGGAGACACTTTCAGGAGCACAAGGTCTCCCACCTGGAACTCAAGCTCGGATTGTCGCCTATCCGCATTACTCTTCTGGCGACTATGAGTCGTCAACAACCTCTGTCTAACCTGTTTGTATCTGCTCTGTAGTCTGAAGCGCTATCTTAGTGTTACCAATCACTCGCTGACCTACCTCTCCCCAACAGATGGGAGTCCGTCACCTCCTCCCATACAACAACTCGAAGGGAGGCATACAAATGCTCGAATGGTGACTGTTGTTATAGGAAAACTCAGCCAATGGAAAATACGTGTCCCAACTCCCTCCGAAGTCCAACACACATGCCCGAAGCATGTCCTCGAGCGTCTGAATCATTCGCTCACTCATGGAACTTCTTATAGAACCTGGAAGTGAAACGCACATCTCAATATGACACAATCGAGATAGGTACACCATGCTGCCATACCACCTCCCTCACATGCACCTTCGCCATCCTCTGTGCGGAAGAGCTCTCACCGATAGCAAGGAAATGAGTGCTCTTTGTCAGCCGATCGACAATCACCCAAATTTCATCGACACCTCTCGCTGTCCTCAGCAATTTGGTGATGAAATCCATAGAAATATGTTCCCACTTCCATTGGGGAACCTCTAGTGGCTGCAACTTTCCATGTGGACACTGGTGCTCGGCCTTAACCCTGCGATAGGTCAAGCACCTCTCTACAAACCACGCCACATCCCTCTTCATATAGGTCCACCAATAGTCTCTCTTCAGGTCCAAATACATCTTAGTGGCCCCGGGATGGAGCGAAAACCTCAACCTGTGCGCCTCCTCCATCAAAATGGTATGTGCCCCGCCCTAAAATTGCACCCAAATCCAGCCCTGGAAGGTCAAAAGCCCTCGGCTATCGGCAATGAACTCAAATACCTGCCTGATCACCCATTCTCTCTTGCGGTTCTTTGGTCTCATGGCCTCTACCTGGGCCTCCCAAATGGTGTCCAACTCCGGAGTCATCACTGTCAACCTCGTACAAACATCCCGTATCGGGGCATTCTCCGCCCTACGACTCAAGGCATCGGCTACAACATTAGCCTTACCCAGGTGGTACAGGATCTCGTACTCATAATCCTTTACCACATCCAACCATCTCCTCTGGCGCATGTTCAGGTTGGGCTGATCCATCAGATACTTCAAGCTCTTGTGGTCCGTGTATATGGTACACCGAACCCCATACAAATAGTGACGCCAGATCTTGAGGGCAAACACCACAGCCCCCAACTCCAAATCGTGAGGAGGATACCTCATTTCATAAGGCTTTAGCTGCCTCGATGCGTATGCTATCACATGCCCTCTCTGCATCAGCACCGCACCCAATCCTGATATCGACGCGTCACAATATACCACAAAATCCTCCACCCCTTCCGGAAGGGTTAACACTGGGGCTTCGCATAATCTCTGGCGAAGTGTCTCGAATGAGGCCTGCTACTCTGGGCCCCAACTGAAAGCCACACCCTTCCGGGTCAACCTAGTGAGAGGAACAGCAATCCTGGAGAAATCCTTGATAAATCTCCGATAATAACCGGCCAACCCCAGAAAACTCCTGATCTCTGAAGGGGATCTCGGCACCTCCCAACTCATCACCGCCTCAATCTTGGCCGGATCAACCAATATCCCATTCTGGTTGACGAGGTGTCCTAGGAGCTGGACCTCTCATAACCAGAAATCGCACTTGGAGAATTTGGCGTAAAGCCTCTCCGATCTCAGAACTCCGAGGATCTCCCTCAAATGCTCACCATGCTGCTCTGTGGATCTCAAATACACCAATATATCATCAATGAACACGATCACCGAACGATCCAACATCGGCCTGCACACCCTGTTCATGAGATCCATGAACGCCGTCGGTGCATTGGTGAGCCCGAAAGGCTTCACCGCGAACTCGTAATGCCCATAATGAGTCCTGAACGTTGTGTTCTGGATATCCTCATCACGCACTCTCATCTGATGATATCCAGACCTCAGATCAATCTTGGAGAACCAAGACGCTCCCTGCAACTGATCGAACAAATCATCGATCCTCGGTAAGGGGTAACGGTTCTTAATCGTCAGCTTCTTCAACTACTGGTAATCAATGCACATCCGGTATAAACCATCCTTTTTCTTGACAAAAAGGATCAACGCTCCCCACGGTGAGCTAGTCGGCCGAATAAACCCCTTCCCCAGTAGCTCCTGCAGTTGTGAGAATAACTCCTGCATCTTTGGTGGTGCAAGGCGATAGGGAGCCTTGGCGATAGGCGCTGCCACTAGGACCAAATCGATACAGAACTCTACTTGCCTCTCGAGAGGCACTCCCGACAACTCCTCGGGAAAAACGTCTGGGAACACACGCGCTATCGGGACCTCATCGACCGAACTCAGTCTCTCTGCATCTACTCTCGTATCCACGACATAAGCCACAAACCTGCTACAGCCCTGCTGTAGGCTCTGCCTCGCTCTAGCGGCCGAAAAAAATGCTGACCCAGGACAGGTACCCTCTCCATAAACCATAAGAACTCCCCCACCAGGGTCTCGTATGGTCACCAGCTGTTGCTCGCAGTCGATAACCGCTCCAAACCTGCTCAACCAGTCCATGCCCACGATGACACAGACATATCCCATCGCAATCGGGACCAAATCAATCGGAAACTCAACGCCGAAGATCTCGAGTACACATCCTCGAATCACATCAGTGGCATACACCGCTCTCTCGTCAGCTATGGAAACTCGCAAAGGTCGACTCAACACCTCTCGACAGATACTGATGTGTTGACTAAAGGCTAACGACACAAAAGACCGACTCGCACCCGAGTCAAATGACACCAAAGCAGGTATAGAATACACAAGAAATGTATCTACGTACATCATAATATAAGCATGATACCACAAACTCAAAATAAATAGATGAAAGAATACATACCAGCCACAACATCGGGCTCTGCGTGGACCTCCTCTGCTGTTGTGGGTGATACGGATGAACTGAAGAGGTAGGACCGCTAGGTGTCAAGTGAAGTCTTGAACACACTCTATGATCCTAGTTAACATATAATTTCACATATATGTAACAAATTAGTCTATAAACAACTAATAAACAAGTCAAGACACCCTAGGACATGCTAAACACATTTATCAAGTGTTATTAGACTCTAGGATTGCATCTAAGTGTTTGTAGGGGAAGCTATTGTGTGTAGGGCTCAAGGAAAACTCCACCATGAAGTTCACGACCCTAATAACACTACCAAATGAGTTTATGGTCGTAAAATCATGAGTTTACGGCTATGAACTCATACCTAGGTGTCCATTTGATGTTTGATGCTCTATAAGGCCCTACTAAGCATTTCTACTTAATGGCTTGGTCTATGGAAGAGTTTAGGGCATAATATAACTTTTTTAGGAGTTTACAGCCCTGGGACCTTATTCCCTTGGAGATTACGGCCGTAATCTCCCTTGGGAGGATGTTTATGGTGTTTTCAAGTCCTTAATTTCACTAGGATTAAAACTAGGCTTTTGTACTTGGCTTTAGAAGGATTTATGGCACCACTTGGCACCATTTATTGGAGTTCACGGCCCTGGAACATCTTGGGTCGTGAACACCCTTTTCTTGGTGTTCTAAGTGTGTTAGCTAGTCCTAAACTTATTTAGGTACATGCCCCAATTAGTCTCTTAGCTTAAGGAGGGTTTTTAAGGCATTTTAGCACATAAAAATGGAGTTCACGGCCCAAGAACCTCCTTGGCCGTGAACTCTCTTTCACCCATTGTTTCTAATTGATTTTGTGTCCTAATCATGCAATGGTAGTCCCTATGTTGAGTTCTAAGGCTTTGAGGGGCATTGGGACACTTTTGGCCCTTAAAATGGAGTTTACTCCCCAAGTGTTCTTGGGCGGTAAACTCCCGAATCTTGGGGTTTTGGCATGATTTTGATGTTATAAACTACAATCTAAGCTATATTATACAACTAGATCGAAGTACTCACAATTTGGGATAAAAACCCGAAGATCCGTGAGAGAGAATTCAGCTTTTCTCTAGTTGGAAATGTAACTAATGAACTATTTGGTTCAGATTTCTATATATAGTCCTGGGATTTTTGGCAGAAAATATTTTTATTCTCGGAATGAACTCTAATATCCTAGAGTATTCGAATAACAGTGTTGCACAAAACCCTAGTGCATCCACTCTCCTGATATCTCCTTAAGTGTAAATCCTGAAAAACTGCCAAACTTATACCCGAAGTCTGAATTTTTACTGTAACTGTTCTACTTCAATTGGCTTCAAATGGTTTGTACAGAATGGAAATTTCGGGTTGTCACATCATCCCCCTGTTAAAGGGAATTTCGTCCCGAAATTAGAATTTAGATAAGGAAGTAGGTACGAATGATCGAGTCATGAGGAGGAAACTTCCTAATCGATTGGTTCTAGCGCACCTAAGTGAAATCGGGTTCTCGGTTGGAATTCCAACGAACCTTCACTAACGGGCGATGGCATTGTTTCGTCCGCTTGACCTCTCGGTCGAGGGTCACTACGGTTCTAATACGAAGGCAAGGATCTCGATGAGTGGACTTACAAGAGTCCTAACGGAAAGGTATGGTTTCACGATCGAGACGCGAAGAGTAGAATGTACGTTACTGAGTTCGCGGAGTAGGTCTAGAGTGTGTGAGGGTTTCTGGATGAACTATGACAGTAGGTCTGTAAGATCTAGAATTTGGCGAATTTCTGTCGACGTCTTTGGTGTCGACAATTTCTCAACGGTTTTGACAAATTGCAAGAGTACTCAAAATTTCCCACATCACTAATAGTGTGTCATAGAAAATTTTGACTCTTCAATTCCAAAACTCGGGTTCAGAGAACTTTGTGAAAAGTATCTCCAAAGGAAATGTGTAACAACGAGAATTTTCAAAACAAATTTTTCATTTCTTAAAACATGTTTCCATCCAAAATAAGTCATAAAGATCCAATGTATCATATCATATTACAAATCATATAAATCCGAAGATCATAAATCCTCCATCAGTGTGTACTGATCACGCCGACGCCTTCCCACGGTCCTCGCTAGTACCTGGAACACATAACTCAACGACTGTAAGCATAATTGCTTAGTGAGTTCCCCAAAATACAACTTACGTACGTACGCCTTTCCAGGCCCTGACCTTCCGGTCCATGTGTCTCAAGGGACTTCCGCCCCGACTAGGTAAACCTTCCGGTCCTACCTACGTCAACCTTACGGTTCACATCACAACGCCTTCCGGCCCATAACATAAAGCCTTCCGGCCCATATTAAGCATATCATACCTGGCACAT
Source organism: Lactuca sativa (assembly GCF_002870075.4). NCBI lineage: Eukaryota > Viridiplantae > Streptophyta > Magnoliopsida > Asterales > Asteraceae > Lactuca > Lactuca sativa. The sequence continues at coordinate 210,849,096 of NC_056626.2, read as the reverse complement.
ATTAACGATTAACTCATCACAAACAATGCATATAACTCATAACATATCCGACCTTCCGGTCACACAATAAAACCCTTCCGGGTACAGTATAGTGAGAATACTCACCTCGTGGAAAGTCTAGAATCTCACGTGCTCGCTACCTCCGAATTCCCAACGAAGACTCAACCTCGCCTAATCATAATGAATATCATTTTAATTAATATAGACTTCCACCACTAGACTTTACCCCCTTATTAACATCCCTCAGAGGGGTAAAAGACCATTTTACCCTCTCTTGACTCAAAGTCCACATGTTGACCAAAATCCTAAAAGTCAACAAAATTCATCATCTCCAATACGCGAGGTGTACAGACTGATGTACGCGAGGCGTACATCGCCAACTCAATAATCGGGGTCTCCACCTAGTACGCTGCGCGTACTGGGAGTTACGCCCAGCGTAATAATCAGATCTAGACACACTTCATTTTTGGTCTTAATCGGTTAATCCACTACTACAACTTCTAGATCCGGCCTTATTTAAGCATCCTTACTCAAAAGGACCAGAAATATGATGGATCTAAGCTAATGGAGACCACTTGTTCATAAAGTCTCCACCTTTGGGACAAAACCCTTGAAAATGGTCCATAAAGCATAACACAAGACCTACAAGCCAAGATTTGAACTTTTTACCTTAGAAAGAAGCTTCAGCCTTTGCTAAGCCCGAATCTACACTTGAACACCAGCTACTAGCCTTCACAATGGACTCTTCTTCTCCTTTGGTACAAGGAAATGGCACCACCAAGCTTAGAACACTCACAAAAGGGCTAGGAACGAAGAAGCACTCTCTTAGGGTTTCTTTCTGAGGGATGGTGGCTGAGGAGCCAAGCCATCTCATTCCTTTTATAGCCAACAACACGAATTAGGGTTTTGGGTCTGGAGCGATTACGCCCTGCGTAATCCATGGGTACGCCCAGCGTACCTGAGGGACAGCGTGTCCAAATGAGGCGCGCGAGTACGCGCATCGTACTCCTTGTACGCCTAGCGTACTCGCCCAACACAAAGGCCCTAAAATGGAAATCATTTAAAGATGAAGGGTTAAATAAAAGGGTACCTGGATTTCGGGCTGTTACAATTCTCCCCCTCTAAAACCAGACTTCGTCCCCGAAGTCTTAAACTAAAAACAAATCTGGATACTTCTCCCGCATCTCAGACTCGGATTCCCATGTCAGCTCGGACCCCTTCCGATGCTGCCACTGCACTTGCACCAAGGGTACTTCCTTGTTCCTCAGAACCTTAACCTTTCGATCCCTAATCGCCACCGGTCTCTGAATATAGTTCAGGCCCGCATCCACCTGAATATCCTCTAATGGAACCACATCCGACTCATCGGCAATACACTTCCTCAATTACGACACATGAAAGGTGTCGTGAATCTGACGCAGCTCCGCCGGTAGATCCAAACGGTAGGCTACCCTGCCTACTATCGCAATTACCCTGAAAGGTCCAATATATCGAGGTCCCAATTTGCCCCTCTTCCTGAATCGAATCACTCCTTTCCAAGGAGAGACCTTTAAGAGTACAAGGTCACCAACCTGAAACTCGAGCTCGGACCGACGCCTGTCCGCATAACTCTTCTGGCGACTCTGAGCGGTCAACAATCTCTGCCTGACCTGCTGTATCTGCTCTATCGTCTGAAGTACAATCTCTGTACTACCCATTACCCGATGCCCCACCTCTCCCCAGCAAATGGGGGTCCGGCACCTCCTCCCATACAACAGCTCAAAAGGTGGCATACCGATGCTCGAATGATGGCTGTTGTTGTACGAAAACTCTGCTAAGGGTAAATAGGTGTCCCAACTCCCTCCAAAATCCAAAACGCACGCTCGGAGCATATCCTCGAGCATCTGAATCGTCCGCTCGCTCTGTCCGTCCGTCTGCGGGTGGTATGCGATACTGAAATGCAGCCTCGTACGTAACTCCTCATGAAACTTCTTCCAAAACCTGGAAGTAAATCGCATATCCCGATCAGAAATGATCGACATCGGAACCCCATGCCGTGATACCACCTCCCTGACATATAATTCTACCAACTTCTCCGCAGAAGAGCTCCTACTGATGGCCAGAAAATAAGCGCTCCATGTCAATCTATCCACAATCACCCAAATTGCATTGACTCCCCTCGCAGTCCTTGGCAATTTGGTGATAAAATCCATGGTAATCTATTCCCACTTCCATTCGGGAATCTCCAGCGGCTGCAATTTACCGTGCGGATGCTGGTGCTCGGCTTTAACCTGACGACAAGTCAGGCACCTCTCGACGAACCATGCAACATCCCTCTTCATACAGGGCCACCAATACTCCTTCTTTAGGTCCAAATACATCTTGGTAGCCCCGGGATGAATCGAGAATTTTGACCAATGCGCTTCCTCCATCAAAATAGTACGCGTACCGCCCACAAACGGTACCCAAATCCGACCCTGAAAAGTCATGAGTCCCCACCCATCCGTAACGAATTCCGATACCTGACCGACAACCCGTTCCCTCTTCTGGTTTTCTGGTCTCGCAGCCTCAGCCTGAGCTCCTCGGATGGTGTCCAAAATCGGAGTCATCACCATCAACCTCATACAAATGTCTCAAATCGGGGCGCTTTCCACTCTACGGCTCAACGCATCAGCTACTACATTCGCCTTGCCCGGGTGGTACAGGATCTCACAGTCATAATCCTTTACCACATCCAACGATCTCCTCTGCCGCATATTCAAATTGGGCTAATCCATCAAGTACTTTAGACTCTTGTGGTCCGTGTATATGGTACACCGAACCGCATAAAGATAGTGCCCCCAGATCTTGAGGGCGAACACCACAGCCCCTAATTCCAAGTCGTGGGTGGGATATATCGACTCATGAGGCTTCAGCTGCCTCGAAGCATACGCTATAACGTGTCCTCTCTGCATAAGCACCGCCCCCAATCCAGATATAGATGCATCACAGAACACCACAAAATCATCCATCCCATTCGGGAGCGCAAGCACAGGGGCCTCGCACAATTTCTGACGAAGGGTCTCGAATGAGGACTGCTGCTCCGGTCCCCATGAAAATGCAACACCCTTTCGGGTCATCCTAGTAAGCGGCACAACGATCTTGGAGAAATCCTTGATAAACCTTCGATAATAGCCGGCCAAACCCAGGAAGCTCTTGATCTCTGTGGGCGATCTCGACACTTCCCATATCATCACCGCCTCGATCTTGGCCGGATCGACCAAAATCCCTTTTTGGTTAACAAGGTGCCCTAGGAACTGGACCTCTCGCAACCAGAAATCACACTTGGAGAATTTGGCATACAGCTTCTCCGATCTCAGAACTCCAAGAATCTCCCTCAAATGCTCCTCATGCTGCTCCCTAGACCTCGAATATACCAGAATATCATCAATGAATACGATCACCGACCGATCCAGCATCGCCCTGCACACCCTGTTCATGAGATCCATGAACGCAGCTGGGGCATTGGTGAGCCCAAAAGGCATCACCACAAACTCGTAATGTCCATAAGGAGTTCTGAATGCAGTCTTCTGGATATCCTCATCCCGAACCCTCATCTAATGATAACCCGACCTCAAGTCTATCTTGGAGAACCAAGAAGCCCCCTGCAGCTGATCGAACAAATCATCTATCCTAGGTAACGGATACCGGTTCTTGACCGTCAACTTGTTCAACTCCCGGTAATCAATACACATCCGGTGTGAACCATCTTTCTTCTTGACAAAAAGGATCGGTGCTCCCCAAGGCGAGCTACTCGGTCGAATAAACCCCTTCCCCAACAGCTCCTGAAGTTGTGAGGATAACTCCTGCATCTCCGGTGGCGCGAGGCGATAAGGCGCCTTAGCGATAGGTGCTACTCCCGGAATCAAATCGATACGGAACTCCACTTGTCTTTTCAGAGGCACGCCCGGCAGTTCCCCGGGAAAAACATCCGGAAATTCACACACTACCGGAACCTCGCCCACCGAACTTGGCCTCTCAGTGCCCCCCCGTGCGTCCATCACATAGGCTAAGAACCCACTGCAGCCCTGCTGCAAACTCTGCCTCGCCCTGGCAGCAGAACAGGACACTGACCCACACCGGGTCCCCTCGTCATACACAGTAAGCACTCCCCTACTAGGGTCTCGCATAGTCACCAGCTGTTTCCCACAGTCGATGACCGCTCCAAACCTACTCAACCAGTCCATGCCCACGATGACACAGACATCTCCCATAGCGATAGGAACTAGGTCTATAGGGAAATTGACACCAAAAATCTCGAGCACACATCCTCGAATCACGTCTATGGCATATATCGCTTTCTCATCAGCTATGGAAACCCTCAGAGGTCGACTCATCACTTCTCGATCAATACCGAGGTGCTGACTAAAAGCTAGAGATACGAAAGACCGACTCGCACCCGAGTCAAATAATACCAAAGCAGGTATAGAATTCACAAGAAAAGTACCTACGCATATCATAAAATAAGCACAACACCTCATACAAGAAGAATAAATACATGAAAGAATACATACCAGCCACAACATCAGGCGCCGTGCGGACCTCCTCCGTTGTCAATTGGAAAGCTCTCCCACGAGCCCTCGGGGCCTCGGCCTTCACTGGTCGAGTCTCAGTAGCCCTAGCAGCAGGTGCAGATCCCTGGAGAAGCTGAGGGCACTCGGCCTTCCGATGGCCGGTCTGGTTGCAATGAAAGCAAACCATAAACCCCTTGGGGAAATCCCTAACAATATGCCCCTCCTTGCCACACTTGTAGCAAGCACCTGATCGACATGTCCCCTCGTGACCCTTGCCGCACTTTCCGCAAGTGCGGCCCTTCTGACCTCCCGTCCTCGAATCGGCGGACTTGGTCCGCTTGGCTGCTGGCTGGGACTGAGCCGGTCGCCGATCCACCCGCTGAGACTCGGCCACTTCCCTGGCCTGGGTCTCAAACTCGATCTCCCTCTTCCGGGAATTTGCCTGGAGCTCGGCAAATGTCCGGTATGTCGAGTTCGAAACGAACTCCCGAATGTCTCTCCTCAGTACGCCCAAATATCGGCTCATCCGAGCCTGCTCAGTGGACACCTGCTCAGGGAAAAACATCGCTCTCTCATGGAATTTCCAAGTGATCACCGTAACCGAATCATTACCCTGCTTGAGGGTCAAGAACTCCTGAACCAACCGTTCCCTCTCCACCGGGGGAACATACTCGTCTCTGAACATAGAAGTAAATCTCTCCCAAGTCACGACTAAAATCTCCTCAAGAGTGAAGTTCGCCGTCACGAACTTCCACCAATCCTTTGCTCCCAACCGGAGCTGGTTCAAAGCGAACCGTACCCTCAGATGCTCCAAACATGAACAAGTGTAGAAGCATCCCTCAATATCAGCAATCCATCTCATCGCAGCGATCGGATCCTGCGTCCCGTCAAACTCGGGTGGCTTCGTGTTGCTGAGCTCTCGGAATAGGAACGAGTCACCTCCCTGAGGTCTGGCAGCAGCCACAGCTGCTGTAGCTGCAGCGGCCGCAGCCTCGGTCACCGCAGCCTACCGCTCATCAAAAGTGTCCAACAGCGTGGTCTTGATAGACCCAAACATCTTCGGAATCTCGGCCCGGATTGCCACAGCCACCTCATCATGGATCATCTGACGAATCTCCTCGTCACTCACACCGCTCGTCTCGGGTCTGTGGCGTGTCCCAACCATGATGCCTCTGAAATACAACATAAAAATATCAGAGACCCAATCGAGCATACTCGCACTCGATAACGCAACCCTACTCGACCTCCGAGACCCAAAGGATTCTTACTAGGGTTGCCCACAGATCCAGTGTTTCCAGTAGTACGGGCCCTATACTACTGACTACACCGCATCAGCGTTCACCCCAAGTCCTCCTCCTTGGACCTCAGATCACGAGTACTCTATTCTTGCTATGCACTAATTACCTACTCGCTCTCAAAGCATCTCATAGCAGCACGTTTTCCCCTAGACTAAGGCATCACAAATCAGGCCACTCTAGTCCTAATATGAATACCTAGTCTAATCTAGCATACATAACATAACATATCTCATAACACATATTGCAAGGGTATTTTGGGGATTTTTACCGTTCAGGCGCTGCCTGACCGTACACACTACTTCATCCTTGGTTATCATAAAATCCTTTATAAAATTTTACGCTTTTATTTTTTTGAAAAATTTCCTCAAATCCTCGGTTTGAGTTTAGTTACACCCGAAGGTGCACCCGAATCCCTCAAACCAAGGCTCTGATACCAACTTGTAACAACGAGAAATTTTAAAACAAAATTTTCATTTCTTAAAACATGTTTCCATCCAAAATAAGTCATAAAGATCCAATGTATCATATCATAATACTAATCATATAAATCCCAAGATCATAAATCCTCCATCAGTGTGTACAGATCACGTCGGCGCCTTCCCACGGTCCTCGCTAGTACTTGGAACACATAACACAACGATTGTAAGCACAATTGCTTAGTGAGTTCCCCAAAATACAACTTACGCACGTACGCCTTTCCAGGCCCTGACCTTCCGGTCCATGTGTCTCAGGGGACTTCCGCCCCGACTAGGTAAACCTTCCGGTCCTACCTACGTCAACCTTACGGTTCACATCACAACGCCTTCCGGCCTATAACATATATGCCTTCCGGCCCATAACATAAAGCCTCCCGGCCCATATTAAGCATATCATACATGGCACATATAAACGATTAAGTCATCACATACAATGCATATAACTCATAACATATCCGAGCTTCCGGTCACACAATAAAACCCTTCTGGGTACAGTATAGTGAGAATACTCACCTTGTGGAAAGTCTAGAATCTCACGTGCTCGCTACCTCCGAATCCCCAACGAAGACTTAACCTCGCCTAATCATAACGAATATCATTTTAATTAATATAGACTTCCACCACTAGACTTTACCCCCTTATTAACATCCCTCATAGGGGTAAAAGACCATTTTACCCTCTCTTGACTCAAAGTCCATATGTTGACCAAAATCCTAAAAGTCAACAAAAGTAAACATCTCCAGTACGCGAGGCGTACAGACTGATGTACGTGGGGCGTACATCGCCAACTCAATAATCGGGGTCTCCACCCAGTACGCTACGCGTACTGGGACTTACGCCCAGCGTAATAGTCAGATCTAGACACACTTCATTTCTGGTCTTAATCGGTTAAGCCACTACTACAACTTCTAGATCCTTGACTCTTCCCATGTCTAATCCAAGCCTAAAAGTGCAAAAACACCATTTAATCGCTAAAATGCCTTAAAAGCGGTTCTCGTTTTGCATGATAAATTCCCGACATCAATTAATTTTTCCAAAGGCGGCGAATGATACAATTTAATTCAAGTATTATAAAAACCCGAATGGATAAATTTTTCGAGTTGTAGAACTCCTGGAAATTTTGTTTAAAGTTATGCGTCTAATTGGTCTGAAACATCTGATTTTTTGACTATTATAAATATGTTTATAAAAAATATTTCAAGTATGAAATCAAATAGTAGATTGTAGTCAGAGTGAAAAAATGCCCTCGGAATATCCATCTGAGGTATAGAAGTGCCTCAATGGATTTAAATGGTTTATGCAGTTCAAGTAAAATCAGTGTTATATCGGTTTGATTTTTTAAAACCATTGGATCTTTGCATATGAACTCCGTTTTAGACGTTCTTTATATTTTCAAATTCAGGTAAACATGAACTACGAGACTGGCGTGTTTGCTTTGCTTGCACACGCTTATTATGAAATTTCAGTTTTTTAGACATATTAAATAGGGTTACAGTTTGTGGTTATGATTCGATTGAGATTTGCCACAACGGGAAGTAAGATACCATTTCATATCTTTATGTGATTACAATGACACTATATATTTAAAAAAAAAACATGTATTAGAACTCAATAGGTCAAGTTACAAAGGGTTTCACAGTTACAAAGGGTTTCACAATGAACTGATTGTTTATAGATTTAGACCTAAATTTCGGAATGTCACAAAACTAACATGCAATTCTATCATAGTAATCATAAGGAAATAACAATGTGGGTATCTTGAGGAAGACGTTTTTGTTTTTGGCTGATCGTGCACATCGCATCCTTCTACAGTTACTTTTGAAAACTTTTATAGATCCTTAGTTTGAGTCTGGATTCACACAAATGTTCATCCAATTCTCTCAAACCTGGCTCTAATACCAACTTGTAACACCCTAAAAATCAAGGTGAGTTTTATTCATTTTCAAAACCAATCCAAAACCATAAATGTTTACAAAACATAGTTTCCAAAAGTCAAAGAAATGAATTAGAGTATCCCAAAATCATAGTATCAAAAAAAATTCAGAATGATGTGCACGATCAAGCCTTTTCCTTGCCCCTGTCCTGTGAATTACCTAAAACCATAACAATCAAACTATAATCCAAAGCTTAGTAAGTTCCCCCAAAGTACCATACACAACCAAACAGATAACAACATGTATATATGAGCCTCACCCTGACTGGACCGCCTCACAGGTGTAGCACCTGGTTTCTGGTATGTATTTTATTCTAGTATCTTGCATGTTGGCCTTGGACTCGGCAAGTTGAGGTCCAACTCATCGAGTCGGAGTGTGTTGGAAACAGAAGTTTAATGACCTACTCGACGAGTCCGCGTCCGAACTCGGCGAGTAGGCGATGTCCGGAAAAAACCCTAGACGAGGGTTTGCACCCTATTTAAACCACTTGTTCAGCCTCCCTTTCATCCCCAATGCTTCCATAACTCCCCTTAAGCAAACCCTAGCCGTTTTTAAGAAGAACTAAGGCATTTTTGGTGGATCTTGCTAGTTGTGACCATAAGGAGGAAGGGAAAGGCTTGAGGAAACAAGTGAAGACCAAGGAAACCCGAGTTTGTGCATCTCCCACAGTTCATTCGAGGTATAAAGTTGTAACTGTTGGGTTTTGAGCATTCTAACACTTCCTAAGTGTACATGCAACCCTAAATACCTTGGATCTATGTTTTCTCTATTATACATGCAAATAAGAACTTCCAAGGTATTATCCTAATCTAGCATATAAAACAATGGATATAGTAGGATAGAATACATACCTTTTTGGTGTAGTAAGTCTTCATGAAGCTTGAGTGCTTAGTGCCCCAAGTGTGACACCTCAAATGGAATCACAATCATCAAAACACTTGGAATGACTTGAGAGAATTCTACACTCATCAAAATCGGCTAGCCCTTTCTTCACTATCTCTAGTGGCCGATTTTTCCTCAATAATAAGATGCTTATATAGTTACACAATTAGGGTAAACTCTTAATTGTCATGGCTTTCCATTTCCTTGGATCCATGGGTACAAATACACCATGGAGCATCCATGGACCATCCTATGGGTTTTAGCCCAACTTGATTATCCATGGAACATTAGCCCACTATACAAGTATGGATGATTTACACAATCAACCCATATATTTAATTAGTCTTCTTTTGATCACTTAATTAATCCTAGATTAATTCTTGATCAATACTAATTAAATAATCTTATTATTCTTATTATTAATATACTAGAACTTATAATATATTAATAACCATAAGTGTCTTATTTCTCTCATTCAAGTGCATGATGGTATGCAACCCAAATGGACCATGCCGAGTCGGGTCAAGTCTTACCAAATATAGTTATGGACTTAGACATTAATCCAACAGTCTCCCACTTGGATAAGTCTAAAACTATTATTGCGTATGACTTCAGGAACCAACTGGCAATCGTAGCTCTCAAAAGCTTCTGTCGAACTCTGACCTTGTCGATGAACTCTGACCTTTGTCAGTGACTTGTCCATTAGATAAGGGATCATATATTCCTCCATTCTAGATATCATATGGACTGAAACATGGATTATAATCATTCTCTCTGTCCATTTGTTGTTTCCCGATTTCCGATTTATGACAACTGACTAATTGAACAAATCAAATCAGTCCTGGCCCGGCCGAGCACTTCCATTTGTCATCATCAAATCATCGAGGGGCCCACAGATATCGCTTTTATCCCGAAGGTAAAAGGAACGGATTAACTTCGACTCATATGGCTTGTTCTACTACTTGTTGAATCATACACAAAGGCACGTTTTATAGCACAGAGTTACCAAATGCGGTTTCGTGCAATCAATGTACTATCAACTCATAGTAACAACTCATATCTCTAGGTTTGAAGAATATAAGATATTATCGTCTCATGATCACTCGTGATAAAATCCATGAAGTGATTCCAATGAGCGCGGGTTGAATCCAATACTCAGAACTTATGAGCACTCATGATTGTTGTAGCCTTGTCCAACACCTTAGACCTCTACAACCCATCATGACAGTCTTAATTCATATCTACTTCCAAAATATGACCGACTGTGGATGGTTTGAATAACTTAGTCATTCTGGAAGAATAACCCAGTTTATTCGGGAAGTCAAAACATGCAAAGTGAAACACAATAATAATTGAATCCAATATGGTATCAACCCTTTGAACATAAATAAAACACCTTTTATTTATCACCATATGATTACACATTATTCATTGTATACTGTTTCAGCTATCAACTTTATTCTTGAATTTAAAACAATAGTTGTCCCATGCTCCAAGCATGTACACTATGTTTTCTTAAACACTAGTCATGCCACACACCAAGTATGCATACTATGTTTTTCTATGATCTTTACTTTGTGAACTAGATCAATTGAACATAACTTCAATGATTCTCTTTTCACACCCCAAAATCCTTACTGCAAATGCAAGAATTCCAAATTCATGCCATTTACTGAAATCTGTTAGATTCTAAACTTATATGCATTGATCCTCTTGTAATGATTATGCACAAAGTCAGAAAGACTTGACAACAATCATTACAGAGTATTCCAAAGGAGATCAGCTCCTTGGAAACATCCTTCTTGCATTAAGTTTCCTAATCTTAAACAGATTGAAAATTCTAACTTTGAAACATTTCCAGATTCCATTTTGACTATCACTTCTGAACAAGAGTTGCCTCCTTACAGACTATGTCAATATGGTCCTTCCAGAATTATCACTATACTTCCAATTGTCCTTGAGCAACCAATCTTTGGTAAACCTTAGATTGTCCTCGACAATTGTTTAATCCTTTTAGTCATATCCAGTTCTAAACCTTTTTCCCTTCTTAATGCCTTGGGCATTTGGAAAATTTTAGAACGGATGATTATAGCACATGTAATCGATCCTATATCCGAAGCATATGGGACACGATTCATGATGTCTCACATAAAGACTAAACCAGTCTTTTGCTATAATATGTCCATTTCTATTTGCCAAGTTCTCATAATTCAGATTATGAAAAGGGATGCCGTAATCATAATCGAATTTTAGAACGCAAATAATGGACCCATATACAAAATTTCCTTATGTTGAGCCATTCCAACATGAAATTCATATATATATCCTTGACTAAATGATTAAAACCTCAGATCTAAACCTTATAGATTTGATATGAAGTATAATTTCCTCTCCCTTAATTATAGCAAAACAACTTTTCCCCAATTGAAATTTTTTGTTTTCTATAATTAACATTGCTAACTTGCAATACTTATCATAATTATCATGCTCCCACTAACATGATGATTATTAGCATAACACTTATGCTCCCACTAGCTTTGACATGTACTCAGAAATCAGCTGGACTTCTAGAAATCAATACTTTATTGACTTTCTTACCAAATTTCAGATTTTTGATACTAGATTGTTTTGATAAGACTTTATCAAAATCATACACCTTCCCTTAGATAGCACACTTGTGTATCTAAACAATTATGAAGAGGGATGTCGTAATCATAATGTTTAGACCTTTTTGCCACTTCTCACAAGTCCAGGTTAGTGTGCCGGTTAACCACACGCGCTCCACTAACGACTTTGAGAATGCAAATATCACAATTGCTATCTAGCTAAAATCTACTTAGTGAAAGTGTTTCCTCACCATCATTTTCATGAATCAGAGAGAAACCTTATGACACTTAGATTTAATGGTGTATGAGTTCCTACCCATATGAATTTGTCAAAACCATAATCATAAGACAAAGATAATGACAACTCCAAAACCATATGGATTGAACTCAATCTTAACTTCTTGCCACTTGGCAGCTCAAGGGCCTGCCATTGCTTCCAAGTTGTTATGCAACAAACTGAGAACTCTAAGAACTCATATGCAAAGCCAACTTTAACTGGAATGGGCACTGATATGTCAACACAATAGATTATAAACCTCAAATTGTGTGCTAGAGAAGAACTTTAGGTTTTATTCTTGATTAGTTCTTGAGACTTTCAAGACCTTTAAGACTCCCACTGTCCTCTTGACATATAAGACTCCCTTGTCAAACATCCAAGAGATAGTGCGGATTCTAATCAAGAAAAACACTTTACCCAATTGGCCTAAGGTGGTCTTTGTTTTATCCAAAACATCACAACTTACCAATTTCAAATGTACAAGAGTAGAAAACTTTTACTCTTACATTTGACAAGTGTTTTAAACCTTCTTTAAGACATGTCACTCAAATGACAATCTTGGAGTATGACTCTAAGACTTGTATTGGAACGAAGTATGACTCATCTTCTTCATTTAACCATTTCAACAATTCAAGTTCCTCTTCTTAGTCATAAGAATGCACTAAGATTTCCTTAGAGAACTAATTGTGCTATGGTTTCTTAATCATTAAGATGATCACAAAACTGATACTAAAGTACTCTCCCATCTTTTCAGATTTGAGAAACTTTTACCCTTCTGCCTTATTTGATTCTTCTTATCGATCTTTTGTGGTGGACTTAATCAGTGCACAAGAATGTGTACTCGATCCCTAAGTCCTTTACTTGACTCACACATCCATGTGAACAAGTAATTAGTCTTAATTTTCCAAAACTTGAAAGTTCTCATTCATCATGCTATACAACTTGCATGATTTCCGAGTTCCGGTCCACTTGAAACTTGGGTGATGAGAATCTTTCCTTATTTGGTAAATTTAGACATTACCACAAATGAAAGAATCAATTTCATATTTCCACTCTTGCTATTAATGGAATCATATAAGCAACAATTTTTCCTCAAATGCCATTGTAAGGATATTTTAAAATAAATAAAATCAAAAATTTTTCTTTTATTTTAAAACTTTGCGGAAAAACTTATCCTTACAATCCATATGAAAACTTGTTGTTATCTATTCCTAAGCAATATCTCATAACTCCTAATAAGTAGCTCAAGAATCCGATTTTTTCAAACTATGCGATAGAAATCCATCTATGCAATCAGATTCAGCATATCCTTCCTTTAAGTTTCTTCACTTTTCCTTTGATTCTTAAAACATCACCATGTGACCCAGTCACATCATGTATCAAGAATCTCAGAATAGAAACTTAACAGAGTTAGATAGTGGAATTTACCTGAAGTAGAGTCAAACTTATTGACTTTAACATCCTTAGGTAAATTTGGCAGCTTCGCAACCAATGCCCCTTCTTTGGCAATACAAACATATGGACCCTTTGATAATGGTACACAGGACTATCACAGACTTAGCTTTTCTCTTTACCATTTGGTCAACCGAGTTGACTATAGCCGATCCCTTTCCATTGGGAAGAGAATGCTTTACTGGATATCCAATGTCATCATTGTCAATGTCCATAAAGTTTTAGGAAGTTGATCTTAGCAAATAGATAAGATCATTAAGGGTCTTGTCATAGTCTGTTTCATAGGTGTCCCAAAGGAACTCACTATGTGACTTAGAAAGTGATTGAACCACCAACTTTCTCAAGACTTTGACACCCAACTCTCCCGGCTTGTCAATATGTGACTACATCTCCAAGATGTGATCACACCTAGACCTTGCCTTGCCAATAGGGCTTGAGTGTCCTTAAACTTTTCAAGAACTTGTGGGTTAGGGAGAATAATTGGAGGAGGAGAAAGAAGTATGATATCCATGGGACATCATCTTCATTAGGAAACCTTGTTTCAAGAGATTTGGGAAGATCATAGGTGTCTATTACAGACATCTTTTGGGAGATATTCAAGATAGTTGATTTAAAGTCCTTAATATGACACCCAATATGAAATATTAAGGCTAGGACCCAACAAACTATTTTATAACTTAGAAGAGGTATGCCGTAATCCAAACTATAAAATATTTGAAGGTAGGTGAATGACGATTCACCAATTTCCACCAAGATAAACGAAATGAATTATTAGGTTTTAATTGGTTTTGAAACTCCTAGATCTTTGAGATTCATTGAACTTTTCAAAGGCATGTTTCAATCTCGAGTGTGCCCTTCAGGTTTTGTGACTGGGATGCCGAGGATCACAAAACAAGGTGTGAAGTAACCATGCAAATCACTTGGTACCCTTAATAAATTACCCCTCAATCGATGTGCCGGTTAACCACACACGCTCCATCGATACTATGATAAATATTAAGTCACCCTTTACCTACCTTGTTAAGTCCAAGTTAGTGTGCCGGTTAACCACACACGCTCCACTAACGACTTAGACAAAGTGTAAAGTGTAATTTCATGGATTAGCACCTTATTCACATTTTTCCTAAGTAACTAAGATTGGGTATTATTAAAAGTTTAGTTACTTAGTATTTTCATTAATACTTTTAATGAAGGGAGAATTATAGTCCTGTCAAACCCGTTCGGCTAACGACCCTCCACCGGTCAAGCAAGCGGTGGGTGAGAGTGGACACCCATTAAGTTGCCATTTTATAGGCAACAACCTTATACCCACCTTATAGACCGGCTTCGTGAATGAGGCGTACTAGCGGTAAGACTGACTTTACTCTTATACATATATATATTATTAACTTATAATATTATAAAGTATAAGGGTTGAATTTTAACTTTTAAAATTCTAAGGGCTAACTTGGAATTAAAGTATTCATTAGAGAAAACTTTACAAATTCCAAAACTTGAGGGCAAGTTTTGAAACTATTCAAAACTAATTAATTCCATAACTTATGTGTTTAAAGTAGTTTTAATCCAAAAACTCTTCAAGTTCCATAACTTGAGGACAAGTTATGGAAGACTTTAAACTAATAAAAGAATTAACTTTTCTTTATTTTATAACTTATGGAATTAATTAAGGTTACACCTTTTTTTATTTTATTTTTATTTTATTAAATGAAGAGACTCTTGGTCCTCCATAACTTGAGGACAAGTTATGGAGTCATAAAACCATTTAATTAGAACTAGACTCTTCATTTTGTAACCTTTGCCAATTTTTATGAGTTTTATGATTCTTAAATGTGACTTTTCATATAACTTGAGGACAAGTTACAAAAACACATTTTAGAATCAATTCTTAGATTAATTTGGATTAAAACCAACTATCACATAATTTTCATCATTAATCCAAATTCACTCATAAAACAAGATAACACAAAAAACTTTTGGTGATCCATAACTTATTCTTAAGTTATGTAATCCTTTAAAACATTAACACCAAATTTTGTAACTCCAAAAAAACTTTGAATCAATTTTTTTTTTAAAACCTTTTCAAATCCATAACTTATGGAGGTTTCAAAAAAAAATAAAACTTTTTAGATCAAACTTTTAAAACTAATAAAATAATCATATTATTTTATCTTTTATTAAATTTGACCTAATTCAACTCATAAAGCAAATTATTCAAATTTTACAAATAATTAGTTTTTCACAAGAACAAGTAATTATTTTAAAATTTGACAAACTTCATGTTTTTTTTTCCAACTTTGAAAATAAAATATTTGCATCAATATAACAGAAAACAACCCGTGGCTCTGATACCACTGTTGGGTTTTGAGCATTCTAACACTTCCTAAGTGTACATGCAACCCTAAATACCTTGGATCTATGTTTTCTCTATTATACATGCAAATAAGAACTTCCAAGGTATTATCCTAATCTAGCATATAAAACAATGGATATAGTAGGATAGAATACATACCTTTTTGGTGTAGTAAGTCTTCATGAAGCTTGAGTGCTTAGTGCCCCAAGTGTGACACCTCAAATGGAATCACAATCATCAAAACACTTGGAATGACTTGAGAGAATTCTACACTCATCAAAATCGGCTAGCCCTTTCTTCACTATCTCTAGTGGCCGATTTTTCCTCAATAATAAGATGCTTATATAGTTACACAATTAGGGTAAACTCTTAATTGTCATGGCTTTCCATTTCCTTGGATCCATGGGTACAAATACACCATGGAGCATCCATGGACCATCCTATGGGTTTTAGCCCAACTTGATTATCCATGGAACATTAGCCCACTATACAAGTATGGATGATTTACACAATCAACCCATATATTTAATTAGTCTTCTTTTGATCACTTAATTAATCCTAGATTAATTCTTGATCAATACTAATTAAATAATCTTATTATTCTTATTATTAATATACTAGAACTTATAATATATTAATAACCATAAGTGTCTTATTTCTCTCATTCAAGTGCATGATGGTATGCAACCCAAATGGACCATGCCGAGTCGGGTCAAGTCTTACCAAATATAGTTATGGACTTAGACATTAATCCAACAGTAACCTTGCTCTTTCATTTGTTAGATCCCTTTTTGGGGAGATTTAGGGCTTTTATAAGCCATTTTTGGTGACCAACCATGACTGCAAGCATGGTTGGTGTTTGAGACTTTAGAATCAATCCATTAAGGGAGTCACAAGGCAGTTAGGGGTTGCTTTTGAACCCATCTAAGGTCTAGACCTGGCAATTCGTGTATTCGTGTCATGAAAACGTGTAAGCCACGAATTTGACACGATACGATTACAGGATGAGAAGTAAGCTTTATCTCAATTTTTAAGATGTATTCGTTTCGTGTCATGTCGTGTCTCTCAGAGATTTGTTTCTTCGTGTCTGAAATTGTCAGGTCTACTAAGGTCCCATGCATCTTAAGAGCTTATTTTATGACCTTTTAAGCTCAAAGTCCCATGCATGCACGTAAAGTTTTTAACTTACGTGCTAGAGCGATTGAAGGAACATAGATCTACCTTTTGGTCAAGAGTTGTGTGATGGAAATCGAGAAATGAGACTTGGACATGCCCGACTCGACGAGTCGTTATTGGGACTTGGCGAGTCCGAGGCAAAACTCCCCTTTTCTGTTAAGGGTTGAAGGAACCTAGTAGAGATCTAGAAGGGTTTTTAGAGGGTCCAAGGGAGTGACCCAACGTATTGGACTTAGCCTTAGATCTGGAGTTCATTGGACTCGACGAGTAAAAGAACGGACTCCGCAAGTCCAAGGCAATCTCCTTACAGTTGAAGATGAACTCAACGAGTTGTTCATACAACTCGGCGAGTCAAGGACAGGACTTGTTTATCAGATGAATGTGAACTCGGCAAGTTGTTCATATGACTCGGAGAGCCGGATGAAGATTCATTTGACGTTCATAAAGAAGGGAGAAATCATCAAGTCATTACTGAACTCGACGAGTAGAGTCATGGATACGGACGGGTAAAGAGTTAGGGACTCGACGAGTTGGCGGCCCAACTCGACGAGTCAGGTCAACTGGAAATTGACTTTGACTTGGACTTGGTTAGGGGGAAAATAGTCATTTTACCCTAGGAGTAGATATCATACTCTAACTGAGTGTTTTGTGGGATTATAGCCGGAGGGTTACCGGAACAGCAGTCAATTAGATGTTGAGCAATTTTTCAGCAGTCAGCCTTACAAGGTGAGTTACCTTCCAGTAGCGGTGGGTCTACGGCCACAATGCCGGCCCACTAGTAGGAGTTGTATGTTAGATGGTTTTATTTGTGATATTAATCTAGATTTGCGGCTACCTGTTATGTTTATGTGCTTTCATGATATGTGTTTATGTGGTAGTAGTAGTAGGGGGTGAAATAATCCCCGGTTGTCGGATGAAATAGACCGACGGGTACGTCAAGAACCCCAGAATGGCTTGACCTGGGTACGTCAAACACCCCAGAATGGTTTGACCTGGGTAAGTCAGACACCCTAGAATTGTCTAACAGTACATTATGTTATGCTATGTGTTTATGTGGTAGTAGTAGGGGTGAAAATAGTCCCCGGTAGTCGGGTGAAATAGACCGACAGGTATGTCAAGCACCCTAGAATGGTTTAACCTGGGTACGTCAAACACCCCAGAATGGTTTGACCTGTGTAAGTCAGGCGCCCCCAGAATTGTCTGACAGTATATTGTAAGGTATGTGGTACCGTGGGGGAACTCATTAAGCTTCATGCTTACAGTTTTTAGTTTTGTTTCAGGTACCTCTTCAGCGAAGAGGAAGGAGTCGGTGTGGTAGTTGCACATCATACACACACCTTAGATTCCACATTATGAGTTTTCCTTGGGATTGTACTCTGATTTTATCACTATTTTATGATTTGGATTTTCAAACATCATACACAGTTCTATGAAATGTTATGATTTGACAATATTTTCCTACGAACGTTTTAATTAAAGTAATTTATATAAATGAAATTTTTGGATGCAGCAGGCCTAATGCCTATTTGGACCGCTCTCCGGGCCTTTGGCCAGAATAGACCGCCTCGCAGGCCCTCAATCTATCTGCCCCGGTTATCTTGGCCTTCAGCACAAAGCAAGATTGCCTCAACCCAACAAACCATAACATGTCGACATGTACAATGCCAATCAATAACCAGCAAGTGTAGGTAATCATACTCATCTACCAGTCTAACACATAACCAGTGAATACAGAGTATCATCTAGATCTAGCAGTATATCATATTACTAGCATAACATCATCCAGTATACCATGACACATAATCCAGTGGGTAGCATTGCTGCCTTTGACCCACGAGTACAATGACGAAAACTCACCTCACAATCTGTAAAATACCTAAATAGATCATTGCTTAAAATGTTAACTCTACCGATCACCTATACAATAAACATTGACCTAATCTCAACCTATTATTCAAAATAGCCAAAATGCCCCTAAGTCAAATTGGGTCAATTTTTGGTCAACGGTCAAAGTCAACAAGTCAAAGGGTCGATACATGCTGAGTACGCCTTATATACTCAGTCACTACGCTTGGCGTAGTGAGGCCCTTCCTAGAGCACACAACGTACCACAAGATACCCCACCGTACTAGTTCTAAACCCAAAGCTCCTCGTTCAGTCCTTAACGTAGAAAGCCAACTCATCAAACTTCAGATCTTGGAAAAAGGGGACATCTTAATGGATAAATTCTCTGACTTTATCAATTTATATGCATACAAAAGGGTATAAATTCAAACCCTATGTCAAAAAGTCATCCAAGGATCCAAAGCTCATGCATGGCTAAATTAGAATGACCAAGTTCTCATTTATATGATTCCATAAGCTCAATACTACATAAAACTACACTTCAAGGACCTGGAGTAGCCCATACTCTACTAGACAAAGACTATGAAACCAGAAATGAATACAAACCCTAGACTAGAAAGATCTTAGCCAATAAAATATCAAATTCCAAGCTTTATACCTTTTGAGAATGCTTGAGGGTGAGATACTTATGGATCTAAGCTGCCTTGAACTTCCAAGCTAGTTTACCACCTTCTTCCTCCTTCATAGACACAAAAATACACACTTTCAAGCTAAAAAACACACACCAAGGGAGTAAGGTTTACGAGGGATGTTTTTGGGAGACAGAGGTTGATGGGGGGAAGGTCTTAAGAGAGTTAATGACATTATATAGGGCTTAAACACTAAAAACTTAGGGTTGAGCATGGCGGTAGTATGCCCCACATACCTAAGGTGCACCCAACATACCAGGTAATGTCTTCACGTCCGTTTAAATTAGTTACGCCATGCGTAACTCTAGCTTACGCCCAACGTATGGACCAAATTGCTAACATATTAAAATTTTGGGCCAAAAATGAAAATACTTGGATAACAAGTGTTACAAAGGATTCGACCAGAAAGGTTACCAATTGATGTGGGCAGCACCCCTTGAAAGTTTCAATTATAAACCTAAACAGTCTCTAATTTGCTATAGTTCTCTAAACTATTAATAAACCTCATATCACCACCTTCTCCAAGTACACTGACGTTAACATTGATATAACCACCAAGGGATATCACACAAATAACGTTTAGTTTTTCAAATTCGATTCTCAACTTGTTAGATCTCAAATTTTGAATGCAAGAATGGAAGAAGAAACAATGGAGTATGATGTGAAATGATTTTCTTGATTAATTTACTTATCTGAACATAACTTATATATACAGAAATGAGAAAGTAACTAACTATAACTAAGGTGACTAACTAATCATAAAAGAATACAATGGAAAAGACTAAAGTGCCCTCTAACTAACTCTAACCATATAAATGGTAACGGTAACATTCTAACCATCTCCCCTATCCCCGCACCAAGCTGGAGGGTGCGGTTGAAGAGATTTGGTTAAAATGCTAGCTTGTTGTAATGAAGTAGAGACATGTGATAAGGAAATTAATCATTCTTTTAGTTTTTCCTGAGTAAAATGGCAAACCAATACTATATGTTTCATGCGTACATGATATATTGAATTTGAAGCAATGTAGATTGCAGTCATATTGTCATACTTTAGAGGTATTCGGATTATATCTTTGAAATCAAAATCATGTAGGAGCCTAGATAGACTATCCAATTCATCACAAACACACCTCATGGAACAATATTTAGTTTCTACTTAAGACAAAGAAATGGTAACTTTTTTCTTGGATTTATATAAGATAGGACTACCTCGAAACAAGATGAAGATACCACTTATTGAAGTTTCTACTTAAGACAAAGAAATGGTAACTTTTTTCTTGGATTTATATAAGATAGGATTACCTCCAAACAAGATGAATATACCACTTATTGAACGCATGGTTATTAAGTAGACTACCCAATCGGAGTGACAATACACTTCAAGAGAAAACTTGGAGTTACTATTGAACAAAAGAGTTTGGTTAATTGTGCCTTTTGAGTATCATAGAACATACAAAGTTGTATTGTAATGTTATATACTTGAAGATTTGTTGTGTTTGCTTAGGATTTGGATTGTAAATGAAAGATTTGGTTTTGTATATAAGAGAAAAATCATTTTTCCAACAAGTTGTCAATAACTGGATTGATCATTGAGCTTGTCATTGTTTACAAATTTGATGTTAGGTGGCAATGGTGTGGAAACTGGAGTAGCATCAGCCATAGAATACGAAGTTAATAACTTTTGACTTCTGTTGATGTATGGCCAATTCTTTGAGCAACTTTATAAAATTATAATCCATGAAAAGAATGAATAGTCCCCAAGTCTTTAATACAAAATTGATCATGAAGGAATGACTTTAAAGTTGAAATTTCTTGATGACTGTTGCCAGTTACTAGAATATCGTCAACATACTCAACAACAACAATAATTGAATCCTTTGTCTTTTTAAGAAAAAGAGAATAATCATTCAAAGATGGGACAAAACCTAGAGTTTAAATTACATGAGATAATTTGGCATCCCATTTCCTAGATTCTTGTTTAAACCCGTATAAAGACTTACGAAGCTTGCAAATATGATTAGAAGTTGCAATGGAATGATCAAGTGGCATCTTCATATAAAATTCTTCATGTAAATTTCCATGAAGCAAAGCATTGTAGACATCGTGTGGGTGTGTGGATGTGTTTGTGTGTGTGCGTATATATATATATATATATATATATATATATATATATATATATATATATATATGTATGTGTGTGTGTATGTGTACGTGTATGCATATATGTGTTGGTGTATATAAACACACACACACATACACACATATACACACATGTACAGGTACATATGTATATAATACATCTAATTTCGATAATATGAATGTATTTAGAGTATAATAAATCTATACAAAATATAATGTGAACAAAAATGATGTTCGAGCCTCAAAAAACGAAACATGATTTTGGGTTGAGGGTATTTTGTTGATAATTAGTGATAGATTACCAACAGATTAGTGATATGTGGAATATTTCGTTAGCAAGTTCCGAAGGATTACAGATGAATGTCCGATTTGTCAATTATATGTTTGTAATGTAACACTAATTAACATCATATTACCCCAAACCAAAACTAAATTTTCATTTTTTTAGGTTCGAACATCATTTTTCCTTCTTTTGAATAATGTTATTATACACAAATTACCTTCATTTTACCAGATTATACATATTCTTTTTTTTGTTTTTGAATGTTGTTTTTTCACTATGTTGAATGAATTTATTATACACAAAATACCTTCATTTCGCAAAATTATTATATGTAGTATATAAATACATACGTGCATTTCCATCGTCTGAAAACATTACTCGATTCATGGTTTAATCTTTACATATGAACAAGTGTATGTATGAGATATTCGTATAGAAGGTTAGGCCATGGAGAAGCACCAAACAATAGTAAATGTTTAAGGGTTGGATCTAGTTTCATATGGTGCTCATAATTCATATATTAAATAACCAAAGAGAAGAAGAAGAGGAGGAGGAAGGCAGGCATTCAAGTGATATGTGTATTAGTCCCTTGCTACCTTATGAAACTAAAGTCAACAACAACTAGCTACCAGTTAGAGTGAATTAGTTGTTAATAACATGGTTCAACCAGTGCATGGAATGTTTTACAAGGACAGAAATGAAGTCATGTGTTTTATATGGATGAGTGGTATTTTGAAGGCCCCGCAACTCACATGTCCAATTTTAGGGATGAAATTGCTAATGGATTTCATTTATTGCTCTCTTTAAGCTTTCTTTTATTGTTAAATGATCATAAGTAAAGTGAGTGAAGGTGGTAGACGTGCTTTGGGTCCAAGGGGAACAAGAAAAACTCCAATTCTCCTTTCATCTTTCAAGCATGATCCCTTTGGTAATGTATAAAGTACTTTACTGGACTTCCCCATAATACTAGGAATTTGACTTTCAACAAAAGTCCAAGGTATAATGAGGTGGGAGAGAGAGAGAGAGTGAGTGAGTGAGAGAGAATGTGTCATGTGATAGGGTGAGATGCATGGAGATATAAGCATGACTGGCACTCTTCCCATGTCTAGTCCAAGCCTAAAAGTGCAAAAACACCATTTAATCGCTAAAATGCCTTAAAAGTTGTTCTCGTTTTGCATGATAAATTCCCGACATCAACTAATTTTTCCGAAGGCGGCGAATCATAGAATTTAATTCAAGTATTCTAAAATCCGGAATGGATAAATTTTTCGAGTCGTAGAACTCCAGGAAATTTTGTTTAAAGTTATGCATCTAATTGGTCTGAAACATCTGATTTTTTGACTATTATAAATATGTTTATAAAAAATATTTCGATTATGAAAGAAAATAGTAGATTCTAGTCTGAGTGCAAAAATGCTCTCGGAATATCCATCTGAGGTATAGAAGTGCCTATTTGGATTGAAACGGTTTATGTAGTTCAAGTAAAATCAGTGACGAAAACTCACCTCACAGTCTGTAAAATAGCTAAATAGATCATTGCTTAAAATGTTGACTCTACCGGTCACCTATACAATAAACATTGACCTAATCTCAACCAATTATTCAAAATACCCAAAATGCAGCTAAGTCAAATTGGGTCAATTTTTGGTCAACGGTCAAAGTCAAGAAGTTAAAGGGTCGATACAGGCTGACTATGCCTTACATACTCAGAGACTACGCTTGGTGTAGTGAGGCCCTTCCTAGTACGTACAACGTACCACAAGATACCCCCAATATACTAGTTCTAAACCCCAAAGCTCCTCGTTAAATCCTTAACGTAGAAAGCCAACTAATCAAACTTCAGATCTTGGACACCTTAATGGATAAATTCTCTGACGTTATCCATTTGTATGCATACAAAAGGGTATAAATTCAAACCCTAGGTCCAAAAGTCTTCCAAGGATCCAAAGCTCATGCATGGCTAATTTAGACTGACCAAACTCTCATTTTTATGATTCCATAAGCTCAATACTACATAAAACTACACTTCAAGGACCTGGAGTAGCCCATACTCTAATAGACAAAGACTATGCATCCAGAAATGTACACAAACCCTAGACTAGAAAGATCTTAGCAAATAAAATATCAAATTCCAAGCTTTATACCTTTTGAGAATGCTTGAGGGTGAGATACTTATGGATCTAAGCTTCCTTGAACTTCCAAGCTAGTCTACCACCTTCTTCCTCCTTCATAGACATAGAAATACACACTTTCTAGCTTAAAAACACACACCAAGGGAGTAAGGTTTTCGAGGGATGTTTTTGGGAGACAGAGGTTGATGGGGGGGAAGGTCTTAAGGGAGTTAATGACATTATATAGGGCTCAAACACTAAAAATTTTGGGTTGAGCACTGCGGCAGTATGCCCCACATACCTAAGGTGCACCCAACACACCAAGTAATGTCTTCACGTCCGTTCAAATTAGTTATGCCATGCGTAACTCTAGCTTACGCCCAACGTATGGACCAAATTGCTAACATTTTAAAATTTTGGGCCAAAAATCAAAATACTTGGATAACAAGTGTTACAAAAGATTCGACCAGAAAGGTTATTAATTGATGTGGGCAGCACCCCTCGAAAGTTTCAATTATAAACCTAAACAGTCTCTAATTTGCTATTGTTTTGTAAACTATCAATAAACCTCATATCACCACCTTCTCCAAGTACATTGATGTTAACATTGATATAACCACCAAGGGATATCACACGAATAACTTTTAGTTTTGCAAAGTCGATTCTCAACTTGTTAGATCTCGAATTTTGAATGCAAGAATGGAAGAAGAAAAATGGAGTATGATATGAAATGATTTTCTTGATTAATTTACTTCTCTGAACATAACTTATATACAGAAATGAGAAAGTAACTAACTATAACTAAGGTGACTAACTAATCAGAAAAGAATACAATGGAAAAAGCTAAACTACCCTCTAACTAACTCTAACCATATAAATGGTAACGGTAACAATCTAACCATCTCCCCCATCCCCCACCAAGCTGGAGGGTGTGGTTGAAGAGATTTGGTTAAAATGCTAGCTTGTTGTAATGAAGTAGAGACATGTGAGAAGGAAATTAATCATTCTTTTAGTTTTTCCTGAGTGAAATGGCAAACCAATACTATATGTTTCATGCGCACATGATATATTGAATTTGAAGCAATGTAGATTCCAGTCATATTGTCATAATTTAGAGGTATTGGGATTATATCTTTGAAATCAAAATCATGTAGGAGCCTAGATAGTCTATCCAATTCATCACAAACACACCGCATGGAACAATATTCAGTTTCTACTTAAGACAAAGAAATGGTAACTTGTTTCTTGGATTTATATAAGATATGACTACCTCCAAACAAGATGAAGATACCACTTATTGAACGCATGGTTATTAAGCAAACTACCCAATCAGAGTGATAATACACTTCAAGAGAAAACTTGGAGTTACTATTGAACAAAAGATTTTGGTTAATTGTGCCTTTTGAGTATCATAGAACATACAAAGTTGTATTGTAATGTTATATACTTGGAGATTGGTTATGTTTGCT
Source organism: Lactuca sativa (assembly GCF_002870075.4). Lineage (NCBI taxonomy): Eukaryota > Viridiplantae > Streptophyta > Magnoliopsida > Asterales > Asteraceae > Lactuca > Lactuca sativa. Next base: position 210,823,577 of record NC_056626.2, on the reverse strand, counting down.
TAGGATTTGGATTGTAAATGAAAGATTTTGGTTTTGTATATAAACGAAAAATCATTTTTCCAACAAGTTGTCAATAACTAGATTGATCATTGAGCTTGTCATTATTTACAAATTTGATGTTAGGTGGCAATGGCGTGGAAACTGGAGTAGCATCAGCCATAGAATACGAAGTAAATAACTTTTGACTTTTGTTGATGTATGGCCATTCTTTGAGCAACTTTATAAAATAATAATCCACGAAAATAATGAATAGTCCCCAAGTCTTTAATACAAAATTGATCATGAAGGAATGACTTTAAAGTTGAAATTTCTTGATGATTGTTGCCAGTTACTAGAATATCGTCAACATACTCAACAACAATGATAATTGAATCATTTGTCTTTTTAAGAAAAAGAGAATAGTCATTCAAAGATGGGACAAAACCTAGAGTCTAAATTACTTGAGATAATTTGGCATCCCATTTCCTAGATTCTTGTTTAAATCCGTATAAAGACTTACGAAACTTGCAAATATGATTAGAAGCTGCAATGGAATGATCAAGTGGCATCTTCATATAAAATTCTTCATGTAAATCTCCATGAAGCAAAGCATTGCAGACATCGTGTGGGTGTGTGGATGTGTGTGTGTGTGTGTATATATATATATATATATGTGTGTGTGTGTGTGTGTGTGTGTGTTTGTGTGTGTGTGTGTGTATGTCTACGCATATATGTGTTGATGTACATAAACACACACACATACACACATGTATAAGTACATACGTATATAATACATATAATTTCGATAATATGAATGTATTTAGAGTATAATAAAGCTATACACAATATAATGTGAACAAAAATGATGTTCGAGCCTCAAAAAACGAAACATAATTTTGGGTTGAGGGTATTTTGTTGATAATTTGCGACAGATTACCAACGGATTAGTGATATGTGGAATATTTCGTTAGCAAGTACCGAAGGATTACAGATGAATGTCCGATTTTTCAATTATATGTTTGTAATATAACACTAATTAACATCATATTACCCAAAACCAAAATTAATTTTTCATTTTTTTAGGTTCGAACATCATTTTTCCCTCTTTTGAATAATGTTATTATACACGAATTACCTTCATTTCACCATATTATACATATTCTTTTTTTTGTTTTGAGTGTTGTTTTCTCACTATTTTGAATGAATTTATTATACAAAAAATACCTTCATTTCACCAAATTATTATATGTATTATATAAATACATACGTGCATTTCCACCGTCAGAAAACATTCCTCGATTCATGGTTTAATCTTTATATATGAACAAGTGTATGTATGAGATATTCATATAGAAGGTTAGGCCATGGAGTAGCACCGAACAATAGTAAATGTTTAAGGGTTGGATCTAGTTTCATATGGTGCTCATAATTCATATATTAAAGAACCAAAGAGAAGAAGTAGAAGAAGAGGAGGAAAGCAAGCATTCAAGTTATATGTCTATTAGCCCCTTGTTGCCTTATGAAACTAAAGTCAACAGCAACAGGCTACCAGTTAGAGTGAATTAGTTGTTACTAACCTGGTTCAACCAGTGCATGGAATGTTTTAGACGGACAGAAATGAAGTCATGTGTTTTATAAGGATGAGTAATATTTCGAAGGACCCACAACTCACATGTCCAAGTTTAGGGATGAAATTTCTAATGGATTTCATCAACTGCTCTCTTTAAAGATGGAAAAAGAAGATATGATCTCAAGAAAAGGGAATTCATAGTTTTGAAGTAGGAGATTATCAATGAGGAAGTAGAGGTTAGAGCGTGTAAGGATTTTCTTTTGTCACGTACCAAATTTTCCAAAAAAAATGCAATTTTTTTAAAACATAAGTAAAACATTCGTTTTCCATAAATAAAGAAATACCAAAAGAAATTTAACACCATAAAACCAAGTTATAAAAACAATGTTTCATAATAATCTCAAAATAACAGAAGTCTCAATAATAAAATCAACATAGATGTGAATGTAGCAAAGTCACGCTACGCTCTTCTTACAATTAGCATAACTACCTTATAAATATTTGATAAACAACTGTAAATATAAAGAATAGTAAACTCGACAAAATACAACATACTACAATACACATACATATACAATGCATACAAACACTTTCATTTAATATGAATAAGTGAAACACAAGAACGTATCCTTCAAGGAACAGATAGATGAATCATCCAAAAGTAAATCAAAGGTCAAGTCTTAGAGTATTAAAAAAAATCAAAATGGTCAAAAAGTCATCGGTCAACGATCAACACGCCACGACCCAACTCCTAGTCGCATCGCGGACACTAGGCGACAAAACAATCGCGAAGCCCATTCAACTTATGTGTCGTGACCCATCCTTGGCCACATCATGATTCTCAGTCACATTCCAACCCTTTGCATTAAGCACTTAATCCTTTAAGACTAAGGCTCCAACTTTCTAGAACACAACTAAATATGGTATTAGTGGATAAAGTTCCCAACTATATCCATTTTCATGTCCAAACACCACCAACTATAAAACTAGGTCAAAATGGGACAAAAAAATGCCACAATCTTCTTGCTTGGATCATAAGGAAGGATAAATATGCACTCTGATAACCTTAAAATGTTCATAAATTTTTAGCAATCAACCTTTATGACATGTAGTTTCCAAATCTGAATGAGAGAAGACACAAAGGGATCAAATGAAGCTAAAAACTTAGATTTAGCATGCATGAACCGTAACGTTTGGAACTTGAAGACTTATAGAGCTTGAGAAGGGTCACTAAAAGGTATAAACTTCAGGGATATGCTGTACTTGACAACAATTGTTTCCTTCTTCACCAAGAAACACATAACAAGCTCAAGAACACAAGGAGGTGAAGGTATGAGGCTAGGGTTTCGCTCGGAGGATGGATGTTGAGAATAAGAGAGAAGCCTAGATGTTACATGTGACATCCGTCAAAACAAGGGTTAATACCCAACTTGAAACTCATGACCTTCATGTTTAAACATAACTAATTCTAGATGTTATATTAGAATTAAGTTGCAACATAATTGATACCTCGAAACAATTAGTTGGGACTTAGTTTACGTTGAACCTTCACATGGATATGTGAATACATCAATGAGGTTATAAAGTGCCAAATTTCAATCTTAAAACTAAACACAAAACCATGTTTGCTAGATCAAAGTTCCAAGATAAGTTACATACCCTAACTACCCAATTGGAACTTATGAAGTTCTTAACTAGCTTAAGTATTTAACAAACTAAAATTAATTAAATTATAATATGATTTAATTACAAGTTGGAAATGTTGTCCACGCATCATAATTCGAATTATGAATAAAAAATATAAGATCCAAGGATTGTCTAATCCTACATTCATATATTATGGAACCTTGTTTCATTTATGTTAAATATAAATTTGATTCTTATAAAATCAAGAAATAATCTAATTTATTTATAAAATAATGAATTAACATCCAAGTTGTATGAACATGTTTGATGAGGCAAAACATTTGTACAAATTCCAAGAAATAAACTCTTTAAGTTTATGAAAAGTACCAAAATTTTTATAAAAGTAAGCACAATCTTTATGAAAATTTAAGAGGCCTTCATTTATAAAAATCCATAGCATTCAAGAGCCTAATAAATCCTCTCTTCTCCCCCAAAATTCAGCCATACACAACCCTTATACTCTCTCTCTCTCTCTCTCTCATTATACCTTGCTCCCTTGCTGCAAAATCTCGAGGTCATATTTTGAAACATCTGAAAAAACGGTCCAAAATTTTCATTTTTAAATCATTAATAAAACCATAGTTATCCAAAACACGTGTCATAATATCTCAAACAACATATCAATGTATCTCAAAATATCAAAGTAAAACATCCAGGCTAAACATAAGTGGTATGTGCAGTGCAGTCATCCCGAGCTCTTCCCTTACTTCTGGAAGTACCTGAAACCAAAACTGAAAATTGTAAGCACGAAGCTTAGCGAGACTCCCCAAACTACCACATAACATACACATATCACATAATCATATCATGGGCCCCATCCCTGCTACATCGGGCTATGCTCGACATCGGCCTGCTCTGGCATTGGGTCCCGCCTGACATCGTATCGAAATCCGGTATACATATAAAAATATAAACAATGCATATAACATAAATACATAACATAAACATAGCTTGGGCCTAGCCCATTACATTGGGCCCCACCTGGTATCAAATCAAAGTCTGGCATCGGTCGCCGCCTGGCATCAAGCCCCACTTGGCATCAGACTGAAATCTGGCACCGGGCCCTGCCCGACATCGAGCATAGCTCGACATACATATGATCATATCAAATCATACACATAAACATAATCATATAACATTAGCATATAAACATTCCTCGGGCCCCGCCCGGCATCAGACCGAGGTCCAGAAACATACAAACATTCCTAGGGTACCGCCCCAACATCAGACCGAAGTCCATAAACATACAAATACAAACACATGCAAGAATCACAAAGATATCAAGCATACAATAATTCCTCAGGACCACCCCAACATCGAATCGAGATCTTGAAACATATAATATACATCGGGTCCCGCCCGACATCGGACCGTAGCTCGAAACTACTAACATCTAAACGGGTCAGTATTGGTGCCTTAGACCCGTTCCTACAGGAGAAATTCACCTTAAATGTCGGGTGAAATAGTTGAACGTCTCTGCTCCTGCAACCGGCTCTACTCACGCCCTATATATAACAAACTCTTAGATACCGTCTCATACTCAAAACCCCTTTATGGGTCAACCTTGGTCAAAGTCATAGTCTAGTCAAAGTCACGAACAGTCCAAGTCAAAGTCAACATCAAACCCCAGCTGACTCAACTTGTCGACTTATCTCCTAACTTGTCGATTTCCCTTGCTACTCAGAATCATGCTAAACCGAGTCAACTCGTCGGATCTTTCCTCGGACTCGTCGAGTTCTGTCCTTTACAGAATTGGGGCAAACCGATCCAACTCGTCAAGTTCCTCTGTCTGTTGCTTCATCTTAACGGATTAAGCCCCTATTCTTCAGATCTAAGCCCCAAACTTCACACATATTCTGAAAACGTCCTTTCAAGGGGAAAGTTTCCAACTTTTCCAGTTAATACCCTCATATAGTGGTTTTACCTCAAGCCCTAACTCCTTAGGACCTAGATCTTGGTCCATAAGCCACCAATACTTCAAACTAAGGCATATTCACTGAGATCTACACTCTAAGCACTGCAATAGCACATAAAACTCCTAACTTTCCTCTCATGCATGGCCTTTTAGAGCTTAAAAGACCACAATGACCACTTATAGCTTTCATGGGGATTTATTGGCCATAAGTTTTGCACCTTTATGCCATGAAAGCCCTTAATGACTCTAGATCTAGAATGATGCATACTTGAGACGTCCATTTCCCAAAGATCAAGCTTCTTGGACTAAAATCTCACTAGGAAAGGAAATAAAGAGATCTAAGTGTATATTGAGCAAGGTTGAAACTTGCTTACCAAAAAATGATGAGAAATGCAAGAGATTTCTGGATCTACTAGCCTCTTCTTGTATCCACAATATTCTCCTTCTTTAACTAGCATCAAAACACACAAGTTTCACTCACAAATGGCTCTTAAAGTCAAACAAGGCACTAGGGTTTCGTGGATTAGGTTTTGGTACTTGGAGGCTTGAAATTAGGCTGGGAGGTGAGGGTTAAGGTGCTTAAATAGGTGCAAAACCCCGAGATTAGGGTTTCACTCTGGCAGTCCTACTCGCCAGGTTGGGGATCTCAACTCGTCGAGTAGACTACATAAAACTCGCGCCTCTTCTGATCTCTACTCGATGAGTTTGGGGCTCCCAACTCGTCGGGTTTCTCTGTTAAAATGAATAAATTTCAATTTAAATACATTCTAGGAACCCGGTGTTACATATTTTCCATGTCACAGTGAGAGAGAAAGTACAAGATTAGAAGGAATATATGTGGGGGAGATTTATCCATTCCGTTTTTCACAAGTTTATTTACATTTTTGGAGTTTGGTGACTGATACTAGTGGAGTACAACTCCAAAGAGATGATGAGAGAAATAGCATATCTAGAGAGATAGAATCTTACTTTCTCTCTTTCTTCTCTCTAAAAATACCACACTCTCTCTTTAGAATTCAACCCTACTTAAACATGATTTTTAGTCATACTTTGGGTGTTCTTGAAGCTTCATATCAAAGGGTAAGTTATTATCATTCATCTATTGAAGATCCATAACAAATTTTACAAGTTCAAGTCATTCTCTCACTCTATTTTTGATTTCTAAGGCATGTTCCTGCAATGAATCTTTGTATGATCTATATGTTTGTAGATCACCACCAAAAACATATTTTGTGCTCTGCAAATGGTGATGATCGATGATTGTTGGGTCAAAATTATGGTTTATACTTTGCTTTTCTAGAAAAATGTATTTTTTGTGTCTTGGACCGTAAAGAGCTTCGTGTTTACGGTCGTATACGTGTTTACGGTTGTGTTTACGATCGTGAACAGGTTTACAGCCGTAAACCCATTCACGACCCATGTCTACTATATATAGGGTGAGGAGTGCATAATTGTAGTACGGACAAGGAGCTTAAGTGTGTGTATTCTAAGGTGTATTCTAGAGAGAGTAACAAGAGAGAAGAGCTAGTGTGTGAACTATATGTATGGAGCATCATTCTATTCATTGAATACATCATAGATTCAAGTTATTCTTCTTCTCCTTCTCTTCTATTTTGATTTGGAATCATCCGTTTCAATGGGATTCCGCACCATCAAATGGATCTGATTGATACACAAGCAGATTGGCGACTTACAATTGGTATCATAGCTTGGTTTGTATCAATCAATTTTGTCAGATTTGGAGCTTATTTGATCTTATTTTTGAAAGATTTCTGCATTTTTTGATAGATCTTGGCGAAGTAAGGGGGGTTTGTTCTTCGCATTTTTCGTAAAAACAAGTTCTGGAGTTTTGGAGCAAAAAGGGTGAAAAACGTCGTTTTTCTTCGCATCTGAAGCAGGGTTTACGGCCCTGGAGTTTACGGTCCAAGGTTTACGGCCTCGGAGTTTACGGTCTGAGGTTTACGGTCAGCATCGCACATGTACAGTTCGAAGCTCAAGGCCAGCAGCAGCATCGCACGTGTACGGTCGACGTTTGCGGTCCTCGCCTCGGATTCGTGGTCAGCCTCACATAGTGTCCGAAGTTTGCACCTCGTCCTCGCTTCGCATCATTGTTGTCCTCGCATCCCAACATCTTTGCAGCGTGCTACCATTAAAAAAGCAATCGATTTTGGAGGTGCCTGGGATCGAACCCGGGTCTCCTCCCAACTCAGCCACATGTCTTAGCAACTCCTCTAGCATCCCTAGTGTTGCAATTCTCCCGCATTTAATTCATAAAGACTCACTTTCGCATCTAGTTTTGCAAATTTCACACTTTTAGCCCAAAATTCAAATTTCTTTTAATTTTAAATTCTATTTTCTTCCAAAATTTTAGCTTTTATTTTTTAAATTTCTACATTGATTTTTTACTTAAAATTTTGACTTTGACTTCTCAAGTTTGACCTTTGATTTTAAAGTTTGACTTTATCGTTTAACTTTCAAAATTTCAAATTCAGCTTTTCGGTTTAATTTTTAAGTTTGACTTTTTAAATTTGACTTTTAAGGTTGACTTTTGAGTTTTTAGTCAAAGAGCATATTTAAAAAAAAAAAAAAAACTGAGTTCGTCATCCATTCCGGTAAATGAAATTTCATGTACTCCATCTTGTGAAGCTACGATTAAATTTCTTCGCAAACAAATTGATTTGCTAAAAAGGGAAAATGAGGACCTAAAATACGAAGGATATCAACTAAAGAAATGTCAAAAACCTTTAAAAGCACAATTAGAAGCCAAAATCAAGGATTTCCGAAAGCTTCAAGAAGATTACAGCAACAAGTGTGAAAATTACGATCACATTAAAAGCAAACTTGTTACTGTAACTGAAGAACTTGACACTTTGAAAATTAAGTGTGGAAAAATAGATGTTAGTTTAAAAAATTATACCGAATCAAGTAAGACATTCGAGTCCTTAGTAGAAAAACAATAGAGTTGTAAAGATAATCAAACCAAGGGTTTAGGGTATCACAGTGTGCCACCTCCTTTTAATGACAACTATAACCCACCGCTTGAGACCAATGAGGAAGAAATGCCTGCTCAGTATGGCCAAACCCCTGCTCCAACTTCAGTTAAGACTGAACAATCATGGCCTACTTAGGTTATTAAGGTGAATGTTTCCGATGCTTCTACTTCATGTGCAGGCAAACTAGTAGAGGATGAGAACAAGGAGAACTCTACTAAACAAACAAACATCTCCTTGAACTCTGAATTTGTTGCTTCAAACTCAGCTGCTTCTAATCAACCTGTTGTTGAGAAATACAGGCCACCAAAACAAGCGAAAAAGAGTGCTTGCTGTAATTGTGCTTGTAGGAACAACAAGAGACAAGGCAAGGAAACACCACCAGTGGCAGGAAGAAACAACTTCCCAGTGAAGAAAAAGACATGTTTTCACTGTGGAACACCTGGACACATTGCCAGAAATTGTCCTAATCGAGCATACGTTCCCTACTATGCACAAGGCTGGCGAAACGTGCAAAGTGGGAGATTCTACAAAAGAAATCATTCGAGGTCACAATTGCACAATGGCGACTGGAATGCTAATAAGGGCAAGAGTTCAAATCCCAAGTCCAAGAAATCAAATCCCAAGGTCAAGAAGGGAATGTCGGCCAAGAAGCCAAATCCAAGAGATGCTCCCATGAAGCCAAAATCAAAGTCATCTCAACGGCCAGCTTCAAGTTCAAAATCAAGTGCCGAGGCACCCATCCGCTCGAAAAAGAAATGGGTTAAACCCAACTATAGATGGGTACCAAAGGTTCAATCTCCCAAATCTTCTAATGATTCTAATATTTCTACATATTTTGTTTGTGATAAGCAGGATATGTCATGGGAGAGAGTACCTTGCAAAGTTGACAAAGGTCAACCCATTTTCAAAATGGACTGGGTTCCAAAGACCAACTGATCCCACTTTGTGTCAGAGCAGCTATGGAGGAATATCATCAGACTTCGGTTTGTTGGTAGTGGCTGTTCCAGGCACTTGATAGGGGACATCTCTCAACTGTGCAACACTCAAAACTTTGTTTGAGAGTATGTGTCCTTTGCGGGAAATGAAGAAACAAAGGGATCACTCATAAGGTTTGTGCTTAACGATGTGAAGAATTTTCGGATCTGTTCTGAGATTATGTGTGTTGTTCTTAGACCTTCTTGATGCAAATTCAATCGGTGACTTACGGTTTGAGTTTTCTTCTCGATACTCCTGAGTTTATCTTACGTTGATTCATTTCAAAGACAATTTTCTTTAATTTTCTTATAGTTTTTCGTTAGTAGGCATTATTTGGGAAGTGATATCAAGAAAGTGATAATGGGCAGTCTAAAACCAGTGTAAGGGACTGAATCTGAATTGTATAGACTCTATGTTTAATGTGCTGGTAGGCACGAAGGATTTCACATTGTGGATTTGGATAGGATTTTTTGGACTGGCTATACGACGCTCGGGTAGATAGAGTAGTGAGATAAACACGGGAACCTACAGGATACATTAAATTAATACGCATCTAGAAGTGTGGCTTAACTTTTCCTTGATGTATGGACTTATGTCCTTAATTTTGGTTCTGATAGGGGACTGGGGGGGTCTGTTAAAGTAGGTATGTATAAACTATTTTCTTGTTTTCTATCTTTCAATCATATGTTGCTTCCTCTGCGTGATTGGAAGAGATCTGACCTGGAATGCAACATATGCAACTCTATTTCTACGCGCCTGCTTATCTATGAAATTCTTTCTATCTGTTAGTCATGTGTTGTCTCCTCTGTGTGATTGAAACATATCTGACTTGGAACACAGCATATGCAAGATTCTACCTCTCAATCCTTCTATCTTTGTTAGTCATATGTTGTCCCCTCTACGTGATTGAAAGAGATCTGACCTGGGACACAACATATGCATCTATCTCTAAATCTAACTTCCTCCTTAATAATTGTTTACTCACCTAAAGTAAGGAGTCCTTAGGAAGTTCTTGATAACCAGGGTATATCGGGAAGTGGGGAACACGTTCTAGTGCAACTAAAATTGAACCATTTAGAGGTTGTATGTAGATCTCGCTGCTTAATTTAATTAGACAACAATACCCGTGGTCGTCGTCAGCTAAATGGTTTATTTAGAAAAGTTTGTCGATATCCTTCTTGTTTAAGTGGACAACAATTACAGCAATTGACCAGATCCATGAAGGTGAAGTTACTGATAAACAAAGTTAAGACTGTCTCACAACTTTGATCCCAAATATTTTTTGTTTTTGTTAAATTTGTTCATAGTTTTCCTCTATGGACAAATTTGGGGGGATAATTAATTAAAATAAGTCTTAAACTTAGCTTATGTCACTTATAATCTGTCCAAATTGTCAACATCATTTGTGTTTAAGTAGACCATAATATCGGTGATTGACCGATCTAGACATGCAGGCATGTACTGATAAACGATATTGGATTGCCTGACAACTTTGATCCCAAAATAGTCTTAAATTTAGCTTCTATTTTTGTTTTCATTAAATTTGTTCATAGTTTTCCTCTATGCACAAATTTAGGGGGAGAATTAAAAAAATTCAAAAATCAAACAAAAATCACAAAATTAAAAATCCAAACAAAAATCAGAAAATTAAAAATCCAAAAATTAGTGTTATTTCTGTTTTTATTTTTTTATCTGTTCAGAAAAATCCAAAAAATCCAAAAATATTTTTGTTTCTGTTTTATTTTTTCAGAAAATATAAAAAAATATTGTGTGCTAAGTTTTCTTTTAGTATTGTTTTGTCTTGAAAAGTGAATTCAGATGTAGATGAGACTCATGGAGACTGTATCAAGATTTTCTGAGCCAAGGCTTCTTCTGTAAGCATCGAAGAATTCTCATTTGAATGAGCAAGAAATGAAGATTATTCTTTCAACATTCAATCTTTCAACCCCAGAAGCAAGGTGAAGCTATAGTTGAAGTTTATGTGACAGATTGCATTGAAGCCTCCTCAATCAATTTGTTGTTATCTTTGTACCTGCTGATGTGATCCAGAAGATTCGTTCTCTCAGTTCTCTTTGAAGATTCTCAAGCTGAAAGCGCCACCTTTCAAGAATCTCTACAAGAAGCCTCCTCGCTCAATGTTCGTTCAATGTCAAATTCTGCAGAAATCCCAACTGCTCAAGATGAAGTCGTTTATTGAAGATTCATATGTTCATCTTGATGCTGTGAAGAAATTTGAAGATTAATGCTAAAGCCAAGCTCCCAATGAAGATTAACAAGAAAAGTCAGCTACTTTTTAGGGGGAGTTTGTTGGGTCAATTAGAAAACAAAGCTATAAACCGCGGGGGAGATTGTTGGGTCAAAATTATGGTTTATACTTTGCTTTTCTAGGAAAATGTATGTTTTGTGTCTTGGACCATAAACAGCATGGTGTTTACGGTCGTATACGTGTTTACGGTTGTGTTTACGGTCGTGAACAGGTTTACGGCCGTAAACCCATTCACAACCCATGTCTACTATACATAGGGTGAGGAGTGCATAATTGTAGTACGGACAAGGAGCTTAAGTGTGTATTCTAAGGTGTATTCTAGAGAGAGAAACAAGAGAGAAGAGATAGTGTGTGAACTATGTGTATAGAGCATCAATCTATTCATTGAATACATCATAGATTCAAGTTATTCTTCTTCTCCTTCTCTTCTATTTTGATCTGGCATCATCCGTTTGATTGGGATTCCGCACCATCAAACGGATCTGATTGATACACAAGCAGATTGGGGACTTATAATGATCAAACCAAATTCAAGAGAACAGGTGAACACATGCAAGACTAATCTAGCACTGAAAATCGAATTTCCTAAAATTTGTTCTCATTTAACTTGCATGTAAGTTCTAATGGTTAGAAACAAGTTTTTCTGAAAAATATTGTCAATATAATTTTGTTTTATCTCAGTTCTCAAACCAAACAAAAGAAATTGACTTCATTTAATAAAATTGGATTGTGAACGATGTTTCCATGAGTTCTACATTTTAACATGCTGGCAGATTTCAACCTCCGACGTTGAACAACCATATCTCACTCATTTCCTAAACGAATTTTGTGATTTTTCTTTTAGAATGTAGTCTTTTAAGTTTGCTTTAAAACGCAAGTGTTTAACTAAAAACATTAAGATTTCGACCTTCAAACATTTTTTACAAAAGTTGTGACAACCCGATATTTCAACCATTTGTAATGACCTAAAAAGTCAACTATTGTAACCACTTTTGAGTTAATGAAATTAACTTTGATAATAAAATGTCCAAAAAGTTTCTATTTAAATTGCTACTATGTTTAATGTCATTAAACTGTGATCGTACGTAAAAAGAATGCCCAAATCCGGCTTCGTATATTGAAGTTATGATTTTTCCAAGTTCGGCATAGCGACAGACAACTAAAAACTCGAATCGGAGATCGAGCGACTTTTGGCCGGAATGACCTAAACGAGAATCGAAGGTCTCGACAATGGTAATTCAGCGGTAAAAAGTCTGGCAAAAACCGACGTCAGATAAAGAAGTTATGAATTTCTAAAGAAATTCCTTAAACACGACATTTTAAAAATAAATAATAAAAATAATTTAGAAATTTACCGACAGAGTCTAAACGAAAGTTGTAGAGCGTAGTCTCACCTACGCGTGGATATAAAGACCATCGAAAACAGAATTCGTATGAAGAAGATAAGAATTTTAGAAGTTTATTAATTAAATTAAATATAAATTTAATTATAAAATCTTGGTAATATCCGAAGAGGAGTCAGCAGATAGGGCCGAAGTACGCCCTGCGTACCCTCGTACGCCTCGCTTACTCAAAGCCAAGGCCCCGGATCGTCCACGTCCCGGTCTATGCGAAACTAGCATTGTCCCATCCGAAGTCTAAGGCAGTCGAGGACTCGGTCATGCATGACGTACGCGTACGCCCCGCATACCCTCGTACGCCCCGCGTACCGAGGCGGTTCCAGCCCCTATAAAAGGGATGCGAGGGTTCCGAAGAAAGGGCTCCATTTCTCTCTTTTCTTTTGCGTTCTTGCCTCGTTTTCCGTGCCCGTTCTAACCCGAAGCCCCGGTCATTTTGCTCAAGTCCCGAAGGTCGTTTTTACTCCCGAGATTCCCGAGAATCCCGAGAAAAATCCGTTTCTCAAGACGAAATTCTGCCCGTTTTCCGTCTCGCTTTCTTCAAACTTTCAAGTGAGTTCATACCCCTTAATTAACCCTTTTAAATATTCTAAATGCTTTTATATGCTTTCAAGGGGGGAATACAAGTAAAACACACGATTATTATCGGGTGTTACGTATAAAGTTTTATTATACACTTTTATTAAATAGAATCATATGTGATTTATAAACTTTATAGGGAACTCTCGTATATAAAATATATTACAATGGCATTCTATCTTTCGAAATATAAATTGTTGTAATGCATGTATAAACTAAACATTTTTCTTAGATTATATGTATACGTGTCTATCTTAGGCTCTACAAAAATCTATACTTTCATAACAAGTGATTCCTTTTCTAGATATTTCTAAAAAAACGAGACACACTTTTAGAAAGCTATAATAGGTATAGTTTTACGAGGATATTGCTAACTTATACATACTAGAAACACGATTTTCAAGAAGTCACTTTCATATACAAGAACAAACGAACATTTTTAACATGTAAATCTGTTTTTATACCATGGTTTGTGAGACATTAACATCACGTACGTTCGAGAACACATTTCAAGTCCTGTATTATATACCAGAATCCCTTGGAGGGGGAGCATGGTGTTTGTGTATAGATCTATACGGGCTTGACAACCCGCGCCTTGACTGTTAGCTACAGTCCACCATTTGGGGTGACAAACGTCATAACATTCCAACGCCTGAAGAACGTTGTGTATAGGCATTCCGATTCAATAGTATGGTTATAAAACTCACATGGGGTATTAAAAATACATTGATTTACAAGGTTTTCAAACATATTGGTTATTTTACACTTACATACATTTTAGAAACAAACATTGGTCTTGAGAAAAGGCTACTTTTATACTAGTAGAAAATATAGGATTTTCTAGAAACAAACAAACAAGGACAAAACATTTCATTTCATACAAACCTTTGCCATTTAATACTTATGAAACTCACCAGCTTAAATGTTGATCAACTCTTTCAAAATTACTTGTATGTCCCAGGGATTCAGTAATTTCAGGTATCAATATGCTTTTGAAGAAGGGATGCTGCGGCGCCAGTTTAATCTCATATTTTGACATCATATTGTAATTGGTTTTGAACATGTAACTTTTGACAAATGTAAACTTTCAATTATATATATGATGGTTGTATTGCTTTCTTTACTATGTATTCATTTGTTACGTTACCACATGAAGTCATCCGCCCCCGAACGTTTCCGCCGTTCAGGTTTGGGGGTGTGACAGATTGGTATCAGAGCAATGTTTATAGTGAACTAAGTATATCGAACCACATAAGATATACAAACTATAAATGCTTAAGGGACTAATACTCTCTAACAAAACATTTTTCTTTTGTTTTTACGCTTAAGCAGCGTTACATTTAACTTAAATTGTTAGTTCATTTAAGTACAAATACATGCATACAACAAATTATTTTCTTGATTTTAACTATACAACAAGTATTTAGACAAGTTGACACTACGATTAAAACTTGATATATATAATCAGATTTGGAACAAATATAGCGTGATCAACTATATTTGCCCGAGATCGGACGAATATATATCGAGGAATGCTCGTAGTAAGCAACAAGTCAAAACTTACCAAACCGTCACAAGAATCAAACACAAGAATTTAAATACTATAGGAGTATTTGCTACATAAACTAGTTTAACTTACATGTTTTGCATGTTTCAACTTTATTCAATTCTTATAACCCTATTTCTCGTACAGTCAAATGGCTGGATTTCACCACCCTAGCGACCCCTACTTTCCCAACCAAGGCAACGAAGGATGGGTCGAAGATGATCCCTAAGAGGATGAGGAACCCATAGAAGTGGATGATGACTTCGGTACCGACTCAGAGCCGGAAGTGATCAACCCACCACCCGTACAACCTTCCGTCTTCATAAGGAACTTTCAAGGACCGACTCCCGTCTGGGGAAGTCACCTCCACCATTGGAGCCAATAACAAAACCTACACCCTCCCTACGGCATGTGTCGGGACTTCTACGATGTCCGCGGCGGAGGTTCGGCTGATCGGGCACTCCCAGTAATGGTGGGCAAGCTAGCCAATCAATCCTATCAATCCGCAGTTCAAGCTAGCCAGCTTCGGGATGCCAACGTGGAAGTACAGGTTCACACTTCCGACATCCGTAGGCTGGACAAAATGCAAGACAATGCTCAACTCCAAACCGAGGGATTCCAAGCGCAAATGATTGCAGCCCTCACCGAATTGAAGGAACAACAAGCCGCTTTTGATAGGCGTCTAATGGAGTCAAAGCAATCGGATGCAGAGTCAAGCTCCAAGCGCAACCTACGTCGCAAGTAGTGCTTGCAAAAATCTCAAATTTTGTTATAAGTTAGGACCTCGGCTAAAAGTCTTTAAATTTCTCAAACTTTGTAACCGGAGACCCTTATAGGGGTCAAATTTTCGTGATCATTGTATCAACTATTATATTAATATAAGTGGCACTATTATTACTACATTGAGTATCTCATTAAATCCTTGAAAAGTCATCGAGAAACCAAATGCTTGATTCATATTTTCAGTCTTACAAATAACTTTCATTCTGCTATTTTAAGACTCGTACTATCATCTGTTGTCAAACTATAGCAATTTGGTTCATAAGACACATTCAGTTTCTATACTAAGTAATTCTTATCGTTATCTTTTCAACCTTTAGTTGAAGGATGCCTCCGCGTAGGAACCCAAGGCGAAACAACGGTGGGGAAGCACCTATACCACCAACACCACCTCCACCACCTCAATTTGATGTTGTCATGTTCCAAGCAGCAGTCACCGTAGCGGTAGCAGCTGCCATGTCACAGATCAATAACTCGAGTACTACTGGCTCGGGAACTGGCACACACCTATCCAACCATGGCGAGAGTCATGGGCAACCCCGAGACTGCACCTATAAGGACTTTACTAATGCCAAACCCCGGATGTTTTATGGAACTGGTGGTGTGATAGCTCTGAGGCAGTGGATTGAAAGGACAGAATCAGTCTTTGAAATCTGCTCCTGTCCCGAGCACAGCAAAGTCAATTTTGCAACTTTCGCCCTTATTGATAGAGTTTGAACTTGGTGGAATGGCCACGTTAAGGTACTTACCCTGATAGTGGCAAACTCCATAAGCTGGGAAAGCTTAAAAGTCATGCTGATGAGAGAATACTGTCCACAAGGAGAGATTCAAAAACTCGAGCACGAACTCTGGACTCTTGGAATGGTTGGTAATGACATCGCGACTTATACCAACAGGTTCTGCGATCTGGCAATCCTTTGCCCATATATGACTACTCCTGAGAGCAAGAAAATAGAGAGATACATTTGGGGACTGTCGCCCCAAATTAGGTCAAGCGTGTTAGCTTCAAAACCTGACACTTTTGAAAGTGCCAAGGAACTGGCACAATCTTTTGTTGATTATGGAGGTCATCAGAACTCAGCGGTTGCTACACCAGAACCACAAAAGGGAAACAACAACAACAAAAACAACAACAACAACAATAACAAGAAGAGGGTATGGAATAAAGGGAAGGCTGGGTCTTCCTAAGAATCCGCGAAGAAACAACTGGTTTCAGTGAATGCTGCCACTGTACCTACTACAGTCCCTACAAATCCCTAACTAACAAAGACTTATGGGGGTAATCTTCCAAAGTGCACCAAATGCACTTACCACCATCATGGACCTTGTCGAGAAATGCAGTGCTCCAACTGCAACAGAAAGGGACACACTGTCCGTTTCTGCAAGGACACCGCAAAGCCGATCACTCAAGTTCCCAGCGCGAGTATAGGCCAAACTTGCTATGGTTGTGGCGAGGTGGGCCACTACCGGAGGAACTGCCCAAAGGCAGCAAATACCGGCGGGTTGGGACGAGTTTTGGCGATAGGCCATGATGAAGTTGTAGCTGATCCGACTGTAGTTGCTGGTACGTTCCTTCTAGATAGTTCATATGCATGCATATTATTCGATAGTGGAGCGGAGAGAAGCTTCGTGAGTCAAAACTTTATTCACTTACTTAAACCTAAACCTAGCAAGTTAGAAAAATCATTCACTGTAGAGATGGCCAATGGAAAAACCAAAAACACTAACTGCATATACATGGACTGTACGTTAACTTTAGACGGTCATTCTTTCCCAATCAATCTCATGCCGGTCTAAATTAAAAGTTTCGACGTCATAGTCGGCATGGATTGGTTGAGTCTTCTTCGCGCCGACATCATGTGCTTTGAGAAAGCAGTTCGTCTTAATCTCCCTAACAACGAAACATTAGTGATTTACGGCGACAAATCAAGTACAAACCTTCGCATCATTTCGTGCATCCAAGCTCGAAAGTGTTTACGGAAGGATTGTCGAGCATTCCTAGCACACATCGTCGATACAAGTCAGCAACTGAAGGACATCAAGAACATTCCATAAGTACGCGACTTTCCCGATATCTTTCCAGAGGAACTACCGGGATTACCACCACAACGCCAAGTCGAGTTCAGAATCGACTTAGTTCCAGGGGCTACCCCAGTAGCGAAATCGCCTTATCGTCTCGCACCAACAGAGATGCAAGAACTTTCTGGTCAACTTAACGAACTCCTTCAAAAAGAATTCATAAGACCAAGTTTCTCACCTTGGGGAGCACCGGTCTTGTTCGTAAAGAAGAAAGACGGATCGTTCCGTATGTGCATTGACTACAGAGAACTGAACAAACTTACCGTCAAAAACCATTATCCTCTACCCCGTATTGACGACCTATTTGATCAACTTCAGGGAGCAAACTACTTCTCAAAGATAGATCTACGATCCGGATATCACCAATTACGAGTACTAAGAGGGGATATTCCCAAGACAGCTTTCCGAACTCGTTAGGTACACTACGAATTTGTAGTGATGCCATTCGGATTAACCAACGCACCAGCAGTATTTATGGACCTAATGAATAGGGTGTGCCGTCCTTACTTGGATCAGTTCGTCATCGTCTTTATCGATGATATACTTATCTACTCCCGAAGTAAGGAAGAGCATAGTCAGCACCTACGAAAAGTCTTAGAAACACTACGATCGGAGAAACTCTATGCGAAGTTCTCTAAATGCGAATTTTGGATTCGAAGAGTCAAATTTTTGGGTCACATTGTTAGCGAGAAAGGGATACACGTGGACCCCTCCAAAATTAAGGCCATTAAGAACTGGTCGGCACCAAAGACACCTACAGAAATTCGCCAATTTCTAGGTCTTGCCAGCTACTATCGCAGATTCATAAAGAACTTCTATAGCATTGCGAAACCTCTTACTACATTAACCCAGAAAGGCGTGGCCTTTGACTAGGAAGTGAAACAAGAGAAGGCGTTCCAAACGCTGAAACAAGCCTTGTGCACCGCAACAATACTATCCCTCCCCGAAGGGATAGAAGATTTCGTAGTGTATTGCGATGTATCAAACCAAGGACTTGGTTGTGTTCTTATGCAGAGAGGGAAGGTTATTGCTTATGCCTCCCGACAGCTTAAGACACACGAAGTTAACTATACGACCCACGATCTTAAGTTAGGAGCAGTGGTATTTGCTCTGAAGATCTGGAGACACTACTTATACGGAACAAAGAGTACTATTTTCACCGATCACAAGAGCCTTCAACACATTTTTAATCAGAAGGAACTCAACATGCGACAACGACGATGGGTTGAGTTACTCAATGACTACGAATGTGAAATTCGTTATCATCCTGGTAAGGCCAACGTGGTGGCTGACGCCCTCAGTCAAAAGGAATACACTGGTCGGAGGGTCAAATCTCTGACTATGACTATCCATTCCCACTTATCCACACAAATTAAGGAGGCACAAATGGAAGCTTTGCAACCTGAAAATGTGGCGGGTGAATCCCTGCGTGGAATGGAAAAGAATCTAGAAGTCAAGGGTGGCGGAGCATATTATCTCATGGACCGAATCTGGACACCGAAACATGGTGGTTTCAGAGACGTAGTCATGACCGAAGCACACAACACAAGATATTTCGTTCACCCAGGTTCAGATAAAATGTATCTGGATCTTAAGAAATTGTACTGGTGGCCTAACATGAAAGTAGAAATTGCTACCTTTGTAAGTAAATGTCTTACTTGCACAAAGGTTAAAGTCGAGTATCAAAAACCGTCAGGATTACTACAACAACCGGAGATACCAGAATGGAAATGGTAACGGATTACTATGGACTTCATAACCAAGTTGCCCAAGACGACGGGTGGACTTGATACCATATGGGTCATCGTCGACAGATTGACCAAATCCGCGCATTTCCTACCAATCAAAGAGACTGACAAAATGGAAAAGCTTACAAGAACTTATGTAACGCCTGTGTTTTCGGGCTTGCCATTTGTAGCAATATAATAGTCTAGGTTAACCTTTGTAACCCGTTTTGAAATAATAAGATTGTATTATTTGAGTATTATGTGTTTTGTGCTTAATTGCTTAATTATGTGGTTTGATTAATTAAGAATAAAAAAATAAGCGTCAAAATTTTAGTGTAAAATAAACTTAATATCTTTGGTTAATGTTGTAGTAGTTGAAACGAGGTTTCCGAATATATTTAGAACGCCCAAATCTGACTTCGTATGAGGAAGTTATGATTTATCGAAGTTCCGGCTTAGCGGTATGCAGCTTGAAATACTCGATTTGAGATCGAGCGGTTTTTAGCCGAAGCAATCTAAATGAGAATCTAAGATCTCATTGTTGGTATCGAAGCAATAAAAAGTTAGGCGAGAACGGACGTCAAACGAAGAAGTTATGAATTTATAACGAAAGTTTCTGTCCCGGCCTATTAAAAATAATTAATAAAAATAAATTCAAAATTAGCCGACGGAGTCTAAACGAAAGTCGTAGAGCGTGGTCTCACCTTTCCGTGGATATTAAGAACGTCGAAAACGGAGTTCGTATGAAGAAGTTATGAATTTCCGAAGTTTATTAATCATTTTGTATTTAAATTTAATTATAAATTCGGAAGCCTTATCTGAAGACGAGTCATCGGTGTGATCCGAAGTACGCCCCGCGTATGAGGGTACGCTACCGCGTACTCAGCATAGTGTCGACACTTCGGATGACGCATGCAGTGATGATTTCGGAAGCAGTACGCGCTGCGTACTCCGAGGCTCCAGCCTCTATAAAAGGGATTCGAAAGCAGCCGAGAGTTTTGTTCATTTCTTCTCTTCTCTCTCCCGTTTTGCATTGTTTTGCGTACCAGAAATACCCCGAAGCCCCGGTATCATACTCTAGCCCCGAGGCAAGTCCCGAGATCCCGAAGATCCCGAGAAGTGCGGTTCCGGAGTTGGAGCTCTGCCCGTGAGAAGTTTGATTTTCGAGGAGATCTTCCAGATCTGCTGAGGACTACTACTTCTATAAGCCGTAGTGCTGTCGGATCATCTTCTGATCAAGTGAGTATGTAGTTATTTTCTTCTAATACAATAATATGAAGTATTTTATATGAAATACGTGCTATGTGTATATATTTGGTTGTGTTACGTGTGAATGTGTATTCACCCTCTTCTATCTTATAGATCTGATTATTTCTCTATGAGATATGTGTTATGTGTGTGTGTGCCTCATCTGTTATGTGATATATGTGTTGATTAAAGCATGCTATACAGGTTTTTAAACTATGTATACAAATGTATATTTTTATCTACTAATATGTTGGGTAGAACATGGGTAGACAGTTGGTGTGTAATAAACAGATGAGAGGCCTCGTTGTTGTTTGATTGAGTCATCTAGCGGAGTTTAGATGACGACCACTGGCTATTCTAGACAGTCTTGTGGAAACATTAGCAGGTTCGCCACCTGTAGGTGTTAATGAACTTGTGTGTTCATTCGTTGTACTCCATCCCCCTCATGGTTGCCTTATTTGACTTATATTACTGAGGTACCCCCGAAGCATGTGTTGTCGCCCCGATGAAATATTCTTAGACTAGGTCCCTTATGTTAGTTGTTTTAGGGACATTAAAGTGAGAATAACGAGAATGGGTAATTGGGTTATTGTTGGTTGGTGAAAATTAAATATGATATTTATTGTGGGTTGAAAACCCTATATAATCACCAGGCTCCCAAGCCTGACCCACTCAGTTTTAAATTGTATTACAGGAAGTGGCGAAAGGGCATGAGATGGATGAACCATCAAGTTGTTTTGTTTACATGTCTGCATATGTTTATATTTGTTATATGACTTGTAATGTATTCATTTATGCTTATTGGTCTGTATCGGAACATGACACCCCGAGTTTTGATTATAATGAAAATACATTTCTTTTATGAAATGCTTCGGTAAACATTGTTTTATCATGTTTTGTTTTTGGGAACAAATTCCGCAACTCTTTCAAATCAAAAGGATTTACTCTGAAAATATTTAAAAGCATAAATGAAAATCGGTCTTTTCTGGCCGAGATTTTGGGGATGTCACAGTTGGTATCAGAGCATTAGTTTAAGCGAACTAGGAATTTGTAGGATTTCTAGACTTAAACTTAGAATGCTAAGTGAAATTTTGAGATGTGTGTCTATTGTAATTTAGACACAAGCACTAGTTTATTTTAGGAAAGTTGCCTAAAATGCTTTTATGTGCTAAATGTTATATGTTGCCATATATGATATTATTTGTTCGGATCTATGGTCTGTTGCCGACTGGATCTAGAAACCTTATGTGTGTAGGATTCTAAGCATACGTCTACGATATTAGAACTAGCATGTAAACGTTTTGGAGTGATAAGGATGATTTGAATATCTGTCATGATTGAGGATCTAATTTCACCTTATCCGATGTGTAGATCAAAATGGTGAGAACAAGAAGTGGAGTTGGAAATGCTGACGAAAACAGGAATCAACCACCAGTGATTGAGCCAATACCTGTCGTAGCAGCAGCACCTGAGCCAATAACCATGGCTGGTGTGTAATTGATGATTCAGAAGATGTTGGATCGTCAGATGGATGAAACTAGACGGTTGCTTCAACAAAATCGTTAAGAACTGTCGATTCGTGTGGAAGAGCCTGAAATAAATGAAGGGCACTCGGAAGGTGGAAACTTCAGTGGGTCTGTTGGTCCAGCCAACCCACCGATAGTTAGGCAAGATAACCATGAAGGAAGGAATGATGGAATGGGATGCAAGTACAAGGACTTTTTGACTTGCAAACCATCGACCTTCAATGGAAAGGAGGATCTGATTGGGGTTATGGATTGGATCTCCGAAATGGAGCTAGCCTTCATGACGTGTGGCTGCAGAGGTAAGTTGCAAACTATCTATGCAGTGCGTCAATTCCGAGGTGGAGCCGTTCGTTGGTGGAACACTCTAGGGAAGACCTTAAGCCCTAATGAGCCACTGCAGTTGTCATGGGCAGAGTTCTTGGTGCAGTTCAAGCGCAAGTTCTGCTCGGCTCAAAATCTGTTGGAGTTGGAGAACAAGTTTCTGACATTGACGAAAGGCAGCATGTCAGTTGATGAATACACCAATAACTTCACCGATAAGATGGAGTTTGCCTTGCGTATCGTTCCAGATGAGCTGACAAAGGTGGATCAGTATGCGAAGGGACTCCCATGGGAGTACGAGGTGCCAGTACGTCAGGCACTTACCCTAGAGGCAGCTATCTAGGCTGCCAAGTCTGTGGAGAACATGATCAAGGGGAGAACCACCAACAAGGTTGATGTTGGTGAGAAAAGAAAGTTTGAGGGAACATCTGGTTCCGGTAAGAAAGGAAAATTTTCGAAATCTGATTCGAAAAAGTTTGGAGGAAAAGGTGGCGAAGCAAAGTGGTGTGATAAGTGTAAGAAAAAGCACTTTGGGAAATGTAGCGAGGATGTGACTTGCTACAAGTGTGGAAAGGTTGGACATTTTGCCAATGAATGTCCGAACAACAAAAGGATGTGTTTTGGGTGTAATGAAGAGGGGCATATTTTGAAAGACTGTCCGAAGAAAAAGGAGGCAGCAAAGCCCAACATTCCACCAAAGCCGAAGGCGAGGGCCTTTCAGATGACACTTGAGGCTGCGAAGGATGAAGCTGATGTCGCTTCAGGTACCTTTCTCGTAAACGAATTACCTGCTCATATATTGTTTGATTCTGGAGCCAACTACTCCTTTATTTCGCATGAGTTTGGTAGAAAGCTAGCTTTGCCTGTTGATAGACTAGATAATGCTTTATTAGTCGAAGTAGCTAGTAGCAAGTTTGTACCTATTAGCCATCGTATGAAAAACGTCTTGATCGACCTTAATGGGAATAAGTTTCACGAGGCGTTATTGCCTATCGAACTTAATGGTTTCGACATCATCTTGGGAATGGATTGGCTTAGCGCCAATGATGCCGAAATTTTATGCAAGAAAAAGATAGTTAAAGTAAACCCGCCTGGAAAAGATTCGTTTATGGTGTATGGGGACAAACGGCGAGTGAATTCTGGGATCATTTCTCTAATGAAAGCCAGAAAGTGTTTGACCAAGGGATGTACATCATATTTAGCATTTGTGATTGATGCTAAGAAGGAAAAGAAGGTGATGCAGAGCATTCCAGTGGTGTGTGATTTTCCGGAAGTGTTCCCCGAGGATCTTCCTGGATTACCACCTGATAGACAAGTGGAGTTCATAATAGACTTGTTACCAGGAACCACGCCAATAGCAAAAGCACCTTATTGATTAGCACCGACGGAGATGAAGGAGCTGATGATGCAACTTCAGGAGTTATTGGACAAAGGTTTCATTAGACCTAGTTCATCGCCCTGGGGAGCTCCGGTGTTATTTGTAAAGAAGAAAGATGGAAGTATGAGAATGTGCATCAATTACAGAGAGTTGAACAAGGCAACAATAAAGAATAGATATCCGTTGCCGAGGATTGATGACCTGTTTGATCAATTGCAAGGTTAGAGCTATTTCTCGAAGATCGATCTTAGGTCAGGATATCATCAGCTGAAAGTAAGAGAGCAAGATATCGAGAAGACTGCATTCAGAACTAGATATGGACACTACGAGTTCTTGGTTATGTCGTTTGGACTAACCAATGCTCCGGCAGCGTTCATGGATTTGATGAATAGGGTTTGTAACCCGTTCCTTGATAAATCTGTGATAGTGTTCATAGACGACATTCTGATTTACTCGAGAAGCCAGGAGGAGCATGGCAGACACTTGCGAGAAGTGTTAGAAGTTTTGAAGAAGGAGAAGCTTTATGCAAAGTTCTCCAAATGTGATTTTTGGATTCGTGAAGTCCAATTCTTGGGTCACGTGGTCAACCAAGAAGGGATAATGGTTGATCCAGCGAAGATTGAAGTTGTGATGAAGTGGGAACAACCGAAAAGTCCCACAGAGATTTGAAGCTTTTTGGGATTAGCCGGATATTACCGCAGGTTTATCCAAGGCTTTTCTTCGATTGCTACTCCATTGACAGCTTTGACCCACAAAGGAGCTACTTATGCTTGGAGTGAGAAGCATAAAGAAGCATTCGAGAAGTTAAAGAAGAAGCTATGCGAGGCACCGATACTTTCTCTACCCGATGGAGTTGAAGACTTCGCTGTTTATAGCGATGCGTCTGGTGTTGGATTGGGTTGTGTTTTGACCCAAAGAGAAAAGGTGATAGCATATGCGTCTCGACAGCTGAAAGAGCATGAAAAGAATTACCCAACTAATGATTTGGAGTTGGCAGCGGTAGTTTTCGCTCTGAAAATATGGAGGCATTACCTCTATGGCACGAAGTGCAAACTTTTCACTGATCATAAGAGTCTCCAATACCTCTTTAATCAGAAAGAATTGAATATGAGGCAACGACGCTGGCTAGAATTACTTAAAGACTACGACTGCGAGATACTTTACCACCCCGGTAAAGCTAATGTTGTTGCTGATGCTCTCAGTCGGAAGGTCAATCTTGAAAGGAAGAGGCCAAGAGCGTTGAGAATTGAAGTTGTCTCGACCATTGTGGAAAGTATAAAGAAAGCTCAAGAGGAAGCTTTTGAGAAAAATGACCGAAAGGAGGAACGTTTGGGTAAAACGTTGGTGTTTGGTACTAACGGTCATGGACTGAAGGTATTCCAAGATCGTATTTGGGTACCTTAGTCAGGAGGAATTAGGGATCTTCTGATGGAAGAGGCTCACAAAACCATGTACTCAATTCATCCAGGTAGCACTAAAATGTATAGGGACCTGAAACCCTACTACTGGTGGCCGACGATGAAGCTTGATGTTGCAAAGTATGTGGCCGAGTGTGTGACTTGTGCGAGAGTCAAGACACAACATCAGAAACCTTACGGGAGTTTAGAACCATTGCCTATGCCTATGGGTAAGTGGGAAGACATTGCTATGGATTTTGTCACTAAACTGCCCAGAACAAAGAATGGTCACGACATGATTTGGGTGGTCGTTGATCGATTCACTAAGAGTGCGCATTTCATAGCGGCCAGGGAGAAATGGTCTATGGAAAAGCTTGCGAATTCTTACGTGAAGGAAATTGTGAGGCTTCACGGTGTTCCGTTAACGATTGTATCGGATCGTGATAGCCGTTTCACCTCAAGGTTTTGGAAAAGTCTACAAGAGGAAATGGGTACCAAGTTATGTTTAAGCACAGCTTACCATCCGCAGACTGATGGTCAGAGTGAAAGAACAATACAAACACTTGAAAATATGCTAAGAGCATGTACCTTGGAATTCCTAGGTAATTGGGATGAACATTTACCTTTGGTAGAATTTTCCTATAATAATAGTTTTCACTCGAGCATTAAGATGGCACCTTATCAAGCTTTGTATGGACAGAAGTGTCGTACGCCGTCTTGTTGGCTTGAGGCTGGGGAAAAGCAGTTTATGGGACCGGAGATGGTTCATCAAACTGCTGAAAAGTTGAAAATAATTAAGGAAAAAATGTTAGCAGCTCAAGATCGTCAAAAGAGCTATGCTGACAAGAAGCGAAGACCGATGACTTTTGAGGTTGGAGATTCGGTTTTGCTTAAAGTCTCGTCGTGGAAGGGACTTATAAGATTTGGTAAAAGGGGAAAGTTGAGTCCAAGGTTTATTGGACCGTTTAAAGTCCTTCTGAGGATTGGGAACCAAGCTTACAAACTCGAATTACCCGAAGAACTGAATGGAATCCACAACACTTTTCATGTGTGTTATTTGAGGAAGTTCACGGGAGAAGTTCCCGATATAATTCCAATTTCTGAATTGAGAATTGACGAGAACAAAAGGTTGATTGAAGAACCAGAGGCAATTGTTGACCGAAAGACTAAGAAGTTGCGATGCAAAATGGTTGGGTTAGTGCTTGTCCGATGGAAACACGCGAATGGGCCGAATCTCACCTGGGAGACGGAGAGTGACATGTTGAGTCGCTATCCGCATTTGTTTGTTGATGTGTGATTCCGGGGACGGAATCATTCTAAGGTGGAGAGAATTGTAACGCCTGTGTTTCCGGGCTTGCCATTTGTAGCAATATAATAGTCTAGGTTAACCTTTGTAACCCGTTTTGAAATAATAAGATTGTATTATTTGAGTATTATGTGTTTTGTGCTTAATTGCTTAATTATGTGGTTTGATTAATTAAGAATAAAAAAATAAGCGTCAAAGTTTTAGTGTAAAATAAACTTAATATCTTTGGTTAATGTTGTAGTAGTTGAAACGAGGTTTCCGAATATATTTAGAACGCCCAAATCTGACTTCGTATGAGGAAGTTATGATTTATCGAAGTTCCGACTTACCGGTATGCAGCCTGAAATACTCGATTTGAGATCGAGCGGTTTTTAGCCGAAGCAATCTAAATGAGAATCGAAGATCTCATTGTTGGTATCGAAGCAATAAAAAGTTAGGCGAGAACGGACGTCAAACGAAGAAGTTATGAATTTATAACGAAAGTTTCTATCCCGGCCTATTAAAAATAATTAATAAAAATAAATTCAAAATTAGCCGACGGAGTCTAAACGAAAGTCGTAGAGCGTGGTCTCACCTTTTCCGTGGATATAAAGAACGTCAAAAATGGAGTTCGTATGAAGAAGTTATGAATATCCGAAGTTTATTAATCATTTTGTATTTAAATTTAATTATAAATTCGGAAGCCTTATCCGAAGACGAGTCACCGGTGTGATCCGGAGTACGCCCCGCGTACAAGGGTACGCTACCGCGTACTCAGCATAGTGTCGACACTTCGGATGACGCATGCAGTGATGATTTCGGAAGCAGTACGCGCTGCGTACTGCAGTACGCGCCGCGTACTCCGAGGCTCCAGCCTCTATAAAAGGGATCCGAAGGCAGCCGTTAGTTTTGTTCATTTCTTCTCTTCTCTCTCCCGTTTTGCATCGTTTTGCGTACCAGAAATACCCCCGAAGCCCCGGTATCATACTCTAGCCCCGAGGCAAGTCCCGAGATCCCGAAGATCCCGAGAAGTGCGGTTCCCGAGTCGAAGCTCTGCCCGCGAGAAGTTCGATTTTCGAGGAGATCTTCCAGATCTGCTGAGGACTACTACTTCTATAAGCCGTAGTGTTGTCGGATCATCTTCTGATCAAGTGAGTGTGTAGTTATTTTCTTCTAATACAATAATACGAAGTATTTTATATGAAATACGTGCTATGTGTATATATTTGGTTGTGTTACGTGTGAATGTGTATTCACCCTCTTCTATCTTATAGATCTTATTATTTCTCTATGAGATATGTGTTATGTGTGTGTGTGCCTCATCTGTTATGTGATATATGTGTTGATTAAAGCATGTTATATAGGTTTTTAAACTATGTATACAAATGTATATTTTTATCTACTAATATGTTGGGTAGAACATGGGTAGACAGTTGGTGTGTAATAAACAGATGAGAGGCCTCGTTGTTGTTTGATTGAGTCATCTAGCGGAGTTTAGATGACGACCACTGGCTATTCTAGACAGTCTTGTGGAAACATTAGCAGGTTCGCCACCTGTAGGTGTTAATGAACTTGGGTGTTCATTCGTTGTACACCATCCCCCTCATGGTTGCCTTATTTGACTTATATTACTGAGGTACCCCCGAAGCATGTGTTGTCGCCCCGATGAAATATTCTTAGACTAGGTCCCTTATGTTAGTTGTTTTAGGGACATTAAAGTGAGAATAACGGGAATGGGTAATTGGGTTATTGTTGGTTGGTGAAAATTAAATATGATATTTATTGTGGGTTGAAAACCCTATATGCTCACCAGGCTCCCAAGCCTGACCCACTCAGTTTTAAATTGTATTACAGGAAGTGGCGAAAGGGCATGAGATGGATGAACCATCAAGTTGTTTTGTTTACAAGTCTGCATATGTTTATATTTGTTATATGACTTGTAATGTATTCGTTTATGCTTGTTGGTCTGTATCGGAACATGACACCCCGAGTTTTGATTATAATGAAAATACATTTCTTTTATGAAATGCTTCGGTAAACATTGTTTTATCATGTTTTGTTTTTGGGAACAAATTCCACAACTCTTTCAAATCAAAAGGATTTACTCTGAAAATATTTAAAAGCGTAAATGAAAATCGGTCTTTTCTGGCCGTGATTTTGGGGATGTCACAACTTACATAAGGGAAGTAGTGCGACTGCACGGTGTTCCGATATCCATTATCTCCGATAGAGATAGTAGATTTACTTCAAGATTCTGACAGTCACTACAAAGTTCCCTGGGGACTAGGCTAGATATGAGTACAGCCTACCACCCACAAACAGACGGGCAAAGTGAGAGAACGATACAAACTTTGGAAGATATGTTGAGAGCGTGTGTGATTGACTTTGGAAAGGCATGGGATATCCATTTACCTTTTGTCGAATTTTCATACAACAATAGTTATCATACAAGCATAAAGGCTGCTCCGTTTGAAGCCCTCTATGGTCGAAAGTGCAGATCCCCTCTGTGTTGGACTGAAGTTGGCGATACCCAGTTAGCTAGAGGACGAATTCCTGAAAGCACTCTCACCGGTCCAGAAATCATAAGAGAAACGACGGAGAAGATCGTTCAAATTCGTGAACAGTTGAAAGCCTCCAGAGACCGACAGAAAAGCTACGCTGACCAAAGGAGGAAACCTTTGGAATTCGAGGTAGGAGACCACCTTTTATTGAAGGTCTCACCATGGAAAGGTTTAATACGCTTTGGGAAGCGTGGGAAACTAAATCCAAGATACATAGGGCCTTTCGAGATTCTTGCTAGAATCGGCCCTGTGGCTTACAAACTTAACCTACCGCGTGAACTTAGTAACATACATCCAACCTTCTATGTCTCGAACTTGAAAAAGTGTCTTTCCGATGAGACTCTTGTTATTCCACTCGACGAGATCGAGATCAACGAGAGCCTCAACTTTGTGAAAGAACCGACAGATGTCATGGACCGAGAGGTCAAACAAACAAAACAAAGTCGCATACCCATCGTGAAGATTTGCTGGAACACCAAGTGGGTCCTGAATTCACATGGGAACGCGAAGATCAGATGAAACAAAACTACCCTCATCTTTTTCATATCCACTAGTATCTTTACTATTTTAAATTTCGAGACGAAATTCCCTCTAACGGGGGGATAATGTGACAACCCGATATTTCAACCCTTTGTAATGACCTAAAAAGTCAAGTATTGGAACCACTTTTGAGTTAATGAAATTAAATTTGATAATAAAATGTCCAAAAAGTTTCTATTTAGATTCCTACTATGTTTAATGTCATTAAACCGTGATCGTACGTAAAAAGAATGCCCAAATTCGGCTTCGTATATTGAAGTTATGATTTTTCCAAGTTCGGCATAGCGACAGACAACTAAAAACTCGAATCGGAGATCGAGCGACTTTGGCCGGAATGACCTAAACGAGAATCGAAGGTCTCGACAATGGTAATTCAGCGATAAAAAGTCTGGCAAAAACCGACGTCCGATAAAGAAGTTATGAATTTCTAAAGAAATTCCTTAAACACGACATTTTAAAAATAAATAATAAAAATAATTTCGAAATTTGCCGACGGAGTCTAAACGAAAGTTGTAGAGCGTAGTCTCACCTACGCGTGGATATAAAGACCATCGAAAACGGAATTCGTATGAAGAAGATATGAATTTTAGAAGTTTATTAATTAAATTAAATATAAATTTAATTATAAACTCTTGGTAATATCCGAAGAGGAGTCAGCAGATAGGGCCGAAGTACGCCCTGCGTACCCTCGTACGCCCCGCGTACTCCAAGCCAAGGCCTCGGATCGTCCAGGTCCCGGTCTATGCGAAACTAGCCTTGTCCCATCCGAAGTCCGAGGCAGTCGAGGACTCGGTCATGCATGACGTACGCGTACGCCCCGCGTACCGAGGCGGTTCCAGCCCCTATAAAAGTGATGCGAGGGTTCCGAAGAAAGGGCTCCATTTCTTTCTTTTCTTTTGCGTTCTTGCCTCGTTTCCCGTGCCCGTTCTAACCCGAAGCCCCGGTCATTTTGCTCACGTCCCAAAGGTCGTTTTTACTCCCGAGATTCTCGAGAATCCCGAGAAAAATCTGTTTCTCAAGACGAAATTTAGCCCGGTTTCCATCTCGCTTTCTTCAAACTTTCAAGTGAGTTCATACCCCTTAATTAACCCTTTTAAATATTCTAAATGCTTTTATATGCTTTCAAGGGGGGGAATACAAGTAAAACACACGATTATTATCGGGTGTTACGTATAAAGTTTTATTATACACTTTTATTAAATAGAATCATATGTGATTTATAAACTTTATAGGGAACTCTCGTATATAAAATATATTACAATGGCATTCTATCTTTCAAAATATAAATTGTTGTAATGCATGTATAAACTAAACATTTTTCTTAGATTATATGTATACGTGTCTATCTTAGGCTCTACAAAAATCTATACTTTCATAACAAGTGATTCCTTTTCTAGATATTTCTAAACAAATGAGACACACTTTTAGAAAGCTATAATAGGTATAGTTTTATGAGGATATTGCTAACTTTTACATACTAGAAACACGATTTTCAAGAAGTCACTTTCATATACAAGAACGAACGAACATTTTTAGCATGTAAATCTGTTTTTATACCACGATTTGTGAGACATTAACTTCATGCACGTTCGAGTACACATTTCAAGTCCTGTATTATATACCAGAATCCCTTGGAGCGGGAGCATGGTGTTTGTGTATAGATCTATACGGGCTTGACAACCCGCGCCTTGACTGTTAGCTACAGTCCACCATTTGGGGTGACAAACGTCATAACATTCCAACGCCTGAAGAACGTTGTGTATAGGCATTCCGAGTCAATAGTATGGTTATAAAACTCACATGGGGTATTAAAAATACATTGATTTACGAGGTTTTGAAACATATTGGTTATTTTACACTTACATACATTTTAGAAACAAACATTGGTCTTGAGAAAAGGCTACTTTTATACTAGTAGAAAATATAGGATTTTCTAGAAACAAACAAACAAGGACAAAACATTTCATTTCATACAAACCTTTGCCATTTAATACTTATGAAACTCACCAGCTTAAATGCTGATCTACTCTTTCAAAATTACTTGTATGTCCCAAGGATTCAGTAATTTCAGGTATCAATATGCTTTTGAAGAAGGGATGCTGCGGCGCCAGTTTAATCTCATATTTTGACATCATATTGTAATTGGTTTTGAACATGTAACTTTTGACAAATGTAAACTTTCAATTATATATATGATGGTTGTATTGCTTTCTTTACTATGTATTCATTTGTTACGTTACCACATGAAGTCATCTGCCCCCGAACGTTTCTGCCGTTCAGGTTTGGGGGTGTGACAAAAGTGTTGGTCCAACAACACTTTTTTGTGAGTACTAATTTTACTCCCAAGTTTTCAACCACTTTGGTGTAGCCTAGTGTTATCAGATAGTTGGTGATTAGAAACTCCTGGGTCAGATATTACCCACATAATTCCAAGTTTTCATCAGAAATCTATGTACGTTAAGCTACACTTATTTTATTCAAGTGTAACTTTTAACTATAGTCATAGTCATTATTATGAACCTATAATAAAGATTTATCAGTGATTCCAAGTCATTATATTGATTGATCTACTTACAGGGATGATGTCTAGGCTGGATTTAGTAAGGTGTTTAAAGTGGAATTTCCAAACAGTTTACTCTTTATAGCAAAAGGACCCCCGATATGATCCTACCTGGTTATTCCTTACTTTGTAAATCTTTATGTAGACATTACGATT
This sequence comes from Lactuca sativa, assembly GCF_002870075.4. Classification (NCBI taxonomy): domain Eukaryota; kingdom Viridiplantae; phylum Streptophyta; class Magnoliopsida; order Asterales; family Asteraceae; genus Lactuca; species Lactuca sativa. The sequence goes on along the minus strand of NC_056626.2, from coordinate 210,791,113 downwards.
AGTGGGGAATTTAGACTATTATTAGTCACCAGGAATGTAAGACTAAGACTTAGTAATGTGAACCTAGGTCACATTAAAGGAAAAACATAAAGTACCAAGGCAAAGTTCAATTCAAATTCTAAGGCATCCACTATTATCAGGCGAATGCATAGTTACTTTCATCTTACACATAGATACGAAGTATTTTAGATAAATAAAGTGTTATGAGTTCCTATTATCTCTAATTGAACTTTCTCTGTTAGATGAAATTATCTGAGCCGAATTTATTTAACAATAAAAGTATTTTTATACTTATAATATATAGGGTAGTATAGGGTAACGAGATATGAAAATAATGTAGAGAGACCGAGACTTTTATAGTACTACCGGACTACTAATATAGTTACTTAGTAGGCTATTGATGATGACTACAGACTAATCTAGACAAGTCAGGTCAAACATGGACAAGATTGCAACCTATACATGATTGTAAACCATAGATGGGTAGGTTTACCACCTATAGGATTCACTATATCATACACTGGCAGGTTTCTAACCTGTAGGTATTAATAAGTCATTATGTGGGCAGGTGTATGACCTATAGGCAATGATGAATCGTATGAAGACATGTCTACAGCCTATAGGTGTTACTTAACTATATGCGGGTTGGTCCTTGACTAGTAGATGTTAAGGAACATTATACGAACAGGATTACGAACTATAGGTATGAATGAATTATTCATGTGGGCATTATGCTCACTCCATGTTCAGTTTATTATCACATCTTGCTAAGGAATCCCCAAGGCAGCATTGTTCAATTTGAGATCCTTTAAGATACTTCCTTCAAGGTTATCACTTAGGATCTGGAAGTGAGAATAACAGGAATCCGTAATCAGGTTACTTGTTTGATGTGAATAATATAAAAAGTTAATTATAATATTGTGGGTTGAAAACCGTATGTACTCACGAGGTTTCCCAACTTGACCCAATCAATTTATTTGAATCGCGGGTAATTAAATAAATTTAATTTGATATTGAGTTATGTATCTTCTGAGAGATTCAAGGAGATTTAGATCGTTCGTATATTGAGACATTGTATGTATTTGTTTATGCTTATGTTTTTTCTATCATTTATGGCATCCCCAGCCTTAATAAATCAATGGAAACATATCTTCGAAAATACTTTTACGAGACCAAATTCCGCGTTAATTAATAACCTATGTATGAAATAAGAATAAATAAAAAGTTTTAAATGACCATAAAAATGGGATGTTACACTTTGTATCAGATCATTAGTTTGATCGAAGTAGGATTTTTAGAGGATTTCTAGACTTAAAATTAGAATGTTAAGAGATGATTGTGAGATGTGTGTGTCTATTATATTTAGCTAGTATACTTGAATTCACATAGACACATACTAGCTTACTTTAGGATAAGATGTCTGATTTACTTTTATGTCATAAATGGTTTGAATTATAGCATGCCTTAGGTTGCCTATCTAAATTGCTATCAGGATAAGTTTATGGTCTGTTGCCGACCTAGAATTAGGAAATTCTATGTGTTCAGGTTTCTTTTTTTTTCCTTTTTTTTTTAAAAGGCAAGAATGTATGAAAAAAAACAGCACGAAGTTGCAAATAGTACAGAAAAAAACTACAAACAAAAACATAACAAGAAGAAAAGGTAAAATGAGCTTCAGATATCAACTATACTATATATTTATGCCAACAGAGCCTGGAAAAATGAAAGACTCAACTCTCCAGACCGGCACTAGAGCTAGCACCAAATTAACAGAAACCCAAAGACCATAACACCAAAGAGTTTCCATCGCATGAAAACAACCATAAACAAGGACTTATCACAACAAATCTAACAAGAAATGCAGGGGTGAAATTGTCCAAGCTAGCATTGGGGAATTGACTCCAAGTGAAAGCAAAACCACATTTCAAGCATCTAATTCACCAGTAATTCTTAAAGCTTCTAGCAATAGCGGATCTAATAGACCCTTTAGAAGTCTTGTGAATTGCTTGTTGTACGAATGTATACACCACAATGCGCTGAATTTTAGGAAGCCATGAAATACAGAACCCATAATTGAGGTAAACCAATTTGTAGATAATAGCAGAGGTAAGCTGAATATCAATCGAAAAGGATATCCACGACCTGCAGCTGAGAAATAGATAAGAGAAAAAAAAAACACCACACGCACCAGAAGACACACCCCATCCCCAGCTTACACCAGGAGACATAAACCACACAACACAACAAAGAAAGACGAAAGGAATGCTACAACGAGTAGCCAAAAACCTAAAATCAGTCTACCCAAATAAAAAGAAACACCAACCAAACACACCCTAGGTCACAGCTGGCATACACCAAGACAACAAGAAACACACTACAGTATAACCCTCCCCAAACCTCCCCCCCCCCCCCTCCCCAATCAGGTTTCTAAACGTTTAATTAAGGTATTAGAAAGGGAATGTAACTTTTTGGAGTGATAAGGACTTATGTGTCTATCATAAATAAAACCTTCTCTATTTATATTCTCATCTTGATACACTAAATGCATGCCTTGGTGTATAGGACATCATAGTAAGGCCATGAAGCGGATTAGGAAATGACAATGGAAACCAACAGCCTAAACCACGATGTGCGATCGAGCGTGAACCAGAAGTTGTGCTAGTAGCTGAACTTGTCATAATGGCAAGAGTCCAAGCAATGATTCTAGCTATGATGGTTGAACAAAGGGAGGAGATGAGACAAATGTTACGTAATAATAAGGATGAACCAACTACACCTATTGTGTAACCTACATTGAATGAAGAACAATATGAGGAGGGAAACTACAGTCGGACTGTTAGCCAGTCTAAGCCAAGAATGGTTTGAAGAAACCAACCAAATAGAGGAAACGATCGATGTGGATGCAAGCACAAGGACTTCAAGGAATCCAAGCCACTGATTCTTTTTGGAAGCCCAACACTAGTGGAAGTCATGGATTGGATCTCTGAAATCAAGATGGTTTTCAAGAGTTACAACTGTCGCAATAGGCAAAAGACCGTTCTTATGGTCAGATGGTTGAAGATTGAGGTATTAAGCTGGTGGAAGTTACATGATGATACCATGACCAAGGGAGAAGCTAGTAAGATGTCTTAGAAAGACTTTTTGTTGCAATTGAAAATGCAGTACTACTCTGAGCATGATCTTTTGGAGATTAACAACGAATTCCAGAATCTGAAAAAGAACAAGATGAGTGTCAACGAGTACACTGCGAATTTTATAGAAAATATGAAGCTAGTTCTTAACTTGGTTCCTACTGAACTTTTCGAGGTAAAAAAAGTTTGCTATGGAACTACCAGCGAACTATGGACCAACAGTGAAGCTAGCAACTACCCTGAAAACAGCCATCTGGGCAGCTAGGAATGTTGACACCCAGATAAAGGAGAAAGATCTAGAGAAAGCTAAACCTAGAGAGAAAATGAAATTTGAGGGATCTTCAAGGTCCATTAAAAGGAGCAGATTTTCAAAGTTTGTATCCATCAACAAAAGGTCTAGGGATACCAATGAGGCTAAATGGTGTGAAAAGTGCATGAAGAAACACTTCGGGAGATGCACCATTGAAGTGACTTCCTTCAACAATGTAAAGACTAGTCACTATGCCACTAATTGTTCCCAAAGCGTGTGCTATCAGTGTGGAGAAGTAGGGCATCTCAGGAATGACTGCCTAAAGAAAAATGAAGCAGCAAGGCCGAATGTGATGCCAAAGCCAAAGGAAAGAGCATTCCAGATGATTCTTGATGAAGTAGATGACACTGTAGAAGATTAAGAAGTTGCTTATCCTAAGTCCAAGATATGAAGTAGCCATCCTATATCAATAGTATTATATGATGTATCTTGATGAAGAAGGCATAATGTAGGACAAACTTGATTAACCCTGTAATTGTTTTAAGAGGTAATATAATCCTTAGATATGATACTTTATCGGATGCGTTAAGTTGCTATATGATTTTTATGTATGGTGACTTAGTGAGCTGCGAGACAATGCGTGGGACAAGTATGAGTAGGTATCAAAGTTAGTATAGGCATATACTACCATAAGCACAGGACTACATCGATAAGAGAAAGTCACAAGGTTACCAAGGAAATAGTAGTCATATCAAATCAACTCCGACTAATTTACAAAGAAAATTCGACGAAGTGTCTGACTTTTAGATTGAAAGAAAAGATAATCAAAGCGATCAATAGAAGCATCACGATCACCGTTAAAATTAAGCATTCTGTAGCTCGAATTGCTACATGCTAGGATGTGATTATATCGCATTAGAACATGAAGGAAGGTCTCATCCACATTGGAGTTTGAATCAAAAAGACCTGAGTCTAGCCATTGCATCATATGATGAAAGTTCATTAGATGTACGACGCATTGGTCTGTTACGATAGTCAAAATAAAGACCTTATATTAGGTTAAGTCAAGTCTAGATAGAGTAGGAGCCTCCAATGGATATTGAATTTAGAAGAAAGAGTTTGTGCATGATAAAGCACCGCCAGCAGTCAAAAAGTCTTAAAAAAAATTAAAACTCAATAAAAGAAACACAAGAGTTACGGTTATTACCACGGATGGAAAGTTAATGTGCGAAGTTCTCATAGAAGCTTTGTTTTATTGATAATTTCGGGACATAATCATCCTAAGGGGGTGATAATTGTAACGCCTACAGATTTGGACTAGACAACTAACAAATAATAAGCAATAAAAATGATTTTTTGATAAAAGATTATTTAAGATAAATAATCTTAACCAAAGTTATAATATATGTGACGAGGATTTATTGCATATAAAGAACTTTGAAATCCGACTTCGTATGAAGAAGTTATGCTCCTTCGAAGTTTCACAATTAAACCAATACGACATCTAGTGTCATAAATAGTAAATCGGAGATAGATATTATCCTAATTAGTCTAAAAGAAGGTCATAGTAATCATAAAACCGAGAGCGTGCATATAGAGAACGCCCAAATATGACTTTGTTAAAGGAAGTTACGATTTTTCTAAGTTTTAGCACAACAGTGTGCAACATTATTATCCAAATTCATAATGGTCGATTGTTAGGAAAAACAATCTAAAAGAGAATCGAAGGTCTCTTTAATAGGTATCCGTCAATATAAAGACAGACTAGAACATACGTTAGACGAGAGAGTTATGAATTTTTAACGGACTTTAACAGTCTAAGTCTGTTAAATTATAACTTTAAAAATAAATTTGAAATTAGTCGATGGAGTCTAAATGAAAGTTGTAGATCTCATCGATAGCTACACGTGGATATATAACCCATCGAATACAGAGCTCATATAAAGAAGATGTGAATTTTTAAACATTTTATAAAAATTCGCATGCAGTCGCGCGCACAGACAAGGTGTGTGGTGCACATCGAACATCCAATAGATTTCCGACATGTGTCACCACCTAGACAATGCCACGTAAGCGTCGCGTCAGTTTATGTGGCGCGCACTACTTTTCGGCGAAATAAATTATCCGCTTTTCAACTCATCTCTTCACTCGTTACCTTCGATTCTCTATGGAACAGTGTCCACCCTTAAGCCCTTTTACTCCCAAGCTTCCGATCACATTGGCGAAGCCCTATGTTGTCAGATAGTTGGTGATTAAAAGCTCCTGTGTCAGATGTTTACCTGTATAATTCCCATTTTTCATCAGAAAGCTTTCTAAGTTAAGCTACACTTATTTTATTTAAGTGTAACTTTTAATTATAGTCATAGTCATTATTATGAACTTATAATTAAGATTTATCAGTGATTCCAAGTCATTATATCGATTGATCTACTTACGGGGATGATGTCTAAGCTACAATTACTGAGGTGTTTAATGTGATATTTTCAAACAGTTTACTCTTTATAACAAATGGAACCTACCTCCGATATGATCCTACCTAGTTTTTCCTTAATTTATAGATCTTGATGTAGACATTGGGATTAGTGAGGAATCTATACTATTATTAATCACCAGGAACACTAAGACTTAGTAATGTGAACCTAGGTCACATCAGAGGAAACAAAATAAAGTACCAAGGTAAAGTTCTACTCAAATTCCAAGGCACCCACTTTTATCAGGTGAGTGCATAGTTACATTCATCTTACACATGGATATGAAGTATTTTAGATAATTAAAGTTATATGCGTCCCTATTATCTGTGATTGAAACTTTTTGTGTTAGATGAATTTATCTAAGCTGAATTTATTTAACAATATATATATATATATATATATATATATATATATATATATATATATATATATATATATATATATATATATACTTATAATATATGGGGTAGTAAAGGGTAAAGAGAGATGAAAATAATGAAGAGAGGTCGTGACTTTTATAGTACTACCGGAATAGTAGTGTAGTTACTTAGTAGGGTATTGATGATGACCACAGTCTAATCTAGACAAGTCAGGTGAAACATGGACAAGCTTGCAACTTGTAGATGTTAGTAAGCCATATAGGGGCATGTTTACCACTTGTTGGTGTCAGTATAATATACATGGGCAGGTTTCTAACCTATAGGTGTTAAGAAGTCATTATGTGGGCAGGTCTATGACCTATACGCAATAATGAATCATATGCAGACGGGTCTACGGCATGTAGGTGTTACTTAACTATATATGGATAATGAATCGTATGCAGACGAGTCTACAGCATGTAGGTGTTACTTAACTATATATGGACAGGTCCTTGACCGGTAGATATTAAGGAACCTCATACGAACAGGATTACAAATTGTAGGTACAAATGAATTACTCATGTGGGTATTCTGTTCATTCCATGATCATTTTAGTAGTAGATGTCGGTAAGGAAACCCCAAGGCAGCATTGTTCACTTAGAGACACTTTAAGATAGATCCTTCAAGATTATCAGTTAGGATTAGGAATTGAGAATAATGGGAACTGGTAATCGGTTTACTTGTTTGATGTCACTTATATAACAAATTAATTATAATATTATAGGTTGACAACCCTATTTACTCAAGAGGTTCCCCAACCTGACCCATTCGGTTTATTTGAATCAAGGGTAATTATATAAAGATACTTGGATAATGATGTATTTATCTGTTGAGAGATTCAATGAGATGTGGATCGTTAGTATATTGAGACATTATGAGTTCTGTTTATGCTTATGTTTCTTGTATCAGTTATGGCGTCCCCAACCTTAATAAATCAATGAAAACATTTTTTCATAAATACTATTACGGGACCAAATTCTGAATTAAAGAATCAACTCTTAATTAAATAAGCATAAATAAAAAAAAATTAAAATAATTGTAAAAATGGGGATGTCACATGAAGATTCAGCTTTGGAAATGGTTGATTTAAGATACAGGTTTACTGATTTCTTGAAGACTAATATAAAAGACGGCCGTGTATACAACAACAAAGAGCTATAAAAAGAATAACCGAGTTACAAGCTTAGGTATAAGAAATACAAGTACAATTTCTAATATTTTATCTTTCTATTGAATTCAAAATTGAAAATGAACAAACGAAAACTTTTGTTGATTTTCGTGCCTTTCGAATGCTAAAAGTTTATTTCAAAGACTAACGTTCTTGAAATTTGATGAATTATTGGACTCGATTGTACTTATTTTTAACAAAAAAATGCAAAAGGAAATATACAGATTCATATAAAAGTGACAGTTCATCTTCATCAGGTGATTTTCATAACCTGACAGTTAAATATGGGGAAATATGAAATGAAAAAAAAAAATTGCCTTGGCTGACCGGACTAACTGTGGGTAAACACTTCATAGATGTTGAAGGCCAAGATGTTCTTCACTTTATCGACAACATTTTCGTTTCACCCAAGTGTCTTTTTCACTTTTCCTTCTTTTCAAATTTCACAGATTTTACTCAACAAGGGTAAAATGGTCTTAAAAGTTTATATTTGTTCTTAAGGAAAATTTAGATAACCAATTAAAAAGGGTTCAATCACATCCATCATATATATCTATGTCCCTGCTGATGATTTCACCAATCTCGACCTTGTCGTCGGTTGTTTAACTTTATGACAACGATGGACTGAATTCTAAAAATGAGTACAAATATCTGAGATTGGTATCTACCCTGCTGTTGATCCTCTTTATTCCACGTCGTGTATGTTGTCACACTACATTTTGGGAGAATATCATTACAACATGGCTCGTGGGGTCTAGAAGGTTTGTCATAACTACAAGAAACTTCAAGATATTATGGATTTTTTGGGACTGGATGAGCTTGTTGAAGATGACATGTCAACTGTTGCACGTGCTCGCAAGATTCAAAGGTTCTTCGGTCAACCCTTCCATGTTCCTGATGTTTTCACTGGTGCTCCTCGTAAATATGTTGAACTGGGGGAGAGGATTGCCAGTTTCCAGGTTAGCTTAGTAAATTACATAAGGCTATCCGTAATACCCACCACTAACGGGTGTCACCTCATCACCACATTCAACCACTAAACCTATGGGATACCCACCACTATATTTCTTATTATTTTATTTTTAAATTAAAAAATATTTTTTTTTTAATTAATTAAAATGCAGAGAGAGGTAGAGAGAGATAGAGAGACATGGAGAGAGAAAAAAATTGATTGGATGTTGTTGTCCGTTCTCCCACCACATTTGACCACGAATTTTTCCACCACTAGCTACCACTAAAAGTATAGGATGGTATTCACATTTTTTGTTCGTGGCCACATAGACCACGAACATGCTCGTTATGAGTATACCATAAGGCCTAATCACTTGAATGTGGAAGAACATAGAATGAAAAGGCTAAAATTATTATTGGAATTCAAAAAAAAATAGGTCAAACATTAACCATTTAGGGATCCCAACCCTCTAAACCCACTACCACATCAGCATTTCTCTATCCTCTCTCTTCTATCTTTCTCAACCCACTACACATGAAAATCCTATATTTTCCAACCCATTTAACTCACTTAATTTTTTATTTTAAAATAAACACAAACTAATAAAAATTATACAAAACTAATTTACATAATATTAAAAATATACAAAATAATTTAAAAACTAATTAAATAATATAGAATTTGATTTGGTACAAGTTTTAATGCATAATGTACAAGTGATTATTGCATAAGTTGAAAATGATATGTACAGGTTAATGAAGCCACATATAACCCACTCAACCCAAAATATTGAAACCGCTCAAGAAAGTGTCCTAACTTGGAGTTACCGTCAGTACCTCCCTTAAAACATTCATGAAACCCTCCTCCCTTATAGGAATTCAAGCTACCTACCTAATTTGTATTAATTTTTATTTTTATATATTTATTTTTGTAGTTTGACATCTAAGAGCATTCTATATTGAGCCATTTACTCTAGAGAAACTCAAGATTATGATTTCTTTATTGTAAGAAAATGTTTATTTTTCTCATTAAGTGTTTGTTCACATATATTATTATCTGGATAATTACGTTTAAAAAAAAATATTTGATAAAATAATAACTCTTGGAAAATGGATAAAAAAAATTAAATGAGATCAAATTTGGAAAAATTTAGGACTAAAATAAAATACACAAGTAATAATTGGTTTTCATAATCTTTGTCTTAGGAACATGTTGAAGGGTATCATGAATTGAATGCTAAAATGTGCATATTCTTTTCTACTGCAATGGCAAAATGGGATGAACTTTTTTATGTCAAGGTGGATGATGATGTTCATGTCAGTCTTGGTATGTTTTTCTCTACCTTTTCTCTTGATAAATCTTTTTTGTAGGTTCTCATGTTCCATGACAATCGCAAAAGTTCCCATTTTCGGATGCTCCATGTTTCAACATTCTTGTGTTTTGAATTATTTTCACCCCTCAATAAGATCTAGTAAAATAAATGTTTGAAGTAATTGCATGATGAAAGGTGCTTCTTAAATATTATTGAAAAGACAACAAATTTTTTCATTGATAGCAAATTTCTCAATATTTCGGAGAAAATGTTAAAAGTTGACTAGCTATCAAGTGGTATTTGTTACTTTTACAATTATGACATTGACAAGAAGAAATTTTTAGAGAAAAAAATTAATCTTTTTCTTTTCTTTATATTTTGTTAACTGGAAATCATGGGAAGTTTGTAAAGTTGGGATGCATTGAGACTTAAATGCAAGTACATTGCTATTTTCATGCATTATTTATTGATTGTATTTTATTAGTACTAACTAACTTGATATGTATTTTATTAGTACTAACTAACTTGATATGCATTTTATTAGTACTAACTAACTTGATATGTGTGTGTCAATGTTGTTTGCAGGCGACATTTAAAGATGCACCAAAAAGCAGTGAGGCAAAGAGGGATGTGGAATTGTTATATGAAATGGGTTTTGTCTCTAGCAGATTTTTATGACTTCATCTTTTTTTTTAATTTTGATTTTATTATCTTTCTTTATGAAATGAAAGTAACATGTTGTAATAAAGAGATCAATCCTATTTTTTTTTAATATTCAACTGTTCAGACATATTAGAATTGCCAATCTTATTCAGACACTCACACAAGGTTAAAAATGGTAACGAATATATATTAAGCAAATATGTAAACCTAGTAACAAAACTATAAGAAAGAACTGAAACCCTTACCCATGCGAAGCATGGGCTCCCTTTCTAATTAGAATTAAACATGGGTAATTTATAAAACTAGGTTTTGATATTTGAAATGATATTTTAATATTTTTCCTAACTTCATGACACTTTAAAACAAATAAATATTTTGAGAAATTTTCATGAATATTTGTTATATTTCTATGATTTAATGAATATTTAATGAATTAAATGGTGGAAACATAGCCACACTTGCCCGGAAATTAAGAAAATTTACATCGAAGATCGTAACTACTGTTAGAACTAGAAATTAAAGTTTCACAATTTTTAGAACTATTTTGGATGTATTTTTAAATTTTTAATTATTAAAACAACCCATAAAATTAAAATTTCATTAATAATCACATGACAAAAATTAGGAACAACAATTGAAATTTTTAATAAACTAGAGGATTTAGAAAATCATAATAATTCAGAAAATTAGTTAAAATCTATGTGAAATTTAATCTTATCATAACCTTGGCATTTTATAAAGTATGAGTTTATTACACTTAACATTAGAATCAATCAAGATACTCACTAGAAACTTATTGTTTTGTAGGACCCTTGTAGGAGTCAATCCCATAATCACCGAACTGCAACGATTCAAACAACAAACTCTCTCTTGTGAGTATTCACAACCGCTTTATACTTTTTTCATGTTTTGGTGTGAAAAAGAATGTTATCCTTTGTTTAAAACTATTGTAGTGGCTTACAAATTGTTGAACCTTTAACACTTTTATAATTAAATTATGTGAATGTAAATGTTGATACATGAGCCTTTATCGTGGTTAAGTCCCTGGAACATTTCATAACTTACTAACTCTTTTGAGTCGATGGTCATTATGGATAATGCTATTAGGATTTGGCAACGTCACACTCACCCAGAACATGGAGTGCATATTAACATGTACTATCTATATTATTGATAAACATAGATATTTATAAGGTATATTACAGTTGTATACATGTTGTGAACTCATTGTTTATACATTATATGCATATAAACTGAATTATTCATTTTAGCAATGAACTTTTATCTATGGAAACTTTTATCAATAATTAGATTTTTGACTTAAAAATCTTCTATATTGAAAACATGTGAACTCATCAACTATGTCGGTAGTTGACTTCTCATTTTACAAGCGTTTTCAAGAAATCGTTTATAAATGGCACTTAGGAACACATTACTCATACAATCATTTTGCGTTTTTTTTTGTATGAAGTGTAATCAATTATTTTTTAACGATGTGATACGTATGGGAGTTTTTGTTTTGGAGTGTTTCTGATTGCAGCGAAATGATAACAAATAGAGAAGAAACAATGCCAATGGGGCTGTTTTTGGTTCTATTTGGAACGGTTTTGCAAGGGAATAACACGAACAAGTAACAAAGGATAGTATGATGATCAAGTTAGACCTATAACTTGAAAATCCATGAAAACAATCCAAGACCTATTGAATTGAATTCAAAAATGACGAATGACATCACGTCCCAAGCAATTATACAAATCTGAATTATAAGCAATAATTCAAGAAAGGGATGAACAAAGTTCTGATTTTTCTTCAAAGGATAACTGGTTTTCAAGTACAACTATGAACTCTATTTATAGTGCTAATAACATAACTTTTAGAAATATCAAAAGTCTAAAGCAATTAAATAACTATTAAAGTCTCATAATTAAACTAATTAATGACCCATTATTGAAATATTAAAGATCCATTATGGCAACAATTAATAAGCCAATTATGAAGATTCTTCAACTCATTTAAGATAGTTATGATCATTTTCATGAAGCCCTTCTTGCCACCCAATCATGGAACTTTAGACAACGTAAGGGTTGGGTCATCCTTATTAATGGACACATCATTCTCCCCCTCTTAAAAAAATACTTGTCCTCGAGTCTTCGTCTTTATTCTCAATTCTTCATCTTTAATTCCTCTTTCCCACAGTTTCCAAAGGGAAAACGATTTCCAAAGTTTAAAATGAACCAAAACGTACCAAACGGGGAAATAGTCTTGACCACATATGGTTTTGGTAGACTCGTTAGTTTCCTTGATTCTGATTTCTTGAGTAGCCATTGAAAGTAGATCATGGTCATAAGGAATATAAAAACTTGAAAACTCTTCGTAGATATTATCATGACCAGTTTCCTCAATTAAGAATTTTGAAAAAGAAATATTATTTTCAACATAAACTTCTTCTTCAACGAACTTGCCTTCATCTTCAGTGTCATAGACAGGTTCCATGTCGTAAAAGGAATCAGTGTCAAAAAAATGACCATTGTTATCCTTATCCACCACGTCCCAAAAGAGTGAGGCGGATTCAGAAAAACTTGAGAGATATGCTTCTAGTCCCATAAATTCAAGATTATCATTCGTTGGAGACATGTTTAACCAGGAATTTGTCTTGCTCAACGACACCCAATCGGAACTAGGCTCTGATACCACTTACGATACGTATGGGAGGTTTTGTTTTGAAGTGTTTCTGATTACAGCGAAATGATAACAAAAATAGAGAAGAAACAATGCAAACGGGGCTGTTTTTGGTTATATTTGGAACGGTTTTGCAAGGGAATAACACGAACAAGTAACAAAGGATAGTATGATGATCAAGTTAGAACTATAACTTGAAAATCAGTGAAAACAATCCAAGACCTATTGAATTGAATTCAAAAATCACGAATGAGATCACGTCCAAAACAATGATACAAATCTGAATTATAAGCAATAATTCAAGAAAGGGATGAACAAAGTTTTGATTTTTCTTCAAAAGATAACTGATTTTCAAGTACAACTATGAACTCTATTTATAGTGCTAATAACATAACTCTCGGAAATATCAAAAGTTTAAAGCAATTAAATAACTATTAAAGCCTCATTATTAAACTAATTAATGACCCATTATTGAAATATTAAAGATCCATTATGGTAGCAATTAATAAGCCGATTATGAAGATTCTTCAACTCATTTAAGCTAGTTATGATCATTTTCATGAAGCCCTTCTTGCCACCCAATCATGGGACTTTAGAAAACATAAGGGTTGGGTCATCCTTATTAAAGCACGCATCATAATGTTTCTGAAACTTATTGTAAATAATAATGTTTTTATATACTACAGTTGATATTGTCTTTAATTTTTGTAATGAGACCCATTTGTATTGTCGTACCCTGTGTTTGCACTTCAGCGGGGTGTGACATTACATCCTTTAAATATGGTCCAAAACTTAAAACTATGGATTTTTGCAAAATTAGCATCGCATCACAACATATACATTGTTGCATCATGGCTAAGGGTTTTCATTCGCACCGTGACCAAGACTTGGTCGCATCATGAAGTTGCTTTCCTCAAAGAAATCTTTAATCTTAAGTAGATTAATACAACATAAGCAATTAAAACATACCCACAAAGTAGGCATTACAACTCTCCCCCACTTGAATTAGATTTTTTTTCCTCAAAATCTGCCTCCATAAATGTTTGGGTAATACTTGCATATCTCGTCTTCGGGTTCCCAAGTCCAGTCTGAACCCTTCCATTATTTCCATTTCACTTTCACCAATCTAATCACCTTGGTGTGTAAGGTCTTTGTCTTTCTCTCCAAAATCACAACTAGCTGCTCCATATAGTTTAGGCGCTCATCCACCTGAATGTCCTTTTTAGTTAGTATTGCGGCCTTATCAACTATGCACTGCCTCAACTAAAAAGCATGAAAATTGTTGTAGATATGGTTGATGTGACATCAACATTTTCACGGCCAAAAAAGACCGATTTTGTTTATGCTTTATAAAAATCAGAGTACTTCTTTTAATAAAATTGTTGCGTAATTTGTTCCTAGAAAAACATGATAAATATGTTATCAAAGCATTTTCGAAGAAATGTATTTTTATTCCTTTTAAAACCTTGCGATGTCATCGTCAATATAGGAACATAAGCATAAACAGAACATACATTTATTTACACAAGTGATATACATCTCTTTTAAATGTCTCAGTGCAAAGTAGCTTCATATCGACACCTGTGATACAAATAAGCTGGAGTGGGTTAGGTTGGGAAACCCGGTGAGTACATAGGGATTTCAATCCCATAATGCTATATCATATAAATAATGTAGAACACACAAAATGTACAATTTCCCCATATATATAATCATCTCTTACTCCACCCCGTCGATCCTTACAACGAGACTATCCATACTCTCGGATCTTAAACTTTACCTCTTACATAACCCACACTCTCGGGTCTAGTTCATGGTCTTGGATTAATAATTCTTCCTATTCCATACTCTCGGATTAGGAACAAGTGTCTATGTGTAAATCCATACTCTCGGATTAATGATGAATAACTATGTCCTGTCCATACTCTCGGACTAAGGACGACTGACTATGTCTTAATCCATACTCCCGGACTAATGACATTTGACTATGTCTAGTCCATACTCTCGGACTTGGGACAATCACTATGTCTAATCCATGCAACCTAATCAATGACATATATTAATGTTCTATTCTCGGAGTATAACTCATTCATACTCGTAAGAAGATACTACCCAATATTACTCATAATTAATTTAGGTTTACTCTTTATCCCAAATTATTATATATAATCAGATATGTTCTTTAACACGTATTTTAGGCGACATCAAATAACTCGCACATAAACATATATTTAATACTTCAATCAATACTTGTATTAAAATCATGTTCATGAAAGGGACTATGCACTCACTTGGTAAGGTACTGACTCGACACTCGGACAGCACTTCGTTACTCTTAAAACAATTTCCTCAACAAAACCTAATATCAATATCACTAGGGTTTAGTCTGATGTTAACAGCGACTATTTAATAGTCTAGCTATTATTATTATATAAGCGTTAACACAATACTTTTCAACTATTATATACAGAGGAGGCCAGACATGGAACACCAGAGGGCAGGATCATTTTGGCATAAAAGCACTTCTGAATCCAGCAACCAAAGCGGCCTTCCAAACCGGAACCCCCGTACCGCGAGTGATTAAAAAGACATTATAACGATACTTATATAACTCATAATAATAGTCTAAATACTCATTATAAGAGCCTAATAACTTTACTATATCGAAACATAAGTTATACTAAAGATAAGGTAGGTATAGCTCACTTACAGCGGGTTTCCTTGGAAACCGCGCTTCGTCGGAGTAGAGTTTTTGAGCCGGAGGCTCTTCTCTTCAGATCCGTCAGGTGCTCCGGGAGCCATGGGGGTTCCTTCGGGTGCTAGGGGGTTTACCTAGACTTTAGCGGGCTTAAGGGAGGCTAGAGAGAGAAAGTAGAGAGAGAAAGTAAAGTTGGATGGTGTCGAGAATGAAGGGAACCCGGAATCTCTGTTTATAGGGAGTCTAGTAGCTCAACTCATCGAGTTCATGGCCAGGTGTCAGCATTCTGGTGGTGACACGTGTGTGGCTCACATTGCGCCACGTCACCCCTTTTGCAGCAGCACCCTACTGACTTCTAAACCCCGTAACTTTCGCATAGGAGCTCCATTTTCGACTTTCTATTTCTCCATGCGTAGGTAAAAACAAGATCTATAACTTTCATATAGACTCCGTCGGCTAATTCTCGACCGATCTTAAATTTAACAGTAAAAGGAGATTAGGCTATTAAATAATCGCGAAGAATTCGTAACTCCTTCGTACGGACTCCGTTTTCGTCTGTCTTTTTACCATTGAGTTCCTATTAATGAGATCTTCAACTCTCATTTAGGCCACATAGGCCAAAAACCGCTCGAACTAAAATTCGAGTTTCAGGTCGTGCACTGCTAAGCCAAAGCTTGGAAAATTCATAACTTCCTCATATGAAGTCAGATTTGGTCGTTCTTTTTTTGTATGTTCTCGGTTGAACATACACTACAACTTTTGTTTATATTACTAAGGCCAAAAAGTTTTATATCATAAATTCACTATTTACACTTCCCGGTGTCGTGCCGGTTTTGTCGCGAAACTTCGACAGGCCATAACTTCTTCGTTATAATTCGGATTTCGGCGTTCTTTATATGTACGGAAACCTTGACAATTTTTCTACAACTTGTTTAAGATTATTTATTCTAAATAATCTTTTGCTGAAAATTCGTTTTCGACACTTATTGCCTCTAAATTGACTAGCCCAGATCTACGGGCGTTACAATTATCTCTCCCTTAGGATGATTATGTCCCGAAATCATCAATGAAGCAGGGTTGTATAATGAATCCATACGTTATCTCTTCATCCTAGGTAATAATTGTATCTTCTATGTTGCTTCAAATGAGTATCTAACTCTTGGACTCCTTAACTATAAGTGGTGCTCGAACTTGCACCTGCTCGTTAGACTCCAAACTATGACATTCGAGTTACAATCTCGATCCGTGATGGAGACTCCTTCTTCTTCTTAGAAAACTTAAGATAAGATTCTTATATTACTACAATGGATTGATGTGTCATATTCTAATGACCTATCATCGCATATTTTAAAGCTTAGACTCAGGTCTCTTAGAGTCAAATTCCATAACAGAGTATACCTTCCTTCATGTTCTAAATCACATCTTAAAAAGGTAGCATTTCTAGCTACACGAAACTATCACGATACCTCTACTGATCATTTTAATTTTCTTTTACTTCAATCTTTCAGCTTAAGTTAGATGTTACATCGAACTAGGTTCTCTGAACCACGTAACATACTCATCTTAGTCCGACTCAATTTGATATGACCACTAGGGTCGAAATAACAATCATCTTCTTAATAATTACCGTAATGATGGTAACGACATACTTGAATAAAACGAAATCAATTACTAGCTTCTTGGTAACCTTGTGACTTTCCCTGATCCAAGTGTGATTCATGTGCTTCCGGTAGTATAGGCCTCTACTACCATTCACACCTACTCATACTTGTCCCAAGTATTGTCTTGCAGTTTTCCAACTCACCATACATGAAAATCAAATAACATCTTAACACACCAAATAGCAAAATGGAGGTTTTATATTATTCCTTGAAACAATTACATAGGTGTTCAAGTTCACCCTAGACTATGCCTCTAATAGGCTATACCATAAGATACTATCCCCATGGCTACTGCATCACTAAATCTTCGGATATCAAGTCCTCACTCTTGATTCCTTGCATTATCGTCAAGGATCATCTGGAATGCTCTTGCCTTCGGCTTTGGCGGTACGCTTGGCTTTGCAGCTTCTTCTCTCCTTGGGCAATCTTGCTTGAAGTGCCCTTCTTCACCACATTTAAAGCAGACTTCTTTCTTGGTTGTTCATTCACTAGCATAGTGACCATTCTTCCCGCATTTGAAGCAGGTCGTCTCTTTAGAGCATTTCCTAATGTGCTTTCTTCTACACTTGTCACACCATTGTGTTCCTTCTCCAAACTTCAAGAATTTTCTCTTAACGTTGGACCTTGTGGGTCCTTCAAACTTCCTCTTATCGCCAACTTCAACTTTTTTGGCGGCACTTCCCTTGATGATGTCTTCAACAGACTTGGTAACCCAAATAGTTGCCTCCAAAGTAGGTGTCTGACGTACTGGCAGTGCATACTCCCATGGAAGTCCCTTGGCGTACTTTTCGATTTTCGTCAGCTCATCTAGGACAAGTCGCAAGGAGAACTCCTTCATCTCTGTGAAGTTGTTGGTGTATTCATCAATTGTCATGCTTCCTTTCTTCAAGGTTAGGAATTGGTTCCCTAGTTCGAGCATGTTTTGGGCTGAGCAGTACTTGCGCTTAAATTGTACCAAAAACTCTGCCCATATCAGTTGTAGGCGCTCATTGGGGCTTAGCATCTTCCCCAGGGTGTTCCACCAACGAACAGCGCATCCTCGGAACTGGCACACTGCGAATGTGGCCTATAGTTTGCCTCTGCAACCACACGTCATGAAAGCCAACTTCATCTCCGAGATCCAATCCATAACTCCGATCAGATTTTCCTTCCCGGTGAAATTCGATGGCTTGCAAGTTAGAAAATCCTTGTACTTGCATCCATTCCTCTCGACTCCGTCATCTTGGTTATTCCTCCTAATCTGTGACATCCCCAAAATCACGGCCAGAAAAGAACGGTTTGTTTATGCTTTGTTTAAAAATCAGAGTAACATTTTAAATGAAAGTATTGCGGAATTTGTCCCAAAACAAAATATGATAAAGATTTATCAAAAGCATTTCATTAAAAGAATTTGGATGTCATGTTCGTACAGATCAAAAGCATAAACAGTACAATATAAGCCTTACTACATTATTTCATATCTACAGGCCTATAACCGTAATCCCTCGTCCAACATCATATCTACGCTCAAGCGCCACTACGTGTAATACATAAAACTGAGAGGGTCAGGCTTGGGAACCTGGTGAGCACATAGGGTTTTCAACCCACAATAAATAAGTTTATTAATTTCACCAATCAACAATAACCCGATTACTCGTTCCCGTTATCCTCACTTTATGTCCCTAAACACCTATCATAAGGGACCTAGCCTAAGGATCATCATCGGGACGGACACTACTGCTAAGGGGATTCCTCAGCAATAAATGTCCTGAAGGCAACCATGTGGGGGATGGAGTACACCGGTGAACACATCGTTCACAAACACCTACAGGTTGCGAGCCTGCTAGTGTTCCACTGGACTGTCTAGAAGAGTCTGTGGTCGTCATCCATACTCCGCTAGATGACAGAATCAACAACATCAACATCGAGGCCTCTCATCATTTTATCACACATCACCTATTACATCTACCCATGTTTTACCCCAACATTTTCATAGATATAAAATACATATACAGTATAAATCATTGAAAACATGTATAACAATGTTCATCCAGCATAGATAGCAAGTATTCAGATAATATGCACACATAGCACGTAATTTATATAAAATACTTCATATTTATGTGTAAGCTGAAAGTAACTATGCACTCACCTGAGTAGGTGGTGATTCGGCGCTTGGACAGCACTTCGTTACTCTTAACACACTTTTCCTTTGGCAAAACCTAGTATCATTGCCACTAGGGTTTAGTCTAATATTCACCGTGACTAATTAATAGTCTAGCTATTATTACTATTATATAAGCATTAAACGATACTTATATAACCCATAATAATAGCCTAAGTACTTATTATAAGTTCCTAATAACGTTACTATATTAAAACATAAGCTAAACTAAAGTTAGGGTAGGTATAGCTCACTTACAGCGGGTTTTCTCGAAAATCGGGCTTCGCTGGAGCAGCGTTCCCAAGCCGAAAGGCTCTTTTCTTGGGACTCCGAGAGCCTCGGGGCTTCCTTCGGGTGCTAGGGGTTTACCTAGGCTTTTAGGGGGGTTAGGGAGGCTAGAGAGAGAAAGTGAGTTTGGGAGGTGTGAAGAGAAGGCTATACCTGACACCCCTATTTATAGTGGAAATATCTGATGGACTCGCCGAGTAGGGGGACCTACTCGCCAAGTTGGTCCATGTGGTGGCCTTCTGGTGGTGCCACGTGTCCAATTCTGGTGGTGTCACGTCACCCCTATCGCGTATCAGCCTTCGAACTTATAAAAATCATAACTCTCGCATACGAGCTCCATTTTCGACGTTGTTTATATCCACGCGTAGGTAAAATCAAGATCTAAAACTTGAATTTAGATTTTGTCGGCTAATTTTCGATCGATCTCAAATTTAACAGTAGGAGGCGTTTAGACTGTTAAATGACCGCGAAGAATTCGTAACTCCTTCATACGAACTCCGTTTTCATCCATCTTTTTACCGTTGAGTTCCTATTAATGAGATCTTCAACTCTCATTTAGGTCGTGTAAGCCAAAAACCGCTCAAACTAAAATTCGAGTTTCGGGTCGTGCACTGCTAAGCCGAATCTTAGAAAAATCATAACTTCCTCATATAAAGTCAGATTTGGGCGTTCTTTTTATCGATGCTCTTAGTTTAACATATTCTACAACTTTCGTTTAGATTGCTAAGGCTAAATCTTGCTCTATCGTAAATTCACTATTTATGCTTCCCGGTGTCGTGCCGGTTTTGCCGTAAAACTTCGACGAGCCATAAATTCTTCGTTATAACTCGGATTTCGACGTTCTTATATGTACGGAAACCTTAAGACATATTCTACAACTTTATGTAGAGATATCAGGCTTATCTCACACTTTAATTTTGATGCTTATTTTTATTCTTTATTTATAATTAAATTATAAGCACATAAATGCACATAATTCAAATACTACTCAAATATTTCATCTTTATTACTTCAAAAAGAGTTACAATAGTTGACCTAGACTATTACATTGAAAAATATGCTTAGCCCTAAAACCCGGGCGTTACAATTCTCTCCCTTTTAGGATGATTTCGTCCCGGAATCATGCATCAGCAAACAGATGTGGATAGCGACTCATCATGTCATCCTCTGTTTTCCAAGTGAGATTCGGCCCATTCGAATGTTTCCATCGGACTAGCACTAAGTCGACCATCTTGCATCGTAACTTCTTAGTCTTACGGTCAACAATTGCCTCAGGCTCTTCGATCAGCCTTTTATTTTCATCCATCCTTAACTCTGATATTGGAATTATGTCGGGAACTTCTCCCGTGAACTTCCTTAAATAACACACATGGAAGGTGTTATCAATGATTTCTTCGGGTAATTCGAGCTTGTAAGCTTGGTTCCCTATCCTCTGAAGAACTTTGAACGGTCCAATAAACCTTGGACTCAACTTTCCTCGTTTCCCGAATCGTGTAAGTCCCTTCCACGGTGAGACTTTAAGCAAAACCGAATCCCCAACTTTGAAGGTCATTGGTCGTCTTTTCTTGTCAGCATAGCCCTTCTGACGATCCTGAGCTGCTAACATCCTTTCCCTAATCACCTTCAACTTCTCAACAGTCTCATGGACTATCTCGGGACCCATAAACTGCTTCTCTCCGGCTTCAAGCCAACAAGACGGCGTACGACACTTCTGTCCATACAAGGCTTGATAAGGTGCCATCTTGATGCTCGAGTGAAAGCTGTTGTTGTAGGAGAATTCTACCAAATGTAAGTGCTCTTCCTAGTTCCCTTGGAACTCGAGGGTACATGCTCTCAGCATATCTTCTAGTGTCTGAATTATTCTTTCGCTCTGACCATCGGTTTGCGGATGGTAAGCATTACTCAAACATAACTTTGTACCCAACTCCTCTTGTAGACTCCTCCAAAACCTCGACGTGAAATGACTATCACGGTCAGATACAATTGTAAGAGGAACGCCGTGAAGTCTTACTATCTCTTTCACGTAAGCATTTGCGAGCTTATCCATAGACCACTTCTCGTTGGCTGCTATGAAGTGTGCACTCTTAGTGAAATGATCCATGACTATCCAAATCATGTCGTGACCGTTCTTCGTCCTAGGCAGTTTAGTCACAAAATCCATGGTGATGTCTTCCCATTTACCCATGGGTACGGGTAAAGGTTCCAAACTCCCATACGGTTTCTGATGTTGTGCCTTAACCCTTGCACATGTTACACACTCGGCCACATACATCGCAACATCGAGCTTCATCGTCGGCCACCAGTAGTAGGGTTTTAGGTCCCTATACATTTTAGTGCTACCGGGATGAATCGAGTACATGGTCTTATGTGCTTCTTCCATCAGAAGATCTCTTATTCCTCCCGTCTTAGGTACCCAAATTCGATCTTGGAATACCTTCAGTCCTGGACTGTTTGTACCGAACACTAAAGTTTTGCCCAAACGTTCTTCCTTTCGGTCATTCTTTTCTAAAGCTTCTTCTTGGGATTTCCTGATACTTTCCACAATCGTCGAGACGACTTCAATTCTCAACGCTCTTGGCCTTTTCCTTTCAAGGTTGACTTTCCGACTGAGAGCATCAGCAACAATATTTGCTTTACCTGGGTGGTAAAGTATCTCACAGTCGTAGTCCTTGAGTAGTTCTACCCAGCATCGTTGCCTCATGTTCAACTCCTTTTGATTAAAGAGATATTGGAGACTCTTATGATCAGTGAAGAGTTTGCACTTCGTGCCATAGAGGTAATGCCTCCATATCTTTAAGGCAAATACTACCACTGCCAACTCCAGATCATGAGTGGGGTAACTCTTTTTGTGCTCTTTCAATTTTCGAGATATGTATGCTATCACCTTTTCTCTTTAGGTCAGAACACAACCCAACCCGACTCCAGATGCATCACTATAAACCGCAAAGTCTTCAACTCCATCGGGTAGAGAAAGTATTAGTGCTTCACATAACTTCTTCTTTAGCTTCTCAAATGCCTCATCGTGCTTCTCACTCCACGTATACGTATCTCCTTTGTGGGTCAACACTGTCAATGGAGCAGCTATTGAAGAAAAGCCTTGGATAAATCGTCGATAATATCCGGCTAATCCCAGAAAGCTTCGGATCTCCGTGGGACTCTTTAGACGTTCCCACTTCATTACAGCCTCGATCTTTGCGGGGTCAACCATTATTCCCTCCTGGTTAACAACATGACCAAAGAATTGGACTTCCCGTATCCAAAAGTCGCATTTGGAGAACTTTGCAAAAAGCTTCTCCTTCTTCAACACTTCTAATACTTCCCGTAGATGCTTGCCATGCTCCTCCTGGCTTTTCGAGTAGATGAGAATGTCGTCGATGAACACTATTACAGATTTATCGAGGAATGGCTTACAAACCCTATTCATCAAATCCATGAATGTTGTTGGAGCATTGGTTAGCCCGAATGACATAACCAAGAACTCGTAGTGTCCATATCTTGTTCTGAATGCAGTCTTCTCAATATCCTGCTCTCTCACCTTCAGCTGATGATATCCTGACCTAAGATCGATCTTTGAGAAGTAGCTCGAACCGTGCAGCTGATGGAATAGGTCATCAATCCTCGGCAACGGATACTTGTTTTTCATCGTTGCCTTATTCAGCTCTCGGTAGTCTATACACATTCTCATACTTCCGTCCTTCTTTTTCACGAATAACACCGGAGCTCCTCTGGGTGATGAACTAGGTCGAATGAAACCGTTGTGCAACAGCTCCTGAAGTTGCGTCATGAGCTCCTTCATCTCCGTCGGTGCTAATCGGTAAGGTGCTTTCGTTATTGGTGTTGTTCCTGGTAACAACTCGATACGGAACTCTACTTGTCTATCAGGTGGTAATCCGGGAAGATCTTCGAGAAAGACTTCCGGATAACCACACACAACCGGTATATTCTGCACCTCTTTCTTTTCTTTCTTAGCATTGATTACGAATGCCAAGTACGATGTACATCCTTTGGACAAACATTTCCTGGCTTTCATCAGGGAGATGATTCTAGAATTCACTCTGCGTTTGTCCCCGTACACCATAAATGATTCCTTTCCGGGTGGGTTTACCCTTACTATTTTCTTTCGGCATTGAATCTCAGCATCGTTGGCGCTAAGCCAATCCATACCCAAAACGATGTCGAAACCGTTTAACTCTATGGGTAATAGCTCTTCGTGGAATTCGTTTCCGTTTAGGTCAATGATGATGTTCCTAATACGATTACTAACAGGTACGAATTTGCCACTGGCAACTTCTACAATCAGGGCATTATCAAGTTTTTCTAAAGGCAATGCTAATTTCCCACCAAATTTATGCGACACAAAGGAGTAGTTGGCTCCGGAATCAAATAGTATATTTGCAGGTAAACCATTTACAAGAAAGGTACCTGAAGCGACGTCTGCTGCCTCCTTCGCAGCCTCGAGCGTCATCTGGAAGGCTCTTGCCTTCGGCTTCGGTGGTATGTTGGGTCTTCCTGCCTCCTTCTTCTTCGGGCAATCCTTCAAAATGTTTCCTTCTTCATTACACCCATAACAGTCTTTCTGGTTAAGGGTGCATTCATTAGCATAGTGCCCAGGCTTTCCGCATTTGAAAAAAGTGACCCATCCATCACACTTCCCAGAGTGCTTCTTCTTGCACTTGTCACACCACTTCGCTTCTGATCCTCCTCCTCTCGAACCAGACTTCGAGAATCTACTCTTCTTGTTGGACTTCGAGGATCCATCGAACTTCCGTTTCTCACCAACCTCAGCCCTCTCCAGACCTCTTTCCTTTTGTTGGGTCTCCACATTCTTAGCTACTCGAATAGCTGATTTCAGAGTGGTTGCCATCTTGACTGTTGGGCCAAAGTCAGCCGGCAGTCCATTTGCGAATTTCTCAATTTTGGAAAGTTCGGTTGGCACTAGGTATGGAAACAACTTCATCTTTTCTGTAAATGCAACAGCATAGTCATCGATGCTCATTCTCCCCTTCTTCAAATTTTGGAACTCATTGTTCAGATCTATCAGATCTATCTCTGAACAGTACTGCACCTTCAGTTGTTCCAAGAACTCATCCCATGACATTTTCAGAGCTTCTCCTCGTGGCATTTTATCTGCCAATAGCTTCCACCAGCTCAAGACTCCAGTTTTCAATTGTCTCACAGCGAAGACAGTCTTCTGCTTCTCGCTGCAGTCGCAGCTCTCAAACACAATCTCCATCTCGGAGATCAAGTCCATAATCTCAACAGGCTTTGGGCTTCCTGAGAGACTTGGTGGTTTCGCACCCAAGAAATTTTTGTACATCCGCCCATCCTTGTTGTTTCTCCCTTCTGGGCCATCCCTTTGCTCACCTTGAGTCCCTACTTGACTCACTTGGCGGCTATAGTTCCCTTCCTCAGATGGCTCGGGAACTGGCTCCGTCGGTTCAACATGTATGGTAGGTTCATCCCTATTTTCGTGGAGCATCCGTCTCATTTCTTCCCTTTGTTCAGCTAGCATAGCCTGAATTATGGCTTGAACTCCAGCCATGGTGACTGACTCAGGTGCAACTTCTTCAACAACAGGTATTTGCTGAACCACTGGGGGTTGGTTCCTATCTCCATTTGCGTTTACGTTTCCGCTACAGGTCCTTGCCATCTTGATCTATACAACGAATAAGGTGAATTTAGATCTTTATTTAGGATAGATGTTTAAATCGTCCTTATCACTCCGAAACGTTTACGTTCTAGTTCTAATATCGTAGTCGTACGTTTAGAATCCTAAACACATAAGGTTTCCAGATCCGGTCGGCAACACACCATAGATCCGAACAATTAACAGCATATCATGCACAAAGCATTTAGCACATAAAAGCATTTTAGGCACCATTCCTAAAATAAGCTAATGCTCACACCTCACAATCATCGCTTAGCATTCTAAGTTTAAGTCTAGAAATCCGACAAATCCCTAGTTCGCTTAAACTAATGCTCTGATACCAACTGTGACATCCCCAAAATCACGGCCAGAAAAGACCGGTTTGTTTATGCTTTTTTTAAAAATCAGAGTAACATTTTAAATGAAAGTATTGCGGAATTTGTCCCAAAACAAAATATGATAAAGATTTATCAAAGGCATTTCCATAGAAATGTATTTCATTAAAAGACTTCGGATGTCATGTTCGTATAGATCAAAAGCATTAACAGTACAATATAATCCATACTACATTATTTCATATCTACAGGCCTATAACCGTAATCCCTAGTCCAACATCATATCTATGCTCAAGCGCCACTACCTGTAATACATCAAACTGAGTGGGTCAGGCTTGGGAGCCTGGTGAGCA
The DNA here is from genome assembly GCF_002870075.4 of Lactuca sativa. NCBI lineage: Eukaryota > Viridiplantae > Streptophyta > Magnoliopsida > Asterales > Asteraceae > Lactuca > Lactuca sativa. Next base: position 210,764,946 of record NC_056626.2, on the reverse strand, counting down.
CATAGGGTTTTCAACCCACAATAAATAAGTTTATTAATTTCACCAATCAACAATAACCTGATTACCCGTTCCCGTTATCCTCACTTTACGTCCCTAAACACCTATCATAAGGGACCTAGCCTAAGGATCATCATCGAGACGGACACTACTGCTAAGGGGATTCCTCAGCAATAAATGTCCTAAAGGCAACCATGTGGGGGATGGAGTACACCGGAGAACACATCGTTCACAAACACCTACAGGTTGCGAGCCTACTAGTGTTCCACTGGACTGTCTAGAAGAGTCTGTGGTCGTCATCCGTACTCCGCTAGATGACAGAATCAACAACATCAACATCGAGGCCTCTCATCATCTTATCACACATCACCTATTACATCTACCCATGTTTTACCCCAACATTTTCGTAGATATAAAATACATATACAGTTTAAATCATTGAAAACATGTATAACAATGTTCATCTAGCATAGATAGCAAGTATTCAGATAATATGCATACATAGCACGTAATTTATATAAAATAATTCATATCTATGAGTAAGCTGAAAGTAACTATGCACTCACCTGAGTAGGTGGTGACTCGGCGCTTGGACAGCACTTCGTTACTCTTAACACACTTTTCCTTCGGCAAAACCTAGTATCATTGCCACTAGGGTTTAGTCTAATATTCACCGCGACTAATTAATAGACTAGCTACTATTACTATTATATAAGCATTAAACGATACTTATATAACCCATAATAATAGCCTAATTACTTATTATAAGTTCCTAATAACGTTATTATATTAAGACATAAGCTAAACTAAAGTTAGGTTAGGTATAGCTCACTTACAACGGCTTTTCTCGAAAATCGGGTTTCGCTGGAGCAGCGTTACCGAGCCGAAAGGCTCTTTTCTCGAGACTTCGGGAGCCTTGGGGCTTCCTTCGGGTGCTAGGGGGTTTACCTAGGCTTTTAGGGGGGGTTAGGGAGGCTAGAGAGAGAAACTAGAGAGAGAAAGTGAGTTTGGGAGGTGTGAAGAGAAGGCTAGACCCGGCACCTCTATTTATAGTGGAAATATCTGATGGACTCGCCGAGTAGGGGGACCTACTCGCCGAGTTGGTCCATGTGGTGGCCTTCTGGTGGTGCCACGTGTCCAATTCTGGTGGTGCCACGTCACCCCCTATCGCGTATCAGCCTTCGAACTTAGAAAACTCATAACTCTCGCATACGAGCTCCGTTTTCGACGTTCTTTATATCCACGCGTAGGTAAAATCAATATCTACAACTTTCATTTAGACTCCATTGGCTAATTTTCGACCGGTCTCAAATTTAACAGTAGGAGGCGTTTAGACTGTTAAATGACCGCGAAGAATTCGTAACTCCTTCATACGAACTCCGTTTTCGTCCATCTTTTTACCGTTGAGTTCCTATTAATGAGATCTTCAACTCTCATTTAGGTCGCGTAAGCTAAAAACCGCTCGAACTAAAATTCGAGTTTCGGGTCGTGCACTGCTAAGCCGAATCTTAGAAAAATCATAACTTCCTCATACGAAGTCAGATTTGGGCGTTCTTTTTATCGACGCTCTTAGTTTAACATATTATACAACTTTCGTTTAGATTGCTAAGGCTAAATCTCGCTCTATCATAAATTCACTATTTACGCTTCCCGGTGCCGTGCCGGTTTTGCCATAAAACTTCGACGGGCCATAACTTATTCGTTATAACTCGGATTTCGGCATTCTTTATATGTACGGAAACCTTGAGACATATTCTACAACTTTATGTAGAGATATTGGGCTTACCTCACACTTTAATTTTGACGCTTATTTTTATTCTTTATTTATAATTAAATTGTAAGCACATAAATACACATAATTCAAATACTACTCAAATATTTCATCTTTATTACTTCAAAAAGAGTTACAATAGTTGACCTAGACTATTACATTGAAAAATATGCTTAGCCCTAGAACCCGGGCGTTACATAATCACAAGTGGATCATCTTGACCAACGGTCCTACTGTAGTTTCCATCCTCAGACTGCTCTTCGTTTAACTCAAGCTCGTCGTTTTGTACGGTAGCTTCATCTCGATTTTGTTGGAGAAAATGTCTGGTTTCTTCCATTTGATGATCCAACATCATTTGGATCATCGCTTGTACTCCGACCATCGTGATTGGCTCAGGAGCGGCTACCACAACAGGTATTTGCTCAATCACTGGGGGTTGATTCCCGTTTCCATTCACATTCCCGGTTCCACTGCGGGTTCTTTCCATTTCGATATATACACCATTTCAGACGTTCGGTGCGAAACGAAGAGAATTAATATGGGAAAGATTTTATTTACGATCGACGTGTAAATTTCCCTATTACTCTGAAAGGTTACATGTCAGTTCTAATACCGTTATTAAACGTTTAGAAATCTGAGCACATAAAATTTCCAGATCCGGCCGGCAACAGACCATAGACCCGATCATACATTTAGCATCATAAAGCATTTAGCACATAAAAGCATGTTAGGCATTTTCCTTAAATAAGCTAGTGCTTGTGTCTATTCAGGTGTATTACCTAAATTTTATTAGACACACTCGTCACAATCATTGCTTAGTATTCTAAGTTTAAGTCTAGAAATAAATCCATATTTCTAGTTCGCTTAAACCAATGCTCTGATACTAACTGTGACATCCCCATTTTTACGGCCAGAAAAGACCGATTTTGTTTATGCTTTATAAAAATTAGAATACTTCTTTTAATAAAAATGTTGCGGAATTTGTTGTCACACCCCCAAACCAGAACGGCGGAAACGTTCGGGGGCAGAGGACGTCATGTCAAATATCATAACAATTGAATAGTAAAGAAAGTACACACCACCATAATATAAATATATTTGAAAAGTTTACATGATTGTATATGTTACATGTTTGCAAAAGAAATCAAATACAATATGGTGATCCAAAATATGTTACTAACGCCAGCGCGTTAGTCTTCAAAAGTAGTTGCTACCTGGTCTAGCGGTCTCCTGAGAATACAAGTTATTTCAAAGAAAAAGTGTCAACATTTAAGTTGGTGAGTTCATAAGTGGTGTTTTGAGAAAATGTATGCCATTCGAAAGTGCGTGTATGTTTTCCAGAAAATCCTTTATTTTCTATTTGATGTATGAAATGAGTTTGAAAGATTGTTGTATGTACTATATGTATTTGAACTAGGAAAATCCCTTATTTTCCTAAAAGTGAAATGCAGTCTCAAATGACCAAGACTGTAAGCTATAAGAAACTATGACATGCTCAAAATAATGATGTTGTAAATCGTTATTGTACAAAATGAATGTATTTGAACCAAGAAAATCCCTTATTTTCCTAAAAGTGAGGTGCAGTCTTATTGTTAAGTAAAACTAGTTGTGGAAGTGTTTTAACCTGAGTTTTGATCATGCCGATAATACCCTAGAATATAGTTATTACCCCTCGAGCATGATTGAGTTAAGTATTACTACGTGCATGAGTCATTGTTTCCGCGTGTTGTGAGTTCCTCATAACCATACTAGACGCAGTACCTAATGTTGACGTTTGTCACCCCAAATGACGGACTGTAGCTAACAGTCAGGGTGCGGAGTTGTCAGCCCCGTATAGATCTATACACACTTGTCACGCTCTCCCTCCAGGAGACTCTAGTTATAGGTGAGGACTTTCGTTTGGTACAAACAAAGCCATATGCCATCACATGATTGCTAACAACAAGTTCACGAGTAATATGATGAAAATCGTTCGTATGAAATGATTTCGTTTTCTACCGTGTTACAAAAACGTGATGATGAGTTGAGTTTTCTTGTAAAAGCATCATGTTATATTTGAAATGGTTACTCTTGATATGATGTAGTATGCAAACGTATAAATAAAACCTATTTCTATTTATAAAACATATTGTATCCCAAGAGGGTAAAGTTGTGTTGTGAGGTGTTTTGCATGATAATAACTTCATAAGATAGTTTAAAACAACAGTGTGAAAAGTATATAAAAAGATCGATGTTTCACACGATTTTAGTTGTGTGTTTACTTGTATTCCCCCCCCCCCCCCTAAAAGTGTTTAAAAAGCATTTAAAGTGTGGTTGTAGGGGTATGAACTCACTTGATTGAAGTGGTTGATTTGAAGTAGTCGAGAGGAGAATCGAGCAGAACTTCGACAGTAAGAGTTGGAAACGCGGGAAAATATCGGGATTCTTGGGAATCTCGGGAATCTCGAGAACACAAAACCTTCCTTCGGGACTTGAAGGTGAAACCGGGGCTTTGGGAGGGTCTCGGGGGCTTAAACGCAGAGTTTCGGCGCAAGAAAGAAAGGAACTAAACAATGGAACTCGGAGCCCTTGAAATCTACTTATAGGGGCATTTTTGGGGTGTTCCATGTCGTGGCAAGTGATGGCCACGTTGTGGGGAGTCAAACCTATCATCTTCCATTGATTGGACGCCCTCAGTCACTTGCCGGGTTGCGGCAAGCTTGTGCCACGTCATGGGGCCTGACAGCCTCGGATTTTGGACCCCGAACTTGTAAAATCCATAACTTTCGCATACGAGCTCCGTTTTAGACGTTCTTTATATGCACGTGTAGCTAAAAATATGATCTACAACTCTCGTTTAGACTTCATCGGCAAATTTTGACTTTATTTTTAATTATTTATTTTTAACGGGACGGGACACGAAAAGTCCGTTAAAATTCCATAACTTCTTCATTTGATGTCCATTTTCGTCAAACTTTTCGCCGTTGCGCTACTAATGTTGAGACCTTCGATTCTCATTTAGGTTGTTTTGGTCAAAAGTATCTCGAGCTCTATTTCGAGTTTTTAGCTGTCTACTGCTATACCCAAACCTTGGAAAAACCATAACTTCCTCATACGAAGTGAGATTTGGACGTTCTTTTTATGTACGCTCACGGTTTGATGTTATCTATAACTTTTATTTAAATACTTAAGTCTAAAAACTATTGTATTGAAACTTCGCGTTTTTCGTTTAATCGGTGTTGCCAGTTTTGTCGGGAATTTTAGAATGGTTATAACTTCCTCGTTATAACTCGGATTTTTGTGTTCTTTATATGTATGAAAACCTTGTTACAATATTTACCACCTAGTATAATCAATTACGGTTTTATAAAAGTTTAAATTTTGACCTGAATTTTGCTGTTGTTACATTTGTTCCCAGAAAAATATGATAAATATGTTACCAAATCATTTCCGAAGAAATGTATTTTTATTCCTTTTAAAACCTTGGGATGTCATCGTCAATACAGGAACATAAGCATAAATAGAACTTACATTTATTTACATTAGTGATCTACATCTCTTTTAAATCTCTCAGTGTAAAGTAGCTTCGTATCGACACCTATGATACAAATAAGTTGGAGTGGGTCAGGTTGGGAAACCTGGTGAGTACATAGGGATTTCAATCCCACAATGCTATATCATATAAAAAATTTAGAACACACAAAATGTACAATTTCCTCATATATATAATCATCTCTTACCCCACCCCGTCGATCCTTACAACGAGACTATCCATACTCTCGGATCTTAAACTTTACCTCTTACTTAACCCATACTCTCGGATCTAGTTAATGGTCGTGGATTAATAATTGTGCCTATTCCATACTCTCGGATTAGGAACAAGTGTCTATGTGTAAATCCATACTCTCGGATTAATGATGAATAACTATGTCCTGTCCATACTCTCGGACTAAAGACGACTAACTATGTCTTAATCCATACTCCTGGACTAATGACATTTGACTATGTCCAGTCCATACTCTCGGACTAGGGACAATGACTATGTCTAATCCATGCTCCCGGATCAATGACCTATATTAATGTTCTATTCTCGGAGTATAACTCACTCATTCGGAGTATAACTCACTCATACTCGTAAGAAGATACTACCCAATATTCCTCATAATTAATTTAGGTTTACTCTTTATCCCAAATTATTATATATAATCAGATATGTTCTTTAACATGTATTTCAGGCGACATCAAATAACTCGCACATAAACATATATTTAATACTTCAATCAATACTTGTATTAAAATCATGTTCATGAAAGGGGCTATGCACTCACTTGGTAAGGTGGTGACTCGGCACTCGGACAGCACTTCGTTACTCTTAAAACAATTTCCTCAACAAAACCTAATATCAATAGCACTAGGGTTTAGTCTGACGTTAACCACGACTAATTAATAGTCTAGCTATTATTATTATATAAGTGTTAACACAATACTTTTCACCCACTATATACAGACGAGGCCAGACATGGAACACCGGAGGGCAGGATCATTTCGGCATAAAAGCACTTCTGAATCCAGCAACCAAAGCGACCTTCCAAACCAGAACCCCCGTACCACGATTGATTAAAAAGACACTATAATGACACTTATATAACTCATAATAATAGTCTAAATACTTATTATAAGTTCCTAATAACTTTACTATATTGAAACATAAGTTATACTAAAGATAGGGTAGGTATAGCTCACTTACAGCGGGTTTTCTTGGAAACCGGGCTCCGTCGGAGCAGAGTTTCTGAGTCGGAGGCTCTTCTCCTCAGAGCCTGCAGGTGCTCAAGGAGCCTTGTGGCTTCCTTCGAGTTCTAGGGGGTCTACCTAGACTTTAGGGGGCTTAAGGGAGGCTAGAGAGAGAAAGTAGAGAGATAAAGTGAAGTTGGATGGTGTGGAGAATGAAGGGAACCCGGCACCTCTATTTATAGGGGGTCTGGCAACTCTACTCATCGAGTTGGCCTCCAACTCGTCGAGTTCATGGCCAGGTGTCATCATTTAGGTGGTGACACGTGTGTGGCTCACATTGCGCCATGTCACCCCTTTGCAGCAGCACCCTGCTGACTTCTAAACCTCGTAACATTTGCATAGGAGCTCCGTTTTTGACGTTCTTTTTTTCCATGCGTAGGTAAAAACAAGATATATAACTTTTATTTAGACTCCATCAGCTAATTCTTGACCGATCTTAAATTTAACGGTAGGAGGAGATTAGGCTGTTAAATGACCGCGAAGAATTCGTAACTCCTTCATACGGACTCCGTTTTCGTCTGTATTTTTACCATTGAGTTCCTATTAATGAGATGTTCAACTCTCATTTAGTCCACGTAGGCTGAAAACCGCTCGAACTAAAATTTGAGTTTTGGGTCGTGCACTACTAAGCCAAATCTTGGAAAATTCATAACTTCCTCATACGAAGTCAGATTTGGCCGTTCTTTTTTTGTATGTTCTTGGTTTAACGTACACTACAACTTTTTTTCAAATTACTAAGGCCAAAAAGTTTTCTATCGTAAATTCACTATTTAAGCTTCCCGATGTCGTGCCGGTTTTTGCCGCGAAACTTCGACGAACCAGAACTTCTTCGTTATAATTCGGATTTCGGCGTTCTTTATATGTACGGAAACCTTGAGACTTATTCTACAACTTGTTTAATATTATTTATTCTAAATAATCTTTTGCCGAAAAGTCATTGTCGACACTTATTGCCTCTAAATTAACTAGCCTGGATCTACGGACGTTACAGTTGAGCTCCTTAGGCAGCGCCAAATGGTAGGCAACCTGGCCCACACGTGTAATAACCCTAAATAGCCCAAAATACATGGTCCCTAACTTAGCTCGCTTCCAAAACTGGATAAATGAGATTGGTAGTCTTAAGCACAAAATCAGTGTGTCCCATGACCCTCTGTCCAACCTTTCACTAACAGATCGGGGTCCTGAACCTCCTCTTATACAACATTTAAAAATGGGGCATACTAATACTCATATGAAAACTATTTTTGTAGGAGATATGCCAATGGAAGATACAAATCCCAACATCCACCTAAGTCAAAAACACATGCCCTCAGCATATCCTCAAGTGTCTTAATCTTCCTCTTACTATGTCCATCTCTCTAAGAATGATAAGTTGTGCTGAGGCGAGGCTCTAGTCACCTGACTAACGTAGATATCCACTAGCTTCTTAGATGAGGAGCTCTCTTGAATAATAATAAAATGGTCACTCTTGGTCAATCAGGCCGCAATAACCCAAATAGTATCTAAACCTTGAGGACTCCTCGGTAACTTCGTCATAAAATTATCGTGATATGCTCCCACTTCCACATGGGAATCTCCAATGGTTGCAGCTTGTTGTGAGGCTTCCCATGCTCATCCTTGACTTTTTTTATAAGTCAAAAATCTCTCAACATACCATGACATGTCCTACTTCATGTATGACCACCACTAATCCTGTTACAAATCTCAATACATCTTGGTTGTGCCCAGATGAATAAAAAAGTTCGATTTGTGAGCTCCATCTATCAAATTCATTTGGGTTACATTTGTGTATGGCACCGAAATCCATCCAAACCAAGTCAAAAAAAAAAAAAAAAAAAAAACCTTGACTATCCCTATAAAGAGAGTGGACTTGTCCTTTAACTCTTTCCCTCTTCTTATACGCATCCTTGACCACCTTAGTCTATTCCTCTCTAATAAACTCTAATAGGGGGTTAACCATTTTCATCATCAAACACAAGACACAAAGAGGTGCACTAGTCGTCTTCTAAATCAACGCATCGGCACCACATTGCCCATGCCTGGCTAATAAAGAATCTTAGATTCATAGTCATTCATTAAATCCAACCATTTGTGATGCCCCATATTCAGTTCTACTAAATCTTCAGAGCAAAAATTGTTGCTCCCAAGTCCAAGTCGTGCATCAGATAATTAGCCTCAAGAGGCGTTAGCTTCCTTGAGGAATAAGTGATCACCAAGCCTTGTTGCATAAAAATGTCCCCCAAACCTATGATAGATGCATTAAAAATATATCACCCTCATGTAGGGTCAATATTGTAGCCTCACGTAAGTTGATATTGCCATATTTATATGCATTTTTAGGCAATATTAATATACATTTCTATTAATATTTGGTTATTTGCATAGAATAATGGTACTTATAAGTTTAAATTGTTATTTTGCAGCCAAATAGAAGCATTTTCGAAGATAGGGACTGAAATTGACAGAATATGGAACTTTGGAGATTGAAGAAAAGAAGAACGGAAAAAGTCAGCAAAAGACGCACTCACAACGTGAATAATTCATGATTCACGACGTGAGTGGAAAATTCTAGAAGATATGCATGCTGGTGAAAGATTCCTTGCCGAACACACTTATCCCATATTCACGACGTGAATCTTTATAGTTCAGGACGTGAACTCGGGAAATCAAAAAACAATAAATTCCCTTGCCCATTACGACTTGAGAAGTTTTTGGTTGATTGAAAGGTTACCGAAAGACGATTTTGAGCAGAAAAAGAGTTCTAGAAAAGGATTTCGACATCAAAAGGAGTAAAGGTTCATAATTAGTTAATTAGTTTGATAGTTATGAATATGTTTGATAATTTGATTTGTTTTAGCTTACTTGTTACTATGAGTAGCTAAATCTAGCAGCTCTTGTCTATCTAGATGAAGCTTCTGAGTTATGTTTTAGCTTAATGACTATTGAATTTGATTAGTTGGTAAATTGCTTGTGTTTGATTATCATTACCTAGCATGTTATTTTAGTTTCTTAGTTGCTTAAATTCATGTTCTGCGTAGCTTAGTGACCATTAAATTACATGAACTTGAAACCTAGTGATTTAGTAAACATTGAATTGCTAGATCTAGGATCGACCAAAATCTTAGATAAGTGATAAAAGCAACTAATTTCGTTGTGCTAGAGGACATAAATTATGACCATAATTGTGTTGCCTAGATAAATCTTACATAGCTCACCTATAATTAATAACTAATTGCGTGTTTTGCTTGTGTGTGATCATACAAGGTAGTTCATGAATTGGTAAAAAGATTAGTAAATTTCGACTTGAATTGCTAATTACATAATAATTGGTGACCAACTTTGATAATTCATAATTATTAGCTAAACATAAATAAAGAAGTGGACTCAAACTAGACATGAGTGTTTTTAATTAATTGATTGAATTCAGTGATTTAAGTTCATCTGGTTTTGCAAAATCTGATAAAACCCCATCTTTGCTCTAAAATTAGGTTAATTTAGTAGTAGATAAATTAATTAGTTAACACCGTTCCCTGTGATCGATACCCAACTTACCCAACTATTCTATAATTCGACTAGGTACACTGCCTAGGTGCATTTTATTTAGTTAAGTTCGTTAGGTTATAAATTATAAAATTAGTGGGTACTTTTGTGCACATCAAGTTTTTGGCGCCGTTGCCGGGGAATGGCTTAGTTAATTATTAGTTTGTTTGCTTTAAATTAATTGATCCTTTTTGTAGGGTAAAACCTGCAAGATGTTATTTTTCTGTTTATTTTATTTTATTTTATTTTATTTATTTATTTTTTGCATTCTAGGACTCATGACATGAGCCTTATAGCTCACGACGTGAGAACTGAAGTTCTTAGTTTTATTTATTTTAGTTTGTCTTTCTTAGTTCAGTTTTACATTTTTATTTTTTTTTTGTTTTATTTTAGGAGTTCATGACCAGAGGCTCTAACACACCTTTGGTGCCACCAGTTGAAGATCCCGAGTCTGCAATTCACAAAAAGAAGGATAAGAACGTGAAAGAGGATCAAACACCAAAGAAGACGCCCTTACAAGAACTCAAGTCATTATTCTCAAAGAATTCGGGAAAGAAGACGGAAGGATCAAGTTCATCTTCAAAGGACAAGAACAAGGTTGAAGACTTAGACCAAATACCTATCCTGAAGGAATCCGAATACGAATCCGAAGCCGAGTTTGGACTTTATACAAGTGAACCCGAGAACGAGCCAAGGAACGAGATGGAAAACATTGAAGAAATGTCTATGGGAGCTTACAGAAAGAGAATTAGAGATGATGTTGGTCCAGGTTTAGTACAACCTGCCATTCCTGCCACTGCCACATTCGAGCTGAAAGGACATATCCTTTCTGCACTGAAGGATATCTCATTCCATGGAAAATAACATGAGGATGCATTTAATCACTTAGATGAAGTCAACGACATTGCTAATTATTTCAATGTCCCGAATATGAATAGAGATATTGTCTTGCTAAGGATGCTACCAGTCACTTTCAAGGGAGCAGCAATAGATTGGTTAAAAGCACTACCACTGGGTAGAATCACTACTTGGGCTCAAATGCGTGAGCAATTTCTAGATCAGTTCTTCCCACCATCCAAGATAGCTAAACTCAAGAAGGCAATAGCCAATTTTGAGCAAAACCCGGGGAGTCACTTTACGAGGCTTGGGAGCGCTACAAGGGGTTGTTAAGGAATTGTCCTCAACATGACCTTAACATTCAATAAGAAGTGTCCATATTCTATGACGGGGTCAATGTAATGACTAGGGAACTCCTTGATTCTCAAGGACCACTTACAAAGAAAAATCCAGGTGAAGTCAAGGAATTAGTTGAAGAATTTGCAAAGCATTCTCGTGAATACCACAATCCAAGGAATGAAGGAGTAAAGGGAGTTGGGAGTGCACATTCTGAAGAGATGGCTTCTATGATGGCAATGCTAAATAATATGGACCGAAGGCTGACCCAAATGGACCAATCAATTCATGCAATCAGAGTTGGTTGTGAAACATGCAGTAGGCCACACTTGACTAAATATTGTCATTTAGATGAATATGGGAACAAGAAGGATCAAGTTTGCTACTCGAGTGGGGACAAGTATGATGAAGACTGGAGGAAACCAAAGAAAGAGTGGTTGCCATATGATGAGTACAAGAGGAAAAAGGAAGAAAATTTTAAGCAGACAAGTCGAGGCTTCTACCAAAAAGAGCAACCACCAACCGAGAAGAAAGTAGAGTTGGAAATCATTTTGACCAAATTTATGGAAGCTTCCGAGAAAAGGCATGATGACACCGATGCAGTGTTAAAGGAACACATGTAAATGATGAAAGAACGGCAAACAATGATGATTGACCAACAAGCTTCATTAAGAAATCATCAAGCATCAATCCATAATCTCGAAGTCCAAATTGGTCAACTAACTACTTTGGTGAGCAACAAATTGTCCTCACAATTTCCCGAAAAGAACGTTCAATCCCATGTTATGGCTATTGATACTGAAGAAGAGGCAATCTCTGAGTTTTTAGAGGCACTAGAAGTGGAACCAAAGCAGCCCGATCCAAAGCCGAAGAAGCCGAAGCTCGAAAATGAAGACATTGCTGGAACACCAAACTCACGTCGTGGGCCCAGTCCGCATAGAAAAACTATGTATTTGTTCCAGCTTATAAACCGCCTTTGCCATTCCCGTCTCGAGCTAATCTCAGTCCACTGGGAAGAGAACATCTGGAGTTTATCAAGCAAGTAAAGGGTATTCCTATTAATACTCCTTTTATTAATTCGCTTTCAAAAATTCCAACATATGCGAAGCTCCTACAAGATCTTGTAGACACCCGACAACAGTTGAAGAAGAAGTCTAAGGTTATTCTTAGTGAACAAAGTACAAGAGCTGTATTGGGAGAGTTGCCTAAGAAGATGGGAGATCTTGGCCGCCTCACTCTTCCATGTGAGTTTGGAAACAATTTGAAGACTTATGCTTTAGCCGATTCTGGGGCTAGCATAAATTTGATGTCATACTCTTTCTATCAAAAGCTGAACATTCAGAAAATGAATATTACAAAGATGACCATCCACATGGCCAATCGTTCGGTAATGCAACCAAGAGGAATTATAGAAGACATCCTTGTTAAAATTGGGAGATTCATTTTCCCAGTTGACTTTGTTATTTTGGATATGAAGGAGGATGCTAATGTCCCAATCATTCTTGATCGCCCCTTGCTAAATATTGTTGGTGCTTTTGTGGATGTTCGTGAATCCAAGCTTATATTGAGGGTTGGTGATGATAAGGAAGATTTTGGAATGCAAGATGGGTTTCAAGGTTACGATGTTAAAGGTGAAGTGTTCAATATTGATGAAGACAATGAACTTGAAGAATTGGAAAAAAAAACCCATGGAGGAAGAAATCAAGACACTTAATCAATTCAAATGCACTAAACCAAGAGCATCCGTTCCGTTTCTCGTTGAAGTCATTTCTTACACAAAACCAATATCTTGGGTAAGTAAGGAAAGTGATGACATGTCTAATGATGAAGAGGAGATTACATCAAAGGAGACTAGCCCAGTGGTGAAGGAGGAGGAGGAGGATATTATGAAGCTTAAAAATGATGAAAAATTGAAGACTCAAGGGATCAAACGCAAGCTCGATGGAAACGAAGTCAAGTCTAAAAGGGAGAATTCTAAAAAGGCGTATATTCGTCGAGTGCAAGCTTACAAGAGGCGTTTCAAGGAGCAGAAGATCCTGGTGGTGGACTCATCTGAAGATTCAACGTAAGATGCACGAAGTCCAGCTCAAGACTCCTCAAAAAGAAGCACTTCTCGGGAGGCAACCCAAGTTTTGCGTTTTCTTTCTTTTTCTTTTTTACTTTTTGCATTTTTAGTTTTAGAAACATCGATCATATCATCCAACTCACTTTATTTATAATTAAACACTGAGTGTGGGGTCCTAAAAATGAAGTGGTAAAATTTATGGAATATAATAAAAAGTTTAGGATTAATAAAAATTTTATATAGTATTCACGACGTGAATCAGTATGATTCACGACATGAGTTTGGAATGTAACGGACAATATATCATTGATCCATAATTAGCCCATTTTCTATTAAATTAAATGGTCCAATCATTTTAAGACTAGTCCACTTCTGATGTAGAATGAATGACCCAAAATTAAACCCAGACAGGACTCACGACGTGAATCCTTAGGGATTCATGACGTGAACAGTGACAAACTCAGGACCACAGAATAAAACACAGATTCAACTTTGACCTACCCTCATTCTTTATTCCCCACGAAGGGAACACGGTTTTTTGGTCCCCCCCTTGCACCGATTGCGGCTATTTTCATCCTTAAATCATCTTTTGCTTACGTAATCCTCCAAAATAGGTACATTAATCTTCTCCTAGATGTTTATTATTGCTTTAATTGCTAGATTTAGGGGTTAGGGTTTACTTTTATTTAGATATATAAAAATTGATACCCTAAATGTTGAAATTGTTACTGCATGTGCTTGTAATTAGTTTGAAATGGCCTAAGGAGTAAACCTCATTGACATTTTTGACTTGATTTGAGTCCTGATATGTCTGATTATGGTTTGTGCTTACAAACTCACGACGTGAATCTTTAGTGGTTCACGATGTGAATCCTGGATATTTACAATTTTAAATTTGGTTTAATGCTAATCTTTTGGGATGTCTTTGTTGGTTTGTTTTTTTATTTTTACAGTTATGGCTCCCAGAAGAGAAGTTCCAACCGGGGTTGCTAGTCTCCACCCGTTTTACGTCTTTCCAACGAATATGTCACGGGATGCATATACGCATTGGAACAACCGGCTAGGATGATTGTACAACCGGGAATTTGCTATTGCCCCCACTATTCAGCGGGCACGATTGAGGGAGGTTGGACTAGTGGATCGGATGTCTCAGTATCTTACTAAGTTGTTTTTGGGGAATGGATTTTCGTTCACATGCAAAGGGTGGTACAATTTGTTTGCTATCCAGGAAAGGGTATACAAAGAGCTATGCATGGAATTCTTTTCAATTGTGGCATTCCATGAGAATGTCCAAGATCCTACTCTCCCGCAAGCTTTGGTTTTTCGTTTAGGTGGGGAATATAGGGAATGTAGTTTGGTGGAGTTTTCATGGAGGATGGGGTTGTATGAGGCTCATGAGACCATGACTCATGAGTTTGTTTTATTTTTGAGGGAGGCCACACGTGGGTATGAGAATGGGGTCTCGGGTCCTGAGTTTTGGAGCAATATTGCATCTGGTGTGTTCAATTCTGGTGTATCTCCGGAAAGCAGCATCAAATCACCAATTCATCGCCTTATCACATTTTCTATTCACCACAAATGCCATGGTGATAAGTTTACTGAAATTAACTTGTTCTTTTTATGGTGCATTTTACAGCCAGGTGTGTGCTGTAACATTCCGTATTTCTTGGCCCGCTATTTGGCGAAGTATGCAACGAGTTCCCATCCCGGGAGCCCTATTTGTGGAGGGCACTTTATTACACGTTTGGCCCGGTCTTATGGTCTCATCGTTCCCGGCATCACTCGTTCTTTGACTTGCATGGAGGGGAACGAGTTTACTATGGGGTATTTAGAGACGATGAGGGTGGTAAGGAATTATGGAACATATTGGGGGATTCTTAATGATAATGATGATGGTGATGAGCAACCGACCGACCAACCTAAACCCCAACAAAGTCCTTGGAGACGGAATGTTAGAGAGGGAGGTGAACGACGGCAGCCGGTGCACCTACAAGCACCCATTGGAGGATCACATATTAGGGATGATAGGACAGGGTATTTTGACTAGCTTTCCTTGAGCGTGAACTGGATTGGAGGGACTACGGAGAATATGGTTCGGCACTTCAATATTGAGTAGCATCCTCGCCTAGGGTATCATTACCCAATTTGCTCTAGGATGAGTAAGTATCGAGGCCAAAGAGGAGATGGGGCAGGCACTAGTGGAGCTCGGGATGAAGAGGAAGATGATTGATCGTTTGTTTAGTTTTTATTTAGTGTTTAGTTTTTAGTTTGTTTGGTTTTGATTTGTTGGTTTGAAAACATTGTATGGATTGCTAAACACTTGTTGGATTACTATTATGTTACTTTTATTTCCTTTTGATTGTTTGATTACAGCTTGCTAAGGAGTCTTGGGAAGGGAGTAAATTCGAGTTAAGAGTTGTTTATCGTCTAGTCAAAAGTCATTACGAGTCTATAGTTAAGAGTCGAGACCCACAATTAAAAATAAGTGTGGGGTGAGTCAAGAAAGAGGATGAAATTAGCAAGGAGTCATAGAAATTATGCATTCATAAGTGTCTTTATTAATTTGGATATTAGAGTGGGATGCTAAAAGTAATAAGAAGAATGGGCAGTTTCATTGTTCAGTCGCCCAGTTTTCACAACATGAGCATCTACTATTCACGTCGTGAGTTGGGTTCCAAGGGATTTCTAAATCCACATTCCTGCGACTTCACGTCGTGAGCCTATCTTATTCACGTCGTGAATTTCCCATTTTCACAAAATTCGGTGTTTTTATGACGAGCATTCTGGCCATTTCCTATACTATACAAAGTGGCGTATGCTTTCCCACATTATTCTATACATTTTGAAGACTTACACCATTCTTATCGGAGACTGAAGTTTCGATTCATTGTTTTTTTTTCACTTGTTGGCTCACTTACATCTTTCGCGAGTTCAAGTCCAAGTTCTTATTTAGATGAAGTTCTATATTCAAGATGCACATGTCAACTACACGTTTGGAGTTCGATCTTGCTACTTCTATCACAGGGGAGTCTGTTCCTTTTTCTCCCTTTTATTGCTTTTAATTTAGTTTATGCATACAATGAGGGCATTGTATGTAATAAGTGTGGGGTAGGGGATCGAAAAAAGTAAATTGGTAGAAATTATAGGAAAATTTAAAATTTTCTAGTATGAAAGAGAGAGAGAGAGAGAGAGAGAGAGAGAGAGAGAGAAATTACCAAAACTAAATAAATTGAAGAATTTTGGATCATAAAAGTATAAAGTATGAAGATCAAAGATCAAAATTCTGAAGTCTCAAAAGTTGAAGATACGAAAGTTACACAAAAAGGTGTTGAATTTAAAGAAATCAAAGATCAAATATCAAAGAAAAGAAGACTTCAAGAGCTCCAAGTTGTGGTATCTTCTAAAAAGTTGTAATTCTCTAATTTATGTATGCTTGGGTAGCTTTACGAAAATACCTTGAGGTTAAGGTAGTCTTCTGCGGATGGATTCGGAGGGTTGCATAAAATGAGCATTGTTCAAAAGAAATGAGTGCGTGCTTATGAGGATTGTGAGTATTTAGAATTGGGGGGTTACTTAGGAAAAATTTAAGACACAAATGCATGCATTGAGGTCTTAGCATAATGGCTAAGCTTGAGTTGGATCGTTCTATGTGATATTGGTGATGAAGGTTTGATTTAATAATTAGATTTGCTTGAGGGCAAGAAAAGAACAAGTGTTGGGTATTTTGATATTTCCATATTTATACACATTTTTAGGCAATATTTATTTACATTTCTATTAATATTTTGGTTATTTGCATAGAATAATGGTACTTATAAGTTTAAATTGTTATTTTGCTGCCAAATGGAAGCATTTTCGAAGATAGGGACTGAAAGTGACAGAATATGGAATTATGGAGATTGAAGAAAAGAAGAACGGAAAAAGTCAGCAAAAGACGCACTCACGACGTGAATAATTCATGATTCACGACGTGAGTGGAGAATTCTAGAAGATATGCATGCGGGTGAAAGAGTCATTGCCGAACACGCTTATCCCATATTCACGACGTAAATATTTATGGTTCATGACGTGAACTCGGGAAATCAAAAAACTATAAATTCCCTTGCCCATTACGACTTGAGAAGTTTTTGGCTAATTGAAAGGTTACCTGAAGACGATTTTGAGCAGAAAAAGAGTTCTGGAAAAGGCTTTCAACATCAAAAAGAGTAAAGGTTCATAATTAGTTAATTAATTTGATAGTTATGAACATGTTTGATAATTTGATTTGTGTTTGCTTACTTGTTACTATGAGTATCTTGAATCTAGCAGCTCTTTTCTAGCTAGATGAAGCTTCTTAATTATGTTTTAGCTTAACGACTATTGAATTTGATTAGTTGGTAAATTGCTTGTGTTTGATTATCATTACCTAGCATGTTATGTTAGTTTCTTAGTTGCTTAAATTCATGTTCTGTGTAGCTTAGTGACCATTAAATTACATGAACTTGAAACCTAGTGATTTAGTGAACATTGAATTACGAGAGCTAGGATCGACCAAAATCTTAGATAAGTGATAAAAGTAACTAATTTAGTTGTGCTAGAGGACATAAATTATGACCATAATTGTGTTGCCTAGATAAATCTTACATAGCTCACCTATAATTAATAACTAATTATGTGTTTTGCTTATGTATGATCATACAAGATAGTTCATGAATTGGTAAAAAGATTAGTAAATTTGGACTTGAATTGCTAATTACATAATAATTGGTGACCAACTTTGATAATTCATAATTATTAGCTAAACATAAATAAAGAAGTGGATTTACACTAGACAGGAGTGTTTTTAATTAATTGATTGAATTTTGTGATTGAAGTTCGTCCGGTCTTACAAAATCAGATAAAACCCCATCTTTGCTCTAAAATTAGGTTAATTTAGTAGTAGATAAATTAATTAGTTAACACTATTCCCTGTGATCGACACCCGACTTACCCAACTATTCTATAATTCGACTAGGTACACTGCCTAGGTGCATTTTAGTTAGTTCAGTTAGTTAGGCTATAAATTATAAAATTAGTGGGTAATTTTGTGTACGTCATAAGCTCTGCCCTAGAGTCTCAAAATCCACATGTTACTTATCTATCCATCTAAAAGTACTGCTCTTCTTGGGCAACCAAATCAAAGGAACCAAGATCTTGAAGAAATCTTCGATGTATCTCCAATTGTACCCAGCTAAAACAAGAAAACTCTAAATCTAAGAGGGAGTCTTCAAAACTTCTCACCACATCACCACCTCCAAATTGACAAAATCGACCAATATACCATCCCGATTGATGAGGTTGCGCTAGGAACTAGACCTCTCGCAACCAAAACTCATATTTGGATAATCCGACATACGATGTCTCTCTCATCAGAACCACTAGTACTTCCCTCAAATGTTCTGCATGCTTCTCCTTAGTCTTTGAGAACAATATGATATCATCAACCAATACAATCACCAACCGATCAAGAATAGATCTACACACTCAGTTCTTTAGATCCTTGGATGATGTTGTCACATTAGTGAGCCCAAATGGCATCACTACAAATTCATAATAGTTTTACGAAGTTCTGAAGGCCATCTTTGGTATATCCTCCTCTCTCACTCACATCTGGTGATAATTCAGGCGTATATCAATCTTGGAGAACTACAATGCTACTTGAAGTTGGTTGAATAAGTCATCAATCCTCGACAAAGGATACTGGTTCTTCACCATGAGCTTATTAAGCTCTCTATAATAAATGCACATTATATGAGATCTATCCTTTTTTTTCACAAAGAAAATCAGATCTCCCTAAGGTGAACTGTTGGGCCGAATAAACTCCTTGTCCAACAGCTCATGAAGCTCAATGGTCAAATCTTACATCTCTAGGGGTGCAACATGATATGGTTATTTGGATATCGGAGCAACACCAAGAACCATATCAATATTGAACTCAACCTGTCTCTCCGGTCGCACACCACTCCTGGAGAAACTCTCGAACCATGTAACACCCGTAGATTCAGGCTAGTAAATTAAGACATAATAAGCGTTAAAAATGATTTTTATTGATAGAAGGTTATTTATGATAAATAACTATAACCAAAGTTATAGTACATGTGACAAGGATTCCATACATAAAATGAACGTTGAAATCTGACTTTGTATGAGGAAGTTATGCTTCTTCGAAGTTTCAGGATTAAACAGACACGACTCCACGTATCGTAAAACATACATGATTTTTTGATAAATTGAATTTTAACCTAAGTAATCTAAATGAAATTCGTAATAGTCGTAAAACCGAGAGCGTTCATGTGGCGAACATCCAAATCTGAATTTTTTAGAGGAAGTTATGATATTTCGAAGTTTCATTGTAGTACTACAGGCATAGAAATCACAATTATAATTAGTTGATTGTTAATCGAAACAATCTAAATGAGAATTGGAGATGTCGTAAATATGAACCCATCGATATAAAAATTGTGGAGAATGAAGTTCGTATGAATAAGTTATGAATTATGCACGGACATTAACAGTCTAAATCGATCTAAATATGATTTTTTGTTATAGAACGAATTAGATGTTGATACCTTAATGAAAGTTGTAGATCTCATCGAGAGGATTGTGGGGATGTATATATAACATCGGAAATGGAGCTCGTATGCAAAAGTTATGGTCATCCGCAGATCTGCGAGAAAACGCCTATGCTAAAGACATGGCGGCACCGGAGTGCACCACATGTAAAGTCAGGCGCTGACTCCTCCGATAGACAAGGCAATGTGGCACTTTGTGGATGTGAAAAGTGGTGCCACAAAAAACGAACACGTGGCAAAGTTCTAGAAGAAAGGACACTGACAAATGACAGTAGGACATGTGGCAGGGTGATAGTGGAGCCAGCACACTAGACGTGTGTGGCGTGTCTCTGTTTGGGCGCACACCTGCTGAGGCTATATATATCCCCTTGAAAAATATCATTTATTCACATAAATCCATCCATTTCTCTCTAGAAAACTTCCAATTTCATGAGTCCGGTTTTTCTAGGTTTCTTGAGTATTTTTGCTAGGATCTAGAGTAGCTAGGAGCCCAACAAGATGAAGCTTTCAGTTTCAGAGTCATGTCCATGCGTTTCTCGGTTTTCGCTAAAACCACTACCACGTCAAAGAAATATATAAAGTTTTCAGGCGAAGTTTTGCCCAAAATCAGAGGCATCCACCTTATCAAGTGAGTGCATACTTACTTTCATCTTACACATAGATACGAAGTATTTACATAATTGGATGATATATGTGCTTATGTGCAAAGATGTTATGTGTCAGATGAAACATTATAAAGATAAATTTTATATAACATATATTGTATGTGTATTTTATAAATATAGTACGTTAGGTAACGAAGGCTAATGAAAGATGTCATAGTATGATGAAAGATAAGATGTCATAGTATAATGAAAGATGTATCCAATGACAGGATGCCACAAATTTAGAAATTATACTAGCATACCAACGACGTAAAAATAGTACTAGTGTACTAACAATGTAGGAAAGGTACTAGTGTACCAACGATGTAGTCACCTAACAGAGTATAGGTGACAACCATCAGACTATTTGATTATATCCCGTGGAACGCATGTAGGGTTATAACTTGTAGGTGATGTACTTTGGGTCCATATGATGTACTCTACTTCCTACTCACACGTATTGTGGAGAAATTCCTATAACAGTACTATGAGTAATGATGACTATGATAACCCTTAAGATACAGATCTTTATGGAAGAATAAAAAAGAATAAGGAAGAAAATTGGGATGGGTAATCGGGTTAATTGTTTGATAATTAAACATATTAACTATATTATTATGGGTTGAAAACCCTATGCACTCACAAGGTTTCCCTACTTGACCCACTTAGTTTTTTTGTAGTACAGGTAGCGGAACAAAGGTACATGCATGATGAGAGATTCAAGGAGATGTATAGTAATAGTCCTAGATATTGTAAGGATTGATTATGCTTATGTTTTGTATCAGTTATGAAATCCCAAGCTTTTATAAATCAATGAAAAATATTTCTTCGGAAATACTTTTTATGGGACCAAATTTCCCATTTATAAATAAACTCTGTTTTAAATAAGCATAAAAAAGTTTTAAAATGACCATAAGAATGGGGATCACACGGTTGGTATCAAAGCATTAGTTTTAGTGAACTAGGAATATTAGAGGATATTTAGACTTAAACTTAGAATACTAAGAGATCATCATAAGATGAGTGTCTATTATAATTTAGGTAATACACATGAATTGACACTGGCAGTAGTTTACTTTAGGATAATATGCCCAATTTGGTCTTATGTGCTAAATGAATTGTGTTAAAGCATGCCTTAGGTTGCCTATTTATATTTTTATTACCTTATTAAATCTAAGGTCTGTTGCTGACCTAGAATTAGGAAGTTTTATGTGTTCAGGTTTCTAAACGTTTAATTACAGTATTGAAACCAGCATATAACTTTTCGGTATTATAAGGAGAATTATGTGTCTAAACCTTCCATCTCTATATTCTCATGTTAGTACACTAAACATCACTTTGGTGTATAGAACATCATGGTGAGAAATCATAGCGGATATGGAAACAGTAACAGTTGTAGTCCGATCATGCACCTGATTAATACCCACACAACAACCATAAAGTGTAAATAAGTACGCATATAATATCTTAATTAACTTTTACAAAGAAAAAATGACCAAACTAGCGGATACCTTGTTTATTTTTGAGCTTACTATCTGAAAGAGCATCAGAGTCTGAGAATCAACAATGTCATCTACTTCATTGCTTGCAACAAAATGAAAGGCCCTACTAAATACATGTTAGATAAAGAAGATAAAGTAGACAGGAAAGTGTTTATGAATATGTCATATATAATGACATGTGAGATCATCCAACTTGTTACTAGTTGTAATTTCAGGGTAAGCATCAATGAAGAGTTACTCATACCTCATTTTCTATAGCAAATACACTAACTGTGTCTTGATTTATTTTGAATTCATCACTCCCTCCTATTTCTTCTTCATAAACATATAAAAGGAGTCATTGAAGATCATTGAACTTCTTCCCGGTTGTAGTTTTAGGGTAAGCATCAATCAAGAGTTGTTTATACCTCAGTTTCTATAGCAAATATACTAATTGTTTTGTTATTTTTTAGAATTCATCATTTCATCCTTTTTATCTTGTTTGTGTTTGTTCTCTTCTTTTCTTTGCTTGTTATATCTTCTTTAGAACCATAAACTGATTAAGGAGCGTTAGGTTTCTGGTTTGATCTTGGTGGTAATACCCTTGAATCTGAGTACCATTTTTTTTGCTTGCCCTTTCTTATAACTTGATTTCTTACTTACATCTCCTTGAGTTACTTCAAATTTGCCATGATTGGGGTTCCATTAACCAATGCATTACTCGTGTGATTTGCAATGTTTGATATAATGTTATTTATAGATAATTATGTTCCAAATGACAAAATCAAAGAAAAATGAAACTATAACTATTGAAGAGTATGTTAATAATCGAAAAGAGTCATAAGATTAAGAGAAATTGAGACGTTTCATTTCTAGACACCCAATCTGAAGCAGGTATTATAAAATCTTTTTAGTCTGATTAAAACTCAATAAAAACAAATAGATATCTTAAAAATCTAGTTTCTTGTCCTCTATCTAGGTTATTTCATGAACCCAGATAATGTCCATCATGTCATAAGAACACCTCTTAGAAGTATTCTCATTTAATTGAGATTGAAGATTACCTTATACACCTAAATGAAATTTGATGTCAAAAATAATGTAGTAATAAAAGGCATGGTTTTTTTTAGTGATAAGGTTTTATAACAATTAGAAAAAGGCAAAAATTTCGATTGTAAAACTATACAAAGTTCATTATGAAAAAAGAAGAAAGACATCAATATTTATCATAATTACACAGCACAAGCATGATTTTCGTCTATGGTGGTTGAGGCAGAGGCTACGATTTCGGTAAGTTGTGATGGCAGTGGTACAAGGTACGAGGCAAGGAGGCGGCATGTAGCGGGTGACGGTCACAGTTAAATAAGTAATGATGGCAGTGGTTTAGGGGAAGATGTGGTGTATAGCGAGTGACGGTGGTGGTCAAAGGAAGTGTATAGGTTAATGTGAATGGTAAGAGCAAATGATAGGTTGCATATAGGGTGATGTTGGTAGTGGGAGATGGTTTATATGGTTATAAGGTTTTTAGAAAGAATTGTCAGTGATATGCATCATGGAAACATCAAACACATCCACTGATGGTAAAGCCACAACAAAATGTCACATTAGTGGTAAAGGGATCGGATGAAGGCAGACGAAAAAAATGAGGACGTACATTGGATAACTTGAGATATAGCAAGTATGGGTATATTGGGATTTGCTTTGGTTGATTGTACATATCATATCCTTCTTCTTTTTAAAAATATTCTTTTCAGAAAGGTTTATAAAATCTTTTAGGCCCTATTTTGAGTTTGGAATCACACAAATATTCATCAAAATATCTCAAACAACAAAACTGTAAATTTGGTCCTTATGGTTTGCAAAAAACTATGGATAGGGTCCAAAAAGTTTCCGACTTGCATGGAAGGTCCGAAATCAAAAGTTTTTCGTGTTTTTGGTCCCAAAATTAAGAGATTCCGGTGATTTTGGTCCTTTGAAAACATGAAATGACGGTTTTTTTCCCTGTTAATTTCTTTGTTTACATTATTTTTACCATTTATAATGTTTTTACAACTACAAAATAAAAAAAATACAGCCCACCATACCATCTCTCTCTCTCATGTGGGCTAACTCTTCATGGATACTTACATAAACATAGCTTATCATGGATCAATAGCCCAAACAATATATATCACTGATTTACATAATCAGTCCACGTTAATTTGATTTGTCTCTTTTGATCACAAAGTTAATTCCAAATTAATTCTTGATCAATATTAATTAAATAATATGATTTCATATTAATATATTATATTTGTAATATATTAATAAATCATAAATAACTTCTTTCTCAAATATCCATCCTATCAGATTGTTCTGGTGAAGGCAACCCAAATTGTCATGTTACTCTCAGGTCAAGTACATACCAATTATAGTTATGAGCTTAGACACCTAATCCAACAACAAGTGCGCCGTTCCTACAACTAGACAGGTTTCATTTGTTTTTTGATTTTTACCAAGTTTGTGCTATTAACTAAAACCAAGTAAGCTCTAATACCAAATTTGGGGATTATAATCATCAAATACACTATCTAAAGGTACCAGAAAAATCAAATGATTTAATTAAGTGAACATGCATCCTAGAATCTAGATTTTACTAGTTATAGCAACATACTTTAAAATCAACAAAATAAAGAACAACTAACCTCTTGGTTGCTTGATTGTGATCTTGTGATTTCCAGTTTGTTACTATGGAAAAATGATCCAATGTAGCACCACTTTAATGGAATCAAACCCACAACACCAAAAGCAAAAGGAAGAACCCATAATTTGGGGTTTATATATAAACTCACTAACCCTAGAAGATAGGTTGTATTTTTGGATTTATATATATATATATATATATATATATATATATATATATATATATATATATATATATAGAGAGAGAGAGAGAGAGAGGGGGGGGGGAGGATTGGAATTTTTTGTTAAGGAATAAGCAACTGTAGGTTTTACCCCTAGCAGTCTATTTATGGTCTGTAGATAAAATCATAAAAGGAATCAAACTCTAGTGTTTATCCTTATCTGATTCAAATCAGCCTTATCTCTATCCTAGGGATAGCTCAAAACTGCTTATCATCGAGCCTCTAGAGGCTTTTGTAATATTCCAGTTAATACTTTTGATTAATTAATATTTAAGCCCTTTAGTTAATTGAAATCTTTTAATGAATTACCAGAATAATTTCTAATTAATTTACTAATTCCTTAATAGAATAACAAATTATTTATCTCCATTTCCTTATGTTATTTGGGTCATGAGGCAAACCCAAGGATCCTGTTATTATTAGAAATATCTTCAAAACAATTAATGACGTTGGACATTATTTCTAATAGTAGTCGTCACAAATCTTTATTTGGAAACATAATTTTAAACACTGAGATTAACTATTATCCATGTATCAGGTACATACATATATCTAAAACAAAGGAATAACTAATCACTTATCTAAGGGTTGAATCCTGATTAGATCAGAATTCGGAAGTTGCATTGGATAGCTAACACTGTGGATTATTGGAGAAGTATTAGACCTTATATAGTTGATGACTTGTCCAAGTGGGAGACTATGGGACAGAGTATCTAAGGTCATTAACTATTAGTAATATTTATAATAATAACATGGTCCTTTTGGGTTACCATCATGACCTATTTGAGCAATAAGGAGTTAGGATAAAAATAAGTTTGTTAATATATTATGAATTAATAAATTAATTGGAAATTTTTTTGGAATTAATTAAATAGTTTTAATTAATTAAAAGGGTTGAATATTAATTAATTAAGTTGTTAATTAATTGGAATGTTCCAGGAGATGGTATGGACAAAAATAAGATAAGGATAAGGAGTATCCTTAAGTTTTTGAGTTGCTTTAGGATTAAGCAACTGTAACCTATAAATAGGGAGCTAGAGATCAAACCCTAGGTGTTCCTTACTCCAAATTTTGTTCTTCCATCAGTCTAGTTTCTCCTTGGATGAAAATTAAACCTTTAGGGTTTAGAATTTTCGTTTTCCTTATCCCCTCTCCTAGGATTTGTTGATTTTGCTTTTTTAGTGTTTTGTGGTGATACCATTAGAGGGATTCTGGTTTGGATCTTCCCATCCAAGCAAGGTTGCACGAACAAGATCCTAATCAAGAAATCAAGAAGATCAATATGTTAGTTATTTATAGTTTTTATAAGTATGTTGCTATAATAGAACAAACGTAGATTTATTAGGGTGCATGTACACATAGGGTTTCATTTTTGTTTCTGCTGCCATAACTAGTGTGTGTAGAATGCAATAAAACCCATCAGTATTAGCATGTGTTTATGATGACGATGACCTCAATGTAGGGCTTTGAAGTTATTGCAATATGACTGAATAAACTTACATCTCAAGATGATGATCCTGAAGATTTGTGATAAGGATCAAAATTCAAATCACGATAGAGTTTCCAAGATTACCATAAGACTCTTGATCTTAGGAATTGCATATCTAGCCCATACCTAGTATTTATGTAATGCTACCGTTTTGTTCTCATTAAGTCTTTTGTAATTGTAATCAATAATTCTTTAAGTGAAGATTATCTTTGAGAGTTTGTTCTTGTAACCATAGTTTGTTATTGGTTATCTCTCAAATTGTAAAGTTGTTGACCAATACAAATCACTATATAAGTATTTTTATGTGTTCTTTGTTCGTATTAATTGTTTGATTTAGTTTTGAATATTCAGATATGTATTTTAAAAACCAAAATCAATTTAGATTCACTTAATCAGATTGAAATGATACATCCAAACGAACACTTGAAATCACAATGCACTAAATGAAGACTTGCACGTCATAGTGCTAAGTTACAAAAAAAACCGATGCATGCAGTTTTGGCCTAAAAATGCACCATGTTGACTCTAACTTATAGCGATTTCAAACACAAAACAATTTTACTAATATAATAAGAAATAGAAGAAAAAATGCATTTTTGAAAGTACAGTAACTTACAAGAAATAAAATGAAAGTAAATTACCATATAAAAATAAATGGAAAGTGTGATACTATAACACAAATATATGAAAATATATTATTATTTATTGCATTTAGCCATATATATTTAACAATAAGAACAAGATTTAGCCCTATGATGGGAGCTATATGTTTGAGGAGTTAAATTTCACACAGGAGGTCCACGGTCTAAATCTTGACACACTCAAAATATTGTTATTATTACGCGATTACTATCCTAGACAGTCTGAAAACGATTCGTTTCGATGTCGGCCCAAAAAAGACCGACCCAAAAACGGTTTCAAAAAAGACCAGAAGTCAGTGTTTATAAACATATCAATTTTTGGGTTAATTACATTTAACCACACATTACCCAACTTTTTCCCATTTTTTCTTTTATTAAATTTGAAAGTACCATTTTGAATAAATCTTAATTTATCATTTTAGCATTAAACACTCAAAGACCGCAAGGCCGGACCGGAAAAGATTATCGGTCCGTAAAAGAAAAGCCCGAAACGTCTAGTACCAATCCAAAAAAAGGCCAACAGTTCTAAGATCGACCGGAAACCGCCAATATCAATGTGCATCTCTAACTAACACTAACGACAAACTCATCCATTTTTATCAACATCAAACCCTTACAACAAAAAAATCACTTTATGAGCCTCTGGTGTAATAAATAAAATATGTGAACAATATCCATCAGTTTCAATAAAAACATGTCGGGAGTTGTATAGTCTATAACTTTTATAGCACATTTCGTATTTTTACATTTTGGTCTAAAGTCTAAACGTATTAATTTTCATCCTTTTACATAAAAACTTCAATTTACCGATATTTCAACAAAATACATCGAAAAAAACATTATTAATTATGAAATTAGCAAAATTAGTTGCTCATCTTTCAAAAATCATAAGCATAAACATGTCAAATAATGTTACATTCTACGGAAGAAAAAAAAAATATGCATCTCTGACTCTCGTTGCATATGCTTGAACTTAATCATGAACATGAGTGAAATTGCTATAGCCAATGTAACTTTTCCATATCAAAATACTTTGAATATAACATCAAAACCATTTAATCAACGTTTTCAAAAACTACAATTAAGTTCCCAATCTTGAAAGATACTTCAACCTTCAATAATCATATATTTTTTCAAGTATACAACAAAAATGAACACCAATAATAATCATATACAAAACTCCAAAACTGATTTGTTTAATTTTTAAAAACAATGAGACGATTAAATAATTAACCAAAAGTCCAATGTCCTACATATTTACAAATCTATCTCAACAAGTCATGAAAGAGTGGAAGTATCTGCAAAGTTTGATTTCTCCAATTCTAAAACACCCTGCAATAACATCACAACTTAGTAAAGTCAGCATCAACACTGGATTATATGCATGAAGTAATTTTCACACACTTTACATTTAGTTAAATTTGGTGTTTGGCAATAACCTTAATAATCATCATCGCTGCATCTTTATGCAAAACTTCATTGTACTCATGACATGAAAGATTCTGAAATATTCCAAACAATAAAAGTACAAGATATTAAAAACAAAAAGAAAAAAAAAATACTACAAACAAAAAGCAAGTGGAAAGGAAACTAACTTGAACACAATTAGGACAACCAGCATCACCAGAGCAACAACATGATGTGATAAGTTCCAATGCAGCACTTAAAAGCTTAGTAAAAATAGGTTGAACCTACACGCAATATTTTATTATTATTATTATTATTATTATTATTATTATTATTACTATCAAATTTTATATTTTTTTGTAAACATGGACAGATGACGTGGCAAGTTTATTGTGACCTGTGATGAAATGCCTGTTCCTCCAGGGCATGAATCATATAATAAAATTCTTTCAGGAATGTAACGAGTATCATGAGGATTCACACACTCTGAAGCCAAATCCGATGAGTTGCAAATTATATACCTACATTCAATTTCAAACAACCACGGAATGGAATCTCAAATTCCAGTTCAGCCGGAATCATTTGGAAGTTACCTTGTATTTAGACTTACAGAGGGACGATATGTACAAGTGCATGCCCTGCAGCATGCAAGCCTCCACGAAAGGAATAATTCTCCATTTCCACAGCTGTTTTTATTGATTGTGGGACCCGTATCCAAACAGCCATTGATTCATATGTATAACTAGGAAGTGATAGATCAACTGTGTCAAAAACTCTATTGCTTCCTTTCCAAATCCTTCTAAATCCAAACCAATTAGTAGTGACTTTACATGGATTTGATTGGGAAGATGTTTTTGAGTTATGAATGTTAGGGATTTTTGTAGGGTATGCCTGGAATAAAAGTAAAATTTAAGTTAAAAATATAAAATGGAAGAAATTAAGAGATGATTTAGGTTGAAAAAAAAAAACTTACAATGTGGCCTCCTACAACTTCAATGTCAGTGTAATCACGAATCTTGGTGTAGTATTTTAAATCGGCTTCTTGACATGAAGCGATTTTTGTAGATAAATTAAGATTCTTGACTAGATAGGTTTTCCCTTGCTGCATATAAACAGCACCTTCATAGACCTGAATGATGAATTAAACATAAGGAAAATATAATCCATTTCCCATGTTTAAAATAATAGTTACCTGAAAGAAAGCTTTACTCTCTTCAATTTCTTCAAGAACTTGATCATTTTTCATGTCAATTACTTTGTATTTCTCTGATTCTATTGCACGTATGCTAACACCACGAGAAGGTATTTTCTCAGGCCCAATGTAGTTCCAAATTTCAGCAGAGGGATTGAAAGTGACATAACCCTTACTTTTAAGGGCTAATAATGTAAATTTTAGGTCAGGACCAAAGTACTTCTCATCATGAGCAACACTTATCGGGTGTTCAAGTGATGCACAGACTAAATGTTGTTGAAGAACCTGAGGGTTTTTAGCATCCACGTGGCAACATTCTATTGGTCCTTTGAAGAGTTTGTGAGGGAATTTCATAAAGTATTGATCGAGAGGTCCTTCAAATGCAACATATATAGCAAGTGATGGTTGTTCCCTTCTTCCAGACCTCCCAGCTTGTTGCCATAAGCTAAAAATTGAAAATTTTTTATTATAATAAATAAAAAAATTCAAACGAGTATAAAATTAACATACCTAGCTATAGTTCCAGGAAACCCTAGATGAAGGGTGACGTCAATGTGTCCAACATCGATCCCTAATTCAAGAGCATTTGTAGCAGCAACACCACGAATTTTCCCACTAAAAAGGTCGCTTTCAAGTCTTCTCCTATCCTATTTTATCATTTACGTAAATGGAAGATCAATAAATACATAAAGTTTAAAAAAAAAAACGAATGTTTATATAATTATATACTAACATGAGCAGTGTAGCCAGCTCGATAAGCAAACACGGAATTTACGAGATTGGGCGCTGTTTTCTGAAGTGTTTCGCGCCTGATAACAGGAAAAGGTTAATTTGGTAATTTCTCATATTAAGTATGTAAAGGGGAAAGGAAACATACGTATAGCTCAATACGAGTTCAGATAGTTTGCGTGTTTTGCAAAACGCAATGCAACGAAGTCCATGTTGAATAATTTCTGCAAACAGATATGAAACTTCCAATATAGGACTACAAAAAGCAAAAATTATGTATAATCATCATTCAAAAATCAAAAGTAAAATATCTTATGTATTGATTATATGCCACTGCCACGTCAGCATTGCATATATAATATATACCTTGAGCGTCCAAGGAAAACTGTTGTATCAAATTTGTCAGTGTCTATGCTACTTCTACTTCTCTTGTTAACCTGTAAATTTCAAAAAAATAATAACATAAAAAAAATAAAAATAATAAAAAAAAATAAAAAAAAAATCAATATCTTGTAATTTGTTAGATATAGAAAAAAAAGAATCAAGAAATGTTTACAGTTTTCATGCGTAAAGGAGGGTTCCAGAGGACAAAAAGTTTAGGGCCAGAAGGGCTTCCATCTTTGTGAATTAACTCCATTGTTGGTAAGCTTGAAAGTTCCTAAAAAGTTTAAAAAAAAAATGGATAAATAATTAAATATAATGCAACGTGTCATCTGATTATTAAAAATTAAAAAAAAAAAGAAAAAAGAAAAAAAGAAAAAGGTATCATTTTATTACCATTGTATGTTCACGTGGATTGGCAGAGGTTGCAGTGCAAAATATAAAAGACGGATCACTCCCGTAAACTACAAATATGAAAGCAGTATTCGAGGGTAAATATGTGAATTTACAAAAACAATAGTAGAAACACAAAATATAAAGTGAGGATTTTGATAGTTAAAACCATGAGCACAGAGTCGAAGAAGTCTCCTTATAATAAGAGCAGCATGGCATCCAAATGCTCCCTTATATGAATGAGCTTCATCAATCACCACATACCTTTTTACATAAAAACATGTTTTTTTTAAATCTAAAATATAGACAAAGTTACATAAATGGTCCATGTAGTTTACCAAAGGTGACAAACTTAGTCCCTGCTAAAAAAGGTTTCATACAAATGGTCCTTGTGGTTTCTAAAATTGCATGAATGATCCCTGTGGTTTTTAAAACTTGCACCAATAGTCTCTTAACTACATAAAATGACTTTTTTACCCTTTCTTAATTTCTTTTATCTGGACCAACACATACCTATTACAAAAAAAACATATTTTTTTAAAATCTAAAATATAGACAAAGTTACATAAATGGTCCCTGTGGTTTACCAAAGGTCACAAACTTAGTCTCTGCTAATTTTTTTTACGAACATAATCCCTGTGGTTTCTAAAACTTGTGTAGTTGGTTCCGCTAAAAGAAATTAAGAAAGGGCAAAAAAGTCATTTTATGTAGTTCAGAAACTATTGGTGCAAGTTTTAGAAACCACAAGGGCCATTTGTATCAAAAAAGATTAACAAGTACTAAGTTTGTGACCTTTGGTAAACCACAGGGACCATTTATGTAATTTTGTCTAAAATATATGATTATTTATCATAAAGTATAACCTGAGGTTTGATAGGAATCGTTGGAATTGGTTATGAAAGGGCAAGATTGACATGTGGAGCATATCTGGATTTGTAATCAACTACAAATAGTTTGACAAATTTAGTCAAAATAAGCAAATTTGATAGTGATACCCTCAAAATGACAATAAATTACGAAAATACCAGTCTAGCATTATCACGAAGCCATAATCTATCTTCATGAGAAGTATCTCCATCATATATACCAATGTTTAAGCCTACATAAAAACCTTCTGTGAAAGATAACAATGCTCTTAGTTGATCTTGTGCCAATGCCTACATGATGAATTTGAATTGATGTTTTCATTAAAAGGAAATGAAAATAAGTCACAAAAGTGAATAAGGGTTATAAAATTTTAACTAAATAAATTAAAAGAACAGACCTTTGTTGGAAAGAGATATAAAGCACAAGCTGAAGGATCTTGAGATAATACTTCAAGAACTGGTAGATTATAACAAAGAGACTTTCCACTTGATGTCATTGTTGAAATAACAACATTCTTTCCAGAAATTGATGCCTCAATTGACTCTGCCTACATATACCATAAGAACAAATGAGAAAAATCAAAAATATAAAATAATAATAATGGATTTTTGGATAATTATAATACCTGGTGGCTATAAAGCTTTGAGACACCTGAACATTTAAGTGCAGATTTTGTTCCTTCAGATAGATAATCTGGAATCTTTACAAAATTGGCTATTCGGGCATTAATCTCTTCAATATGAGCTATCTGAAATAGAGGATTAAATAATTTGGGTACATAACAAGGGTAGATTTGTAAATTTGTAAAGATAAAGAATAAAGATGACACCTGTCCTTGAGAACCAAGGCCTGTCTTTAGATGCTCAACCATTTCTGTAGGCAGCAAAGGATTTGTTTCCTGTAAAGAAAAGAATTAATGGGACATGAAAACAAAATTATACATTTTGTTAATGAACTTGTTTAGAAACAAGACATGTAAAGAGAATTTCAAGAAAAACTGAAAAATGGAACTCAAAGATGACACCTACATTACATTGTACTTCAGGTGAAAAGGAATCTGAGGGTTCAGACATGCTTCTTTTTGTTCTTTTAACATCATTTTTAGTTGCTTTATGATTTCCTTCAGTTGCATGTAGCAAAAGATCATTTAAAGATAATGACTTGATTTTCTCCTTCCCCTTTTTTTCCTGAAGGAAAACATTTTGCATATCATATAACTAAAATGTTATGAACTTTTAACATTTACACATACCATAAATGATTTAACAATTGCCCATAAATCTGCTCTGAAGGAATTTTCTCTTTTTTTCAAAGCATTAACTACAGTAGGAGTAGACATCTTTCTTTTACCTAAGTAGAAACAAAAGCAGTTAAGTTAGTTGTGAATTAAAATGCAAACACTGTGGACTTGAGATCAAATAAAACCATCATAAAGTGATTAGGTATACCTTTAATTTGGTATTTAAGATCTGATTTTGACTTGATGACAACAATGGCATTGTTTGACCTTTTACCTTCAGCATCATTGTCAATAAACTGTATAACCTGCAAAAGAAAAAGAGACATGTTTTGAGTGAACAATGATACAGTTCTAATAAGTACTTAAGCTAATAAATCTTAGAGGCTGTTTCTTTTTGCCTTAATGAGTTAAGCACTTAATCTGGACAGCTATACATGACTGTTTCTTTTTGACTTTATCAAGAAAGATTGACTAAATAGTTTAAGCCAAAAAAAACGGCTTAATGTATTAAGACACTAGCCCTTTACCTATTTTCACTTCTTCTTTTTTTCTTCCAACTCCTAAGGCATTAAGATTGATGAATATTGTGAAATTTGCTTTATGGAATGTAAGGATAAAATGGTCATTTAGTGAACCATATACAAAAGTAGCAGACCTATGTATACAACACTTTATCCAGACAAACATCACTACCAATACAGAACTTAATGAGGGGAAAAAACAGCACATTAGTCATACAGATCTGTAACATAGACAATTACCTGAGGACAAAGCACAGCAAGATTCTCAAGATAAGAAGATTCAAATCCAAATCCCAACTTACTTAGCTGGTCAAATCCATGCTCCAAACTGAATAGGGTAACTTTTCTCTGCTGCACTTGAAGAAAACTAGAGTAAATGTTCAAGAAATAAAAGGCCTTCAAAAGAACCTTCAGCCATGATGG
This sequence comes from Lactuca sativa, assembly GCF_002870075.4. Lineage (NCBI taxonomy): Eukaryota > Viridiplantae > Streptophyta > Magnoliopsida > Asterales > Asteraceae > Lactuca > Lactuca sativa. Next base: position 210,730,729 of record NC_056626.2, on the reverse strand, counting down.
ACAAATACATGAATAACCACTGCCAGAAGCACCATGGAATTCATTGATTTGTGTATTTTCGTTCATTAACATACAATTTCTGGTTTTTGGATCGGATAAACAGTTAACTGACTCCAAAACTTGCATAAACCCCTCACAGCTCTTTTCATCCAGTTCATCACTATCACATGACTGCAATGTGTTCAAAAGCTTGTTTATTGCTTCATCAATCAAGCTCTTCTCTGCTTCATTTCGAGTGTTGGATTTTGTATTCCCAGATTCAAATTGAGTATGACTCTCATTCCCATCAGTTTCTGTATCCCAGAGAGAGGACAGATCTTGCATCATATCGGACCAAGCTGATTCAGCAAACTTTGAGGTGGAACACTGATGGAAATTTTGAGGATTTGTTTCATTCTCACATGGCTCCACGATTTTCTGTTTGTCCTTCTTTGTAAACGGAAGAAGAACAATAAATTCGCCATGGGAAATCAAGGTACTACTTATCTGACTCTGCAAACTTAGTTTCGTGCCCTGAATCAACGTATTGCAATGCAGACAATCAGATTACAGTAACGCAGAAACTGAAAGAAATTGGAAGCAATTATAGTCTTTAAGTTTCTATGATCAGTGATATATAGTTATATACACATACATAAATAATTAAATATCAATACCGCACTAATTGCCACAATCTTCAAATTCACACACTCATTTCTACGCATATTTATCTACATTTGAAAGCGAATACCTTGAGAAAAAGGTGGAAGTTCGAGGAGGTGGTTGCGGGAGGAAAGATTTGTTTAAGGAGAAGCTTGAGTTCTTGAATTGTCCTACTAGAGGAAATTGAGACAGTTATCGTTTCACCGGTTAGGGATCGGACTTCAATTTGCGTCTCTGGTTCTTCCATTCAACAGTTTTCCAACTGGTTTTTAGGGTTTTCTTCTGGTGTCACTGGTTCGCGGATAAACGATGAACAAAACCCTTCTACATGTGATGTCCGTTTGGTTAAACGCGCCAATATATAAATCTAACAATTTGTTTTTCTTTTCTTTTTAATTTGTGAAAATAATAAAAGTGTGTGTTCATACCGGTTGTCAAAATCGCGATCATGATCGTACGATCCTACGATCCGGATCGTCTACGATCCTAGGTATGAAAAACGATCCGGATCGTAAAAGGATCGTATTTTGGGTAGGATCGCAGGTAGGATCGTAAAATCGTACGTAGGATCGTAGGATCGAGATCCGATCCGATCCTACCTTCCTTTGATTTTTTTTTTTATTACAATTTTATGTCTTTTACCTTTTATCAATCTATCATTTATCATTTTTTATTGTGATTTGTGACCAATATTTTGAAGTTTTTATAACTTTTGAACGAAAAATTAAATGTTTGAAATATTTTTCATGATTAAATATTATAAATTAAAATTATATTCTATTTTGTGGGATCTTAGGATCTCGATCCTGATCTTGCAAACCAAAAAACAATCCTAAGTAGGATCCGATTTTGACAACTTTGGTTCATACTGAGATTCTTTTGTTTTTTTTTTTTTTTTGGGTATTTAATTGAATTGAATTTGTTATTTTAATAAATATAGGTTTATAAAGGGGCGATTTTTTACTTTTTTACTAACTATTATATATATTTTAAATAAATATAAATATTTAAATTATGACCTATTTAATGTATATTATATCTTCTCGTTATAAATTAATTAAAGAAGAAAGTTTTACATAAACGTAGCGGTTAAACAAGCAAAAAACTGTGTCGCAACCCCTTTTTTATGACAAAATTAATTTTTTAAAAACAACGTCTATAGATCTTGGGGTGATAACATTAGTATGCATGACTCGTTCGACTCTATTGAGTAGCTTTATAGTTTCTGATGCAAGGAAATCGAAAGTATCAAATGCAAAAGGTGTAAACATGTGTTGATTTTTCATGCACACTTTTCTCATGCTTTGCCACTTTACATGATCGAACTTTTAAAGCATCTTATCCCACAGTGAAAACCCTACTTCCCCAGCCCATAAGAGGAGAAACCTTTGTTAGATCCACGCATTCATGCTTCCCTCCAGTCCATCCAAATACTAAAACATCAGTTGGTCTAAGTGTTGATCTTCCTTTCAATGTGTCATTCAAAAAGTTCATAGGTGCCTCTTTCTTGGCAGAAACTTCATCGCGCCTAAATATATCGAAAAGAACATCCTTAAATACATAGATGTTTTCATTATTGTCCTCAACTAGTTAATTTTGTCAAATGATATGGATTCAATTTTCCCCGTTCTAGATTCTTATTTATTTTATTTTTCTTATCATATGTATATACATTTTCTATAATTAACAAGATATATAAAATTAATTTATTTTCATAGCAAAAATAGAATCCCGACGTGAGGAGCTATGTGGAGCTATCATGACTTAAAAAATGGAAGAACGAGACTAAAGTCGTACTCAAATGGAAGTCGTTGTACATAGAAATCAAAAATTTATAATGTGATTCGAGCAAATTAATGTATTTATGATGGTACTTTTCTTCAAAAATTGAAAAACTATTTATATTTTAACTTAGGAAAAATTTAAGTCCTTATATATTGGTCTAATAATCGATTTAGTCATTATTTTTTTTTTATACAATTAAGTCCCAAAAACCGGTAATCAAATTCAATTTAACCCTTCTACCCAGGCAACAGATAATCCTACTTTCAAAAATTACATTTTTAGCCCATATTTTAAAATATTATTACAAATTTGGTCCAAAATTTACACTTTTGGACTAGATTTTAAATTATATTACAAATTTGGTCAAAAATTTACCGTTTTCCCCCAAAATTTAGAATTTTGTTATTATTTTTCTTAACTTTAGTCTTTTTACAACTTTTTTCTCAAAATTTTGTTCCGGATTTGTTTTTTCTTTATAAAATTATATTTATTAAAAAAAAACTAACATAAAAAATCTTAAAATTTATATATAAAAACTTATTTTTAAAAACTTTTTTGTATATGAACTATCTATTTATAAAAATAGGTACTTTTTAAGTACATAAATATCTACAAATCCGTTTTTATAAAGAAAATATAAAAAACACCTATTTTCATAGTAAACATATATATATATATATATATATATATATATATATATATATATATATATACACACACACACACAAATAGGTGTGTTTCTATATTTTTTTGTAAAATTGTGTTTGTATACAATTCTTTTATAAAAACATATTTGAATAATTTTTTATTTGATACGTGTTTGTATACATTTTATATATAAAAGTGTTTGAATATAAATCCATTTATCATAAAATAGGCGTGTATATATATATATATATATATATATATATATATATATATATATATATATATATATATATACAAAAGCAATGTATACGAACACTTATTTGGGTGCATATAAATATGTTTTTACAAAACAGATGTATACGTTTACTATGAAATAGGTGTTTGTATGTGTGTGTGTGTGTATGTTTGCATACAATTGTATTTATAATAAAATATGTATTTGTATACATTTTTTTGTAATATATATACATATATATATATATATATATATATATATATATATATATATTATGAAAACGTATTTTTATATATTTATGTACTTAATAAATACCTATTTTTATAAATAGGTGTTTCGTATACAAACAAATTTTAAAAAAAATTATATAGAAAATATAAGATTTTTTATGTGAAAATAAGTTTTTTTTTTTTTGAATAAATATGATTTTATAAAGAAAAACATATTCAAAATAAAAATTTACTAAAAAAATTGTAAAAAGCCTAAAGTTAGGATAAATTCATAACAAAATTCTAAAATGTGGGCAAAAAGGATAAATTTTTGATCAAATTTGTAATAAAATTTAAAATATGGGCCAAAAGTGTAAATTTTGAACCAATTTTGTAATAAAAATTTAAATCTGGGCTAAAAATGTAATTTTTGAAAGTTGGATGAACTGTTGACCAAGTAAAAAGGTTAAATTGAATACGATTATCAGTTTTTGATACTTAATTGAATAAAAAAAATATAATAACTAAATTGATTGTAAGACAAATATATAAGTACTTTATTGTAGTTCTCCGTTCTCCGTTTACCTTATTTAAGTAGTTAAATTTTTTTTATTGTAATTTACATTATAAAATTTTATGTAGGTCAATATGAATTCAACCCATTTATTTAACATGTTAGGTTAGGAATAAAAATAGACATGTCAACTCAATTTCATCCCATTTGTTTAACATTTTAAGTTAAGATGGAAATATCAACTTATCTAATTAAACAAGTTAGGTTGGATTGAGATTTGAGACCTATAACGCATTCAACTCATGTTCAAATGCAACATCAACCACCTCTTACATCTATTAAACTTTCATCAAACGTGCATTATCAACCATCTATTTCATCCATTAAACTTTTATAAAACGTGCATTATGGATACTTTAAGTTTGGGAGAATATGATAATTTTCTAGCCATTCGTTTCATAGATTTAGGTTCTTCAACTTTTAGGAAGAAATGTTGAAATCTGACATAATACTTGTAAACTTACAAAGCAAGTAATCTTACATGATATTTAATTATGTTATTACTTAAATATGTGCGCAGATAAGGAAAGTTATTTTTGTCATTGAGTTTATATCAAAAGAATTTGTCAGTTTGTATAAAGTCGATTGATGGTTTGTCCGTACATTTTTTTAATAGAACGTAGTTCACACAAGAATCATAACAATGAGTTTACAATGTAAAACTAATACGTTTTTAAGTTTATGAAGTGAGCTTTTTTATTAGTTAGATAAGGAATTGTTAATCTAGAATAAGAATATTAACTTGATTATGATTCTCTTTATATCCGACTAAGAACGAATTTTATCATTGTTAGAAGATTTGTAAATTCGGTTTTCCTTTTTGACAACTTCACAACGCTACATGCATCAAATATTTATCGATACTTTTACGAAAAGAATAAGCATTTTTATCAAAGGATCAGAAGATTTCCGGATTTCGTGAGGGAATGATTTGGAAGAGCCAAAACCAAAAATAATAACTTGTTTTTAGATTATATTTGTAATATACTTTAAATTGAAGATGATTAACAATAACAAATCATAATTATTGTAAGTTCAAAAAAAAATTCCCTCTTTGAACATTAAATACTGATTTTTGTTAAATAAGATATTAAATTAAAATCTTACTTTTTTATTTATTTATTTGGGAGGGAAGAGAGGATTTTAGAAAAGGGAAGAAGCATTATGAAGCGGTTTCCATGTATATCTCCCATGATTTGCTCAACAATTCATACATAACTGATCCTTTTCAACATTTCAAATATCAAAGGATAAATTCAAACCCTAAAATTCCCTCTTCTCTTTCTAGAAACTGAAAAATCAGACATGAGTACGCCTTATACGTTGATGAGATGTCGGATGAAAGATTTGATTTCGTGTTTCAAAGCTTGTAAAGTTCCGATCGAGGAAGAAGAAAACGAATCTGATTACCAGAATCCAAAACCATCGTCAATAGATCATCATCAGAATCGCCAAAGAGACAAAGGAGTACTGGAACTCGGAACGACGGCGGAGAAGGGCGGAGTAGTAGTAGTAGGAGGAGGAGAAGAGTCGCCGACAAGCTGGCAATCGTGTGAATCTGAAGAAGATGAATACATCGTGTTTTACTTCAGAGATGACGACGCCGGAGTCGATGTGATTGAGGAGAGAGGCTTAGAGAACTCAATTTCGAGGAATCAGAACGCCAATCCCGTCGATCGTCGGAAGGTTTTATTTTTTTTAATCAATTAAATGTTCCCTCCTTCATCGATTCAACGACTATGATTTCAAATTCGAATATTGAATTCTTTAACACTGAATTTGCAGAAACATGAAACAAGGAGAATCGAAGTTGATTCAAAGTCGATTCCATCCACAACCAAGGAGATGAATGACTGGTCGAAGCATGAATCCCAAGAACACAAAGACACATTGGGGGAATCGAGTGACTCATCAAGTACAAGCTCTTTCGCTTTTCCAACGTAAGTAATTACAACAAACCCATATCACCATTTTTGAAATTGAAGAACAAAATGATCAAAATCAGCAGTTTGATTAATGTTTTGCAGAATTCAAAGCGAATGGACTGGTAGCCCTGTGTTGATGCCAAGACCAGAAGGACACAACAAGACAAGGAGTGTTTGTATTCAATGCTGTAAATTCTAGCTTCTTCATTTTACTTATCCATATACAGCATGTTTGACTTTTCAAACTGGTCAATATTTCAGAACAATTGATCAAAGGAGAGCCATGGCCATGGAATCTTGAAAGATTTAACAAGCAATCAATGGTATTCAGATGTTGTTGAAGCCTATTTGCTCATTGTCTTCTAATGTAATGGAAATTTTGGAAACAATCATGTTTATGGTTTAGTTTATAACTTTATATATACATTTAATTATTTTATCATAGTCTTTGTTGATGTTGTTAACAACCCTGTTTGTTTTCATGTTCAATTTGTTTTACTAATTATGACTTATGTTGTGGTTCAAGTTATGAAGTGGTTAAGTTGTTTCTTAGTTATCGAATTGGTCAAAAATTGCTTGATACTTTTTTGTTATTTCATTTTCGTTACATTTTCGATTTATAAATAAAATGTCTAATCACATAAGTTCCATAACATATTTGTTATGAACATAGTGAGTCCCATTTTATCGTATTTCATAACTTTATATATTCATCAACAACAACAAATTTAAAACCACATGACGGAATCCGACTTTAATCAGTTAAAAGATGTGTCATATTAGGAATCGTTTGACGGATTTAATACAGTTCAAGATTAACGGATTCGTGGTATAATATGGGTTTATGGGTATAAAATGAGGTCATTATTATTGTTAAAAGTAACATAAGAATTTGAAATTTAAGTACAATTATAACAACCCTATATATTAGGGTAGTTGAACACTTTGTATATGAAGTATGAACTATGAAGTGTGAAAGTGAAGTGAAACAACACTAGTAAAGTGGAATGTAGTGTGATTTGGAACTTCTTGAACTTCTGGAGTCGATTAACAATCTAAAATATGGGCAGTTCAAATTATCATGGAATGCACACTAAAATAAATTGAATTCCATATTCACAAGTAATATATAATTACTATCATCGAATACACAAAAAACAATATTTAAGTCACATTTCATACCATTAAAATACACATAGGAATAATATGCATTTGATGTTATGGAATGTAAATCTCCAATACCATCTTGCGAGTCATGAAATACTCCTGAAATATTGTGAAGTAGTAATTGCTATATCATGCATGGAATGCACACAAAAAATAATGTGCATTTCACCTTCAAAAATGGTATATGCTTAATATCATCAAATACACAAAAAACAACACTTAATTCATATATATATATATATATATATATATATATATATATATATATATATATATATATATATATATATATATATATATATATATATATCATGAAATGTAGATAAGAATATTGGGCATTTGATGCTATGTAATGTGGACCTCTACTACCATCTTTACAGGCTGAATACAACATTGAGCAAGATGAAATGCACATTACATGCATCAATAAACATGAGTGTAATATATATATATATATATATATATATATATATATATATATATATATATATATATATATATATATATATATATATATATATATATATATAGGAAAATATAACCCAAAAATTATACGAAAGAACAAAACTATAAAATTGTTAACCAAGGCCTGTGTTTAACACAATTTTCTTAAAACAAATTCGCCCTATATGAGTGTTTGTTTCCTAGGATACAACAATAGACAACAATTCTTCTAGATTGCCCGAACCCTCACTTGACCCGAATTATACCTTTGTTGCAGCAAAAGAGAAAAGATGAAGCAAAAGCGTAAGAGATGAAGAGTATTTCGTTTCATTCGGTGTCTCTAATTAGTCATATAGGCATGGTATCTATACTAGCCAATGTAACTGATGTGATTAAAACGAAATCGTAACTGTCACAATTAAATAAGAAATTAAAACTGAAATCTATTATTAATTGCTCTTAATTCGTTTTTGCAAAAAAAAAAAGGTCTTTGAACTTTTCTGGTCGATCGGTGGTGCATTCGTGCCCGCAGGACACGCGCTCGCACACAAGTTCAGTGGCCTGAAGCCAAATTTGGCTCGCATTTGCACCCCCTGCATGCGCGCACAAGAGCAAGCGTTGGTTCTAATAAGTCTTATAATGGTAGGTAGTCTTTGTAGTTATAAACTAATTTCCTTTTCATTATCCCACTAATGTGGGATGAGTTTAAAACCCACTTAACTCCTTTATTTCCTCTTCCAATTTCCCTTCTTTGACAAGTAATTTCTCATTCATTTATAATCCGTTTTGGACGTGTGATATATCAAAACGAAGATATCATGGAGGAGAAAAAGAATATATAATCAATAGTTCATTTTGATCATATTTATAGTCCAAAATTTGTGCTAAAAATGGAGAAAATCCAATTTTGGAAATTAATAAAATTAATTTTCCGACAATCCCCCACATGAATGAAAATTGATTCAACATCCGCAATTCGAAGCTGCTATAGGTAAAATCCAGCAGTTGAATCATGCATATGATAGGTAGGTTTGCCCCTTTGAACCTTCCCTTAAGATACATATTTATTTTACCACTGGACCAGTAGACGCGATGTCCTTGAACTATTCTGCCATTTGTGTAAATAATCATTACATGTCTCACATGCTTCTCCCTGACCTAGTTAGGTTCTCATTGATATGTCTGTTATGTTCGTGGACACTTGCCTAGTTCTGTAAGAGCTCTTCGGAACTTGCCCATTCAATTCCATTTGAAACGACCCCACTTCTCTCTCATATAGGTGACTATATCATAATCATTAAAAGCTAAAGCTTGATGATTTTCAACTTATCATCAACTACTATAAGCTTAGCCTACATCACTGTTATTTATAGGAATGGGTTGGGTTTGACCCCTACAGTGATCCACATATGTTATATGCAAGTAGGTTTTCCCATTGAACCTAGATTTTGGGATCTCTAGTCAACTAGGTTGGGTTTTCCTTCGCAATGACTTATTTGTTCATGGGTTTTAATCCCATTCCTTTTGATGACTTTGCAACTAACTCCCTATTTAACGCTTTGGTTAGCGGATCCGCAATGTTATGCTTGGACCTTATGTAATCAATTGAGATAAATCTAGTTGAGAGTAGTTATCGAATGGTGTTGTGTCTTCGACTGATGTGTCGAGACTTACCATTATACATAATAATTTACGCTCGTCCAATTGCCGATTGACTCTCGCAATGGATTGAGATTGCAGAAACTGGTTTAGGCCATCATGATATATCTTCCAGAAATTGTCATAGCCATTCAACTTCTTCTCCACATTTATCAAGTGTTATATAACATCCGAGTCACCATGTATTTCCCTTAGATTTAATTAAGTTTAATACATTGTAACTTGGAGAAAGGCCATACGTTGGGCGTACATAGTGTACGCGCGACCTACACGATTGAGGCGCGAAGCAGGGGGTAGCCTTGCGTACGCTGGGAGTAACCTGTCCAGTTGCAAACCCTAAATTTTCGGGTTTTCACCATATATAAAGACATTAACTCCGTCCCAAACCTCATTCCCTCAGCCTCCACTGTCCCTAAAGAGTAGAAATCGAACCCTAAACCTCTTGCATGCTTTGTGAGCTAATTTGGTGCACTTTTGGGTGATTTTTAGTGGTTTTAAAGAAGTGGAAGTTAGAAGAAGGAGCAAGAACATGAGAGGGGCTTGTAGATCAAGGAGTTTAGCATCTTTTCTAACTCATTTGAGGTATCAAGCTTCAAACTTGACCATTGCATGCTTAGTTGTAGTTTTGGGTGTTTTATGTGACATTTTGACTCCATAGTTGAGGTTTCTTGTGTTTTGGTAGTTCCAGCCCTTAAGAGCTGTCCTTTTGAGCTCTTGGAAGCATTTAGAGCCAATAAAAATGGGCCTCGATGGTTAAGCCACAACCATGCAAGTGTTAGATGGTCACAAAGTGTGTTTAAGGACTTAAATCATGTCTTAACCCCCATCAATGCATGCAAAGACATAAAGTTTGTAACTTTATGGTCTAGGACGTCTTAACGGAAATGGATCTATGTTTTGGATGTTAGGACTTAATGGATTAAGTCACAAAGGAGTTCTAAGGAAACTGGCCAGTACGCTGGGCGTACCCCTAGTATGTTGTGTGTATTGGGTCAATCCCCTCGAAGTGGTCAAGACCAGTATAAGCTAGGCCTACGTGCGAAGAACATCGCGTGCACGCATGTAGAGTGGTCAAATGGGTATTTGGGCCTTAGGATGTTGGGCCTGAAAATAGTTGGGCCTCATGACCCGTTGCAGAGTAAGGCTTTTGGGCCTAGACCTATAATATATGGTATTAGGCCTTAATGGGCCTTAAAACTTAAATGGATGGACTTGGGCCTTAATTTAATTAGGAATTGGGCCATAGGAGAAAAAGGCCCAATAGGCCAAGGATTAGGAAACCTTGCCTTGGGACATGATTAGAAGTTTGGGCCATAAGGGAGTTCTATTAGGACCCAATGTCTGACTAGGGAATTCATTATGCATTAGGGAGAGCAGTTACGAGCCAACCGAGGAGTACGATTTCGGCATATAAAGTGAGGTGAGTCTCCCTTCGTAGAAACCGTGGGTCGAAGGCACCAATGCCAACCCACTAGTATTGATATGACTTAGTAGTTGTCTTTATGATAATTATTAAGGTGGTATGTATTGTTTGATGCTTATGTGTGATATACACGATTTATGTGGTAGTGGTTGGGGGTGAAATAGACCCCATAATCTGTTTGAATAAAACCAATGGGTAGGTCGAGCACCCAGGTATGCCTAACATGGGTAGGTCGGACACGTCGGTATATTTGACATGGGTAGGTTGAGCACCCAGGTATGCTCAACAGGGTAGGCCAGGAACCCAGATATGTCTGACAATATGTTTATGATTTATATGTGGTATGATGGGGGGAAACTCACTATGCTTCGTGCTTACGGTTTTCAGTTTTGGTTTCAGGTACTTCCAGCTCGAAGGGGAAAGGGCCGGCTTGATCGCATCGCATCACACCATGATTTTCTGCATTAGTGATTTTGGGATTATGACTCTGATGATGATTTTATATGTATCTTTGGGTTGCACAACTAAACTATTTTATGTTTACATGGTTTTGGGAAAAACAATATGGTTTATTTTATGATTGATAAACTTAAAAATAAAATTTTTGGGTTGTATTTTTAAGGGTGTTACATGCTATAAATTCTGATTCCATGGTGGATCTAGTTATAACTATTTGTTTTGAAGTTTTCCATGATATAACTCCACCTCTAAGTGTGAACAAAAAACCCGTTGGTTGACTTGGAATCTTTAATGTCGGATATCTAATTTGCATCACTATACCCTTCTATCACCTCGAAATATCTTGTATAGTGCAACCCATAATTGCGAGTGTATCTTAAGTATTGTAATACTCTTTTAATACTCTTCCAATGTTCATCACTCAGATTACTGGTATATCTACTTATTGTAAAAGCTAAGTGAGGTCTCGTACAACTCATAAGGTACATCAGACTACCAATAATTCTTGCATATTCGACTTGTGCAACTCCTTCACCTCTATTTTTACTTAGATGATGAATTGTATCAATTGGTGTCCTAGCTACAGTAGTATCACCGGATTTGAACTTCTCAAGGATTTTATCCACATAATGAGTTTGATTTAAAGTAAGTCCATTTGCAGTCCTTGTGATCTTCACACCAACACTACAAATAAAATGACATTTAGTGGCATAGAAAAAGTGTCACTAAAAACCGAAAAAGTGCCACTAAAAGCCCCCTGGGAAATCAACGACACAAAAAAAGTGCCACTAAAGGCCTTTAGTGAGACTGCAGCTGTATTGGGTTTTAGTGGCACTTTTCGATTATGCCACTAAAGCACTTTTAGGTTTTAGTGACACTAGTTTTACGATACTATTTAATTGTTAAATAGATATTATTTTCATGCTTTTATTGACTTTTTTTAAACAAAAAAATTATATTATTTATAAGTTAGGTCTGATTATTTTTAAATGGAATATAAAATAATAATAAGCCGATTAAGATAATAAATAAAAGCACAATATCATTAAATAAATTCAGCATTTTCAAATAAAAAATTTTCAATATAGTTACAACACAAATGTATTAAAAAAAACTTTAATAAGTCTAAATGTTGTGCTACTACTCGAAACATAATACTATCAAACTAACTACTTGTTGGGGGAAGAAACACGAAACTTGATTGACCTTGAAGTTTGTATATCCAACTTACAAACAATTTCCTGTTACACATAATACATCATATAAAACATGCATACATATCATTAATAAACATGACAAATAAAGACTCATAGAGTATTGACAGTTTACTAGGGAATAACATTACATTATAAAAAATTATAATTTGCATCTACATAAATCGTTCATGTGGTCCCTGTTGTACCAAACTTGGTAGTTTAAAGTCCAATACAGAGGATGAAGTGTAACACCCGGTCTCAGGTGCGCATTTAATTCAAGTCAAACCTCATATTTTACCCTGGACTCGACGAATTGGAGGCTCAACTCTGTAACACCCCGTTCTAAGAGTAGTTAATTATGCTTCCCCGAGATCAAAAGAGTAAGGGCGTTTCGGTCTTTTATGGGAAATGTGTTTTATTCTAGAAGATTTCGGGTCAGGGTGTGTTTCTAGAAGTGTAGGGCTTCTCGCCACCTTTTTGTGGATATAAAGTTCGTCAGAAACGAACTTAGAATAAAGGAGCTATGGCACTTTGAAGGTATTGTCATTTATGGCACTTATTAGAAAAAGTTGGCAAGGAAAGGCCATGCATGTAAGGGACACGTGTGGGTACGCCCAACGTAAGGCTGGGTTACGCCCAACGTAGTGTGATTAAATGAACACGGGTGTTGGGGGCGTACGCCCGACATACGTCCAATATCCAGAAACCCTAATTTTAGGGCCAACCACTATATAAGGAACCTTATGGTTCCAACCCCAGCCTCCATATCTGCCCTCTTACCCTCAGAAAACCCTAAGAAGCCGTTCTTTCTCCATTGTTGTGGGTATTTGGCCTTGGAAAGCTTGGTTTGGCAAAGGAGAGCCCAGAAGAAGAAAGAGGAAGTTGTCAAGGAAGGAGTGGGGTGGCTGGAGCTCGTAGATCTGGAAAGGCATCATCTTTTGGAGCCCTTTTGAGGTATAAAGTCTCTTGCTTGGCAATCATATTGTTTAGATCTATGTGTTGTAGAGTTTTGACACCATTCTTGTCCCAAAAACCTCATCTTGATTCATGATGCGAGTTGGCCGAGTTTAGCTGTCCTTCTAGACCTTAGGTGAGGTCTTGAGTGAGAAAAATGAGGTCCCAATGGTTTTGGTTGTCCCATGTAAGAAGTAGGAGGGTATTACTGGGTTAAGACCTTGGGTTAAGGACTTTATGGGCGTCCCAAGTAATAAAGTTTGAGACTTTATGTGTAGCACCTGGTTCTTGGTATGTATTCTGTTATTAAATCTTTAATTATTTTGCAATTTTGGTCTTGGACTCGGCGAGTTGAAGGACCAACTTGCCGAGTAGAAGCGGGATGAGGCGCAAAGTTTAAGTCATGGACTCGCCGAGTCGGGTCCCGGACTCGGCGAGTAGCTGCTGTTTGGACTAAAACACTAATCCAGGGGTTTGCACCCTATTTAAACAACCTTATGTAGCTTCCATTCCCCCTTTATGCTCCCACACACTTCTTATCGAAACCCTAGCTGTTTGTGCTTTGTTGAGGCTGTTTTTGGTGTTCTTGTGTGTTAGTAAAGCTTGGAAGGAAGAAAGGAGCTTGGAACTTGAGTGGGGGACAGTAGATCCAGGGAGTTTACTTCATCTTCAGCAACTTCAAGGTATAATGCCCCTGTCTTGACTCATCTATGTGTTTATTCATCTTTAACTTGGGATTTCTTTGAATTGCTAAGTCATATTTCGATATTGGGGGTGTGGGGTGGGTTTTGACTTCAGATCTGGGCCTTAAGAGCGGTTTCATGGCATAAAGGTGCCAACTTTAGGGCCATGAAATCCCCATGCACATTGTAGGACACTTTATGTGGATTTTTGAGCTAAAAACCCCATGCATGTGCATCAAGTTTGGAACTTTACGTATGAAGTGGACATTAGGAGGCCAAATCTATGGGTTTGGTGTGTTAGATATCATTTAAATCAACTGTATGGAAATGTTCAAGACTGGACTCGGCGAGTGCATTCTTGGACTCGGTGAGTCCAAGGCAATCTCCTTAGAACTCGACGAGTTGTTCATCAACTCGGCGAGTTGAGGACAGATCTGCTTCTTCGGATGAAGGCCAACTCGACGAGTTTTTCGTCAACTCGGCGAGTCGGATGAGTTTTCATGGGGCGTTCGGATGAGAGAAGAACTCGTCAAGTTGACGACCCAACTCGACGAGTAGGGTCGCAGATGAGGACGAGTAGAGAGTGAGGGACTCGATGAGTTGTTGTCCCAACTCGGCGAGTCGGGTCAACTGGAAGTTGACTTTGACTTTGACTTGACTTGGTTGGGGGTAAAATGGTCATTTTACCCTAAGAGTATAGAAATCAGTTTCTAACTGAGTGTTTGTGGGGTTTGTAGCTGGAGGATTTCCGGAGCAGCAGCGGACGGAGGTTTCCCGGACTGATTATCAGCAGCTACATGTACGAGGTTAGTTATTTTCCAGTAGAGGTGGGTCTAAGGCCACAATGCCGGCCCACCAATGAGGAGTATTTAGAAGATGATTGTCTTTGTGATAATTATCTTGGTCTGGTATGTGTTGGTTATGATTTACATCTGTATGATATGTTACGTGCATGATAGGGGTAATTTCCCTGATAGTGATCCTTAGGACCAAGGGGTAGGCTAGTACCCGGATATGCCTGATTGTATGCTTATGTTTTGTTATTGTATGCTAGTGGTAAGGGGTGGAACAGTCCTCAGTTACCGGTTGAAAGATACCGATGATATTGTATGGTATGTGGTATGTTGGGGGAACTCACTAAGCTTTGTGCTTACGGTTTCAGTTTTTGGTTTCAGGTACCTCTTCGTCTAAGGGGAAGGAGCCGATGGCGTAGCATGGCATCACACACACACATCTGATTTTCCGCACGGTGTTTTCTGGGATTGTACTATGATATGATATTTGTTTATGTTGTGGGTTTCAAACATGATACTTGATTTTATGAGATGACGTGTTTATACAATATTTTCTAGTGAATGTTTTATGAGTTAATTAATTAAAAATGAAATTTTTGGACTTGAATTTTGGGATGTTACAAGTTGGTATCAGAGCCCTAGTTTGAGGGATTCGGACACACCCTCGGGGGTGTCTTGACTCAAACTGAGGGACTAAAAGATTTTTTTTACGAGGAAAATGGTTTTCTAAAATCTAAATGGAAGAATTTTAAGAAAGACAAAGTGTGTGATGCATGCGACCGGCCGGGCTCAAGTAAGTTTTCCCCAAGATACCCATACTTGCTATGTTATGTTATATGGTTTTGATTCAGAAAACTGCATGCTAGAATAGGACTAAGGATCTAGGAGGATGCCTTGTATGCCTGATATATGATTCTGTGAATTGCATGCTAGTTAGGGCTAAGGATCTAGGAGGATGCCTTATATGCCGGTTGTATGAGCTGTATGCTAGGACTGTTTAGTCAGCAGTAGGATGGCCTGTATAGGTTATGCCTGATTTGGTTACTCGATGCACGAATGCTGCTTGCTTTGTGCTATGGGGGTTCTGGCTATTTTCAACTAACTAAGGAACAGATATATAACAGTACCTGCAAGTTAGTTAGGGGAAATAGTAGGGGCTCCTAGTGTAGCTGATGGCGGAAGGTAGGTCGGAGAGCGCCTTAGGGAAGCCTAGGATGAGGTCAGTGGAAAGGGTATCGGAAAAAGGGACTCGGTAAAGTCGAAGCAATCCTTGAGGAAAGTACAGGTAGATGTGGAAGGTAGTATGGGCTCGTACTACTGAAAGCAGAGGACCCGTAATCGAATCAAGGATGGCCTAGATGAAACCAGGAACCTTGGAGAGTGTGTTAGATCTCTCGAGTATATGTATGATCCTGACATTTATGCGTGTATTTTCAGCATGGTGACCACGCAACATGGAGCAGGAGGTTCTGGATCAGGATCGGGATCAGGCTCAGGTGCGAAATCCGAGCAGGTTGATGACGGGCTACGCGAGTTCATCGCGTCTGAGATCACGAGAGGAATCCTTGAGTCGACCCCTATCATTTTCGGGTCGATCAAGGAAGGGATTGTTGAGCTGATGGAGGATCGCCTCCGAGCATTCAGGAGTGATATGGCGTCTAGCCAGGTGGGTACGCGCTCACTGTACTTTAAGGACTTTCGAGGGAGTGGTACGTCCGATTTCCATGGGGGGTGAAAGACCCCATTGCCACTAGGAGATGGATCGCAGACATTGAGTCTGTGCAGCTGATGAGCTTCTGCCCGGAGGGGTTGAAGGTGAGATATGCAGCAGGATGCTTGCGAGACAGGGCTAGAGATTGGTGGGAGTCTGTTGGTGACTCATTGGGAGCCTCGGCTGTTGAGGCTATGACATGGTCAGACTTTGTGACCAGATTCAGGGCAGAGTTTGCGCCAGCTGTGGAGCTTCAGCGGCTGGCCAGGGAGTTCTTGGATATGAGGCAGACTACAGAGACTGTGGCGGAGATCACCGCCAAGTTCCGAGAGAGGGCATTGCTGGTGCCCCAGTATGCGGGAGATGAGGATATGAGGAGGACCCGCTACCACGACATGCTGCGAGATGACATTCGGGAGCATGTTAGTTTTCCAGCTTGCCTTACCTTGGATTCCATGATTTCCAGGGCTAAGGAGAGGGAGATTGATCTGGAGCACGTCCAGAAGAGGAAGGCAGTTGAGGGGCTGACGACTGGGGCTTCGGGGAAGAAGCCCAAGGGATCGGATGGTAGGCCGAAAGGCCAGGCAGGATAGGACCACTATGGGAAATGTGGTCGGTCACACGAGGGAGCTTGTCGCACTGGTCCGGGTTCGGGCTGCTATAAGTGTGGCAAAGTGGGGCATTTTGGCAGGTATTGTACTGCCCCGCCCCTGCGGTACAAATGACAGACCTAATATGCTTCCATTGCAATCAGAGGGGCCACAAAAGGGCTAATTGCCCGAGGTTGAAAGCAGCGCCAGCAGTGGCACCAGTCTCAACGACGGTGCAGGTTATAGATGGCCAGAAGGTCAAGGCAGAGGCTCCAGTGGTGCGGAGCCGAGCATTTCAGCTGACAACCGAGGAGGCACGTGCTACACCTGATGTGGTGACGGGTATGATTCTTTCCCTCTGATTTATTTTTATGATGTTTATGTTATTGATGTGTGCTCTGTTTAGGATCGTTCCATGTGAACGGCATCCCAATTCAGGTGTTGCTTGATTCGGGAGCTACCCGATCGTTTGTTTCTCTTGCACTCAGCAAGAGATTTTCCGAGTCTACGGGCATGTTGGATTGCTTTCTAGAGGTAGAGGTTGCAGACGACCGATCGGTGTGAGCATCGACGGTATTCCGAGATTGTGTGCTGAGATTATTCGAGGAGCGCTACCTGGTGGATCTGGTTCCCACACCTTTGCGAGGGAACACAGTTATTATTGGTATGGACTGGCTAAGCCCCAATGGGGCAGTGATTGACTGCGCGCAATAGTTGGTGCGAATCAGGACCCCAAGTGCGGGAGAGCTGGCGATTCAGGGCGAGAGGCCACAGGGAGGACCAACATTATGTTCGACAACAAGAGCTAGACGTTACCTGCAACAGGGGTGCGCAAGTTATGTTGCATATGTTATGGATACGCAAGAAACGGGTAGGGCGACAGTGGGCGATTTGCCCTTAGTACGAGAGTCCGTGGATGTATTCCCTGAGAAGTTGCCTAGGATACCTCCGAAGCGACAGGTGGAGTTCAGGATCGACCTAGTCCCTGGTGCGGCTCCGATAGCCAAGGCACCGTATCGGTTGGCTCCTCCCGAGATGCAGGAGTTGTCTACACAGCTGCAGGAGCTGTTAGACAAGGGTTTCATTAGACCGAGCAGTTCACCATGGGGAGCCCCGATTCTGTTTGTGAAGAAGAAGGATGGGTCGCATCGGATGTGTATAGATTATCGGGAGCTAAATAAGGTAACGGTAAAGAACAACTACCCACTTCCGAGGATTGATGACCTCTTTGACCAGCTATAGGGAGCATCTTGGTTCTCCAAGATTGATTAGCGTTCAGGGTATCATCAGTTGAGGGTCAGAGAGGAGGATGTGCAGAAGACTGCGTTTCAGACTCGTTATGGCCACTATGAGTTTGTGGTGATGCCTTTCGGGCTCACCAATGCTCCTGCCGCGTTCATGGACCTCATGAACTGCGTGTGTAGACTGATGTTAGACAGGTCTGTGATAGTATTTATTGATGATATCTTGGTTTACTCCAAGACGCGAGAGCAGCATGAGGAGCATCTGCGGGAGGTTCTGGAGACTTTGAGGAGGGAGAACTTGTATGCTAAGTTCTCCAAGTGTGAGTTCTGGTTACGCGAGGTGCAGTTTCTTGGGCACCTTGTCAACCAAAACTGGATTTTGGTAGATCCGGCCAAGGTAGAGGCCGTGATGAATTGGGAGGTTCCGAGGTCTCCATCTGAGATTCGGAGCTTTCTGGGATTGGTAGGCTACTATCAGAGATTCATTCAAGACTTCTCCAAGATAGCAGTTCCGCTCACCCGACTGACTAAGAAGTCGGTGGTGTATCGCTGGGGGCCTGAGCTGTAGGCCACATTCGAGGCACTGAGACAGAGATTGTGTGAGGCGCCAATCTTAGCCCTGCCAGAGGGCATGGAGGGTTTTTTTTGTACTGCGATGCATCCATCGCAGGTTTGGGTGCGGTATTGATGCAGAGAGGACATGTCATCGCCTACGCGTCGAGGCATTTGAAGCCTCACGAGGCGAACTACTCGACGCATGATTTGGAGTTGGGGACTATTGTATTCGCCCTCAATATTTAGCGACATTACCTCTATGGGGTTCGTTGTACGATTTACACGGACCACAAGAGTTTGAGGTATCTCATGGACCAGCCGAATCTGAATATGAGGCAGCGTCAGTGGCTTGATGTGGTAAAGGATTATGATTGTGAGATCCTCTACCATCCGGCAAATGCCAATGTCGTGGTCGATGCACTTAGCCCCAAGGCAGCACCGATCAGGGATATCTGTCTGAGGATGACAGTTGTGACTCCGCTTCTGGAGCGGATCCGGGAGGCTCAGCAATAGGCTATGAAGGAGGAACATCGGAAGAGTGAGCGGATTGTGGGACAGGTTTCCCCCTTTGACTATGATAGCCGAGGGTTGTTGACTCTTCACCACAGGGTGTGGGTCCCTTATCATGGAGGCGTGTGCCAGGTCCTGATGGAGGAGGCACACAAATCCCGGTTCTCCATCCATCCTGGGGTGACGAATATGTATAAGGATCTTTGTCTGGAGTATTGGTGGCCCTACATGAAGCGGGATGTGGCATGGTACGTGGAGCGGTGTTTGACCTGTAGGAAAGTCAAGGCCGAGCATCAGAGACCACACAGAAGGATGCAGCCGTTGGATATATTCCGCTGTGGAAATGGGAAGACATCACAATGGATTTTATCACCAAGCTTCCTAGGAACGCGTGAGGAGTAGATTCGATCTGGGTCATCATCGATCGATTGACCAAGGGCACCCACTTTATCCCGATTCAGGAGAGAATTTCGGCCAAGAAATTGGCCGAAATCTATATCAGGGAGGTGGTGGCGCGACACGAAGTGCCAGTCTCGGTGATTTCGGATAGGGATGTGCGGTTCACTTCCAGGTTTTGGAAGAAATTCCACAACGAGTTGGGTACTCGTCTGCATTTCAGCACTGCCTTTCACCTGTAGACGGATGGCCAGAGTGAGCAGACCATCCAAACTCTAGAGGACATGCTGCGGGCATGTGTTTTAGACTTCGGAGGTAGCTGGGATACCTACCTTCCGTTAGCGGAGTTCTCATATAATAATAGCTATCAAGCGAGTATCGACCGTCCTCCCTTTGAGATGTTGTATGGGAGGAGGTGCAGGACCCCGATATGTTGGGGCGAGGTTGGCCAGAGGGTCATGGGGAGCACCGAAGTAGTGCTCAATACGACAGAGAAGATTCAGCAGGTCCGGAGCAGACTTCAGACTGCTTAGAGTCGGCAGAAAAGTTATGTCGATAGACGTTGATCAGACCTGGAGTTCCAGGTCGGGGATATGGTTCTCCTGAAGGTGTCTCCTTGGAAGGGCATCATCCGATTCAGGAAACAAGGCAAGTTGGGTCCCAGGTATATTGGACCGTTTAGGGTTGTAGCCTGGGTGGGCAAGGTGGCATACCGGCTGGATCTGCCAGCCGAACTCCGTCAGATCCACAACACTTTCCACGTCTCCTAGTTGCAGAAGTGCCTGGTGGACGACTTGGTAGTGGTACCATTGGAGAACATTCAGGTTCATGACAACCTGAATTACATGGAGCGGCCTGTAGCGATCCTCGAGCGGAAGTCGAAGGATCTGAGGAACAAGAGGGTTGAGCTAGTAAAGGTGCAATGGCAGCACCGGAAAGGCTCGTAATGGACATGGGAGCCGATGGATGAGATGATGGAGCATCACCCAGAGCTGTTCCAGGATCGAGCAGCAGACTTCGGGGACGAAGTCTAAAATAAGTGAGGGAGATTTGTAGCACTTGGTTCTTGGTACGTATTTTGTTATTAAATCTTTAATTATTTTGCAATTTTGGTCTTGGACTCGGCGAGTTGAAGGACCAACTCGCCGAGTAGAAGCGCGATGAGGTGCGGAGTTTAAGTCATGGACTCACCGAGTCGGGTCCCGGACTCGACGAGTAGCTGCTGTTTGGACTAAAACCCTAATCCAGGGGCTTGCACCCTATTTAAACAACCTTATGCAGCCTCCATTCCCCCTTTATGCTCCCAAACACTTCTCATCGAAACCCTAGCTGTTTGTGCTTTGTTGAGGCCATTTTTGGTGTTCTTATGCGATAGTAAAGCTTGGAAGGAAGAAAGGAGCTTGGAACTTGAGTGGGGGACAATAGATCCAGGGTGTTTACTTCATCTTCAGCAACTTCAAGGTATAATTGACTTATCTATGTGTTTATTCATCTTTAACTTGGGATTTCTTTGAATTGCTAAGTCATATTTCGATTTTGGGAGTGTGGGGGTGGGTTTTGACTTCAAATTTGGGCCTTAAGAGGGGTTTCATGGTATAAATGTGCCAACTTTAGGGCCATGAAAGCCCCATACACATTGTAGGACACTTTTTTTGAGCTAAAAACCCCATGCATGTGCATCAAGTTTGGAACTTTACGTATGAACAGGACATTAGGAGGCCAGATCTATGGTTTTGGTGTGTTAGATATCATTTAAATCAACTGTATGGAATTGGTCAAGACTGGACTCGGTGAGTGCATTCTTGGACTCGACGAGTCCAAGGCAATCTCCTAAGAACTCGGCGAGTTGTTCATCAACTCGGCGAGTTGAGGACAAATTTGGTTCTTCGGATGAAGGCCAACTCGACGAGTTGTTCATCAAATCGGAGAGTCGGATGAGTTTTCATGGGGCGTTCGGGTGAGAGAAGAACTCGTCGAGTTGACGACCCAACTCGACGAGTAAGGTCGCAGATGAGGACGAGTAGAGAGTGAGGTACTCGGCGAGTTGTTGTCCCAACTCGACGAGTCGGGTCAACTGGAAGTTGACTTTGACTTTGAGTTGACTTGGTTGGGGGTAAAATGGTCATTTTACCCTAAGAGTATAGAAATCAGTTTCTAACTGAGTGTTTTTGGGGTTTATAGCCGGAGGATTTCCGGAGCAGCAGCGGACGGAGGTTTCCCACACTGATTATCAGCAGCTACCTGTACGAGGTGAGTTACCTTCCAGTAGGGATGGGTCTAAGGCCACAATGCCGACCCACCAATGAGGAGTATTTAGAAGACGATTGTCTTTGTGATAATTATCCTGGTCTGGTATGTGTTGGTTATGAGTTACATCTGTATGGTATGTTACGTGCATGATAGGGGTAATTTCCCTGATAGTGGTCCTTAGGACCAAGGGGTAGGTCAGTACCAGGATATGCCTGACTGTATGCTTATATTTTGTTATTGTATGCTACTGGTAAGGGGTGGAACAGTCCCCAGTTACCGGTTGAAAGATACGGATGATGATTATCGGTTGAAAGATACCGATGATGATTACCGGGTGAAAGATACCGATGACGATTACCGGTTGAAAGATACCGATGATGATTATCGGTTGAAATATACCGATGGTATTGTATGGTATGTGGTATGTTGGGGAACTCACTAAGCTTTGTGCTTACGGTTTCAGTTTTTGGTTTCAGGTACCTCTTCGTCTAAGGGGAAGGAGCTGGCGGCGTAGCATGACATCACACACACACACATCTGATTTTCCGCATGGTGTTTTCTGGGATTGTACTTTTATATGATATTTGTTTATGTTGTGGGTTTCAAACATGATACTTGATTTTATGAGATGACGTGTTTATACAATATTTTCTAGTGAATGTTTTATGAGTTAATTAATTAAAAATGAAATTTTTGGACTTGAATTTTGGGATGTTACATTATGAATCTTAGGCATATTTGGTCTATGGATCTGAAATTTGGGCTTAAGAGCTTAAGCCATTAAGAACTTATGAAGGATTGTAGTTCAGCGAGGTTACGCCCCGCGTAAATGGTAGTACGCCCAGCGTAGTGGGCCTGTGTCCCGATTCCAACCCGCGATCATTGGTGTATGCTAAACGTACCAAGAGGGGTACGCCCCGCATACTCCCTCTGTTGGGTTGTGACTTTGGGCCTTAAGTGTTTGGGCTGTTATTGGGCTATTAGGGCTTGGGCCGTGATTGAATATTATGGATGGAGCATTTTGGGCTCAATAATTATTATGGACCTTGGATCTAGGCCCATTTGGTGAGGTGGGCCCAATTTAGTAAATTGGGCCAATATTGGGCTTTGCAAGAGGATTTGACTTTGGGTCTTGGCCCAATGAGAGGATGATGGACTTAATGAATATTGTGGTCCCTTGGTCTAGCAAGTTGTGATGGTTTCTTATGTGAGGATTTTCATACGATAGTTGGGTGTAGGATTCCGGCAGTTGCAAGGTGAGTTTTCCTCACTGTACTCAAGGGTCTAAGGCACCAAGGCCGACCCTTTGAATTTTTGATAGAGCTTGTTATGTTATGTGATGATATGCTTGCTAGTATCCTGGTAGATAGGATAGAGGTATGAGAATATGCTTGTTAGCTCAATATCCTAGAGAAATGGATAGTTGTTTGATAGCTAGTTCTATTGGGTCAGCACCCTGGTAGCTGGGTAGTGATTATTCATAGCCTGGTAGCTGGTCTTGCACTATGAGGTATGTGCGGGTTAGGTATGTTGAGCATTAGCAGAGGGTATCCCATCCCGGTAGGATGATAGGGCCCTAGTGCGTTGATTCTGTAGAATGTTTTATGTATGCCTGTTATGTGTGCATGTCTGCTAGAGTAGTTGGCATTCCAACCCGATGATTGTGGGCCGAGAGTATTCCATCCCGGTAGGATGATTGGGCTCGTATTATGTAGGCATTCCAACCTGATGGTTGAGGGGCATGGGGTACTCCATCCTAAGGGATGATTGGACCCATAGTAGCTATTGTTGTACGTATAGGTGTATGAGCATTCCAACCCGATGGTTGTGGGCCGAGAGTATTCCATCCCAGTAGGATGATTGGGCTCGTATTATGTAGGCATTCCAACCCGATGGTTGAGGGCCGAGGGTATTCCAACCGAATGGTTTCTTGGACCCATAGTATGTTGTTCTTTGCTGAAGGCGTATGTGTGTATGGGTACTTTGGGGGAACTCACTAAGCTTTCGGGTTTACAGTTGTGGTTTATTGTTTCAGGTGCTTAAGGAGATCGTGGCAAGGCAAAGGCGTGATCGTACCGCTCCTCATGCTTATGCTTTATGTGTAATGATTCTGGGGAAAATACTCTGATGTTTAAACTATTTTGAAAACAAGATGTATGATCGTAACGGGTTTTGAATGAATTAAAATGTTTTAATTTGGTTGAAATTCTTGGTCGTTACAAACTCGTCGAGTAGGATCGACTCCGGGTCGAGGAACTAAGTGACCTACTCGACGAGTCGGAAGACCGACTCGGTGAGTAGGAGCTGTCTGATGGAAACTGTAACATCCGGATTTTCAGGTATCATATTTTAATTATTTATTTTAAGGAAGAGGGACTCGACGAGTTGATGCCTAGACTCGCCGAGTAGGATTGCGATTGTTGACTCAGATTAATGAGGGGACTCGACGAGTCAGTAAGTGGACTCGACGAGTCTGTGCTGTGGACATAAACCCTAAATCTTTTGGCCACTGGCCTATTTAAGGGTCCTTATGGCCTTCATTGGCGGCCACCTTCACCCCTTGAGAGATCCCTACGAACCAGAGAGCATAGAGAGTGAGAGAATAGCCATCTTGAGCTTTATTGTTGTGATTTTGCAAAGGAAAAGAAGGGTTCTAGCAAGAAGGACCAAAGGAGGTTGTCATTCTGAGATTTTGGAGCAAGGAGCTTCACTTTGAGGTAACAAATCGGCCCTCTCTTTCTGTATGGTGTAGATTGCACGAATCTACGGTTTCTTGAACCTTATCTTCAAAGGATTATGGAGTATATGATGTCCCAATGTGGAATAAGCATTAGATCTAGACCTTAAGAGGTCTAGAGGGTCCCAATCTTCCATCTTTATGCAGTCCCTTTGGAGTTGTGGACCTTGGTTGCCATTTTAGGAGTTATTTCATGAATTAAGGACATATGAGTGTTGCATGAGCTTAAAGATTGAACCTTTACGTGATTATTGGGTGTTAGGAGGTCAGATCTATAAGTTAGAGAAGTAGATCTGACCTCAGGTCATTTGAGTGTTGCCACGGAGGGAACTCACCGAGTTCATAAAGGGACTCAACGAGTCGAGTCGGGTTGCCCCACGATTTGTGACCAGTAGTAACCCGTCGAATGAAAGGGTAACTCAACAAGTCGAATGAGGCCTTAGGAGGATTTTGGGAACACGCATGGACTCGCCGAGTCACCCGAGTGCACTTGACGAGTCTGGTCAAAGTTTGACCATTGACTAGAGTTGACTTTAGTTAACCTTAGGGTTTTGGTCAAGCTGATTCAAGAGAGGTCAGGAAAGGGTAGAATGGTCTTGTACCCACTCTTTAGAGATGAGGACAACTGGAAGTATTGATTAGAGGTGTTTTCCTTTTGATAGGAGGAGGCTAGGTCAGGTTATCGAGCACGAGAGGTTATCCGACATCATACGAGGTGAGTCGTCTCACTATACTTTACCTAGAGCGGTAATTATGTGTGACCGGAAGGTCTTATGTGCTACGATGAGTATGTGATGTATGCTATTATATGATATGTATGTGCTATATTATGTTATGAGTATTATGATATGGACCGGAAGGTCAACAGTGTATGGGCCGGAAGGTCAAGATGTTACGGACCGGAAGGTCTACTAGGATTATGGGACGAAAGTCCCATGAGACACATTGACCGGGAGGTCTTGTAGAGTGTTAAGCTTGAGTGATGTACGTGTTGTATGTGGTATTTTGGGGAACTCACTAAGCATTATGCTTACCGTATTGTGTGATATGTGTTTCAGGTACCAACGAGGATTGTGGGAAGGTGCTGGCATGATCTGTACACACTGATAGAGATTTATGTGTTTGATATTGTGGGACATGTTTTCTGAGATAACATTTGATACAATGAGTTTTGAAATTGTTTTATGAAATTTATTATGTTTGGAAATGAAAAAATTGTTTTGAAAATTTACGTCGTTACAAGTTGGTATCAGAGCTTCGGTTTGAGGGATTCGGATGCACCTTCAGGTGTAACTGAACTCAAACTGAGGATTTGTGGAAATTTTTGCTAAAAGAAACAATTTTTATAAAAGAGTAAAAGATTTTGAGAAAAACAGGAGGAACAGTGTGTACGATCAGTCAGTGCCCGAACGATGATTTCCCAAAATACCCTTACTGTATGTGTTATGAGATATTATGTGATATGATATGTATGCTAGAGTAGGCTAGGTATTCATATTTGGACTAGAGTGGCCTGATTTGTGATGCCTTAGCCTAGGAGATTGTTGCTACTATGAGATGCTTCGAGAGTGAGTAAGTAGCAGTGAGGAGCGTATGAGAGGTCTACCGAAGGGTAGCCTATTCTTAGCGATGTGGTGTGGAAGGTAGTATAGGGCCCGTACTACTGGTACCAACGGATCGGTGAGCAGTCCAAGTAAGAATCCTTAGGGTACTAAGGAACAAGTAGGGTTGGGTTATTGAGTGTGAGTTGTCACACCCCCAAACCAAGGATGGCGGAAACGTCCGGGGGTGGAGGACTTCATGTAGAGTATCACAACAACAAGTATAATATTGCTCAAAGTAAATACAACCATCATAAATATAATTGAAAAAAAAAGTTACACCAAAGTATATGTTTACATGATTCAAATCAATTACATTATGATACAAAATGAACTGTTTGACGATTTAACGTCCCATCCTCAAAAAGTGGTTGATTTCCTGTTTCACTGAATTCCTGAGAATACAAGTAGTTTTGAAAAGTGTCAACACAAAGGTTGGTGAGTTCATAAGCTTTTGATGGTAAGAGTTTGAAAATCGATTTTTGTAAAGAGATGTATGTTACCAAGAAAAATCCAATATTTTCCTTACATAAGTTATGTGGTCCTAATACCAGGACCGAAATCGAACTAGTATTTGTCATACTTAAAGATATAAAAGTGGTTTCAAATTGGCGTAAAACCCTTTCTGATTTGAGAAAAACTCTCGTAATGAATGGTGTGTAGTCTTAAATACTAAGACTGAAAATATACAGCGATATTTGTAATTGATATAAAAAGTGATTTTAAATGAACATAAAACCCTTTTTAATATGAAGACGTACAAGTATTTTTCCATACTTAAAGAAATCTCAGTGAGCTAAATCGACATAACTTGCTAATTTAAAGTTAGAACCCGTAAATCTTATGATTGTTAATACCACATGTGAGCTATCATAACCATACTTGACATAGACGGGCTCGTAATACGACGTTCTTCAGGCGTCGCCGTTCAATGACACTTGTCACCACAGACCTGCCGGTCTAGCTGTTGCAAGCAGCTCTAGTGTGGGTTTGTCAAGCCCAATATAGATCTATACACAACTATCACGTTCTCTCTACAAGAGACTCTGGTTACAATTTACAGGACTTTTTGACTTTGTTACTTTGGAAGTAACCTGAAGTGAATGACTCACAAATTTATTCATTAACAGATTTACGTGAACTAAACTAAAAACCTTTGGTAAATAAGTTTGAGAAGTAAATGATACATAAACTATACCTATTATAGTTTATCCAAAACATTTGTAATGTATAAGAATTCTTTTATGAAAATGCCTTAATGCTATGAATCCATAAACTATGCTCGTTATAGCTTAATATACGTGTTCTAAATGAATGAATAATCTTATCATGAATGACTATGTTTCAGTTTATGATGATAAACTAACAAGGTAACACATTCAATATTTAGAACTTATCGTTATACACTTTTCTCAACATAATACAAAGTGTTATGAAAGTTATAAGCTGTTAACAAATTTTCAACCTATCTACACTGTTTTTGAAAAGTCATAGAAAAATCATACGAAGTCAAAAACTAAATCCGTAAATTTAGAGAGTTTCCAAAATGCGTCTAGTCTACTCATAATTTTTATCATGATTTTTAATGCCCTTCAACTTGGGTGAAAAAGTCCATAATCACAGACTGGTCCGGATTGGTGTTTGAAATGATAGGCAGTTTTGTAAAAATCACCATAAATTGTAGAAAAATCGTATGGAGATGTGCAAGTATTCATTTTAAAGCTAAGAACTGGAAATACTTACACCTAAAACAGTTTCTCAAACAAAAATGTTTAAGTTGTCCAAAACAGTCTGTGAATGGAGTCCAACTTTTCTGATTAAAGCTGTTAGAAAAGTTTAGTTATGTTTTTGGTGTTTTAACTTGTATTCCCCCCCTAAAAACTTGAGAAAATATGAAAATGTAGGGGTATGAACTCACCTTATGTGATTTCAGTAGATAAGTGTTGAAGAAGAGAAGTGTTCAATCCAAGAACACTTGAAGAATCACTTGAAGATTCGAAGATCTACAAGAAGGTGATGATGTTTGTGTAAAGAATCATTGATTTGAGAGTGAGGAAAGTGTAGTAATCATGGAGAGGATGAATTATTCTTACCAAGAGTGTGAGAGAGCTTGATAATCAGCCTTGAACCTTGAATTTTGATGGAGAATGTTTGAGAGAAAAGTGGAGTTGAATCCTTGGTGAAATGAAAGCAAATGAGAGAAGTGAGGAGAGAGGATGGTTTGTTCCAGCTCTAAAACGTGGGAAAGAGTGATAATTGAGTGGAAAGGACATTGAAGTGACCTAGGTAAGGTGGGGAGGTGTGGCTGGTCACAGAGTGGGTGTGGGGGGTGGTTGCTTGTGTCATAGGGTAAAGCAAAGACAACACTCCACCTCAATTATTAACCCACTAGATTTATTTTTATTTAAATAAGGATTTTCATGAAAATATGATTAAATTATGAATATTTAGGGTTTATTATGCTAAAATATGATTTTGGGTGAAAATCCCGCGTTAAAATAATTAAAAACGGGCTTAAAATGTTAAAAATATCAAAAATGGGCGAAAAGTGTCATTTTTCGGAAGTCTGGCCGAGGTTTCGGTCTTCTGATGCAAGAACCGAGAGAAGAGAGGGGTAGAACCAAGAGGGGCAAGGAACTGAGAGGAGAGAAGCAGAGAACGAGAGGGAGGAGCAGAGACCGAGAGGCGAAGGAGGACTGAGGCTCGGTCTCGGCTACAGGAGTTCGGTTCTCAAGTCTTGGCCACAGAGGCTCGGTTTCGGTTCTTGGTTACTTTCGGTCCAAGGAGCTCGACCCTAAGAGGCTTTGGCTCCTTGAGAAGGGTTTCGGTTCCTAAGGTCCATTTTTCTCGTTTTTACCTCGTTTTAACCCGTTTTTGACCCGGTTAAGGGTCGGGATGGCCCGAAAGACTATAAAAAGTCTAAGGAACTTTTAAGAGAGATTTGAGAGAGATTTGGGAGAGATTTCACATACTTGGAGAGATTTGGGAGAGATTTGACATTCTTGGAGAGATTTGGGAGAGATTTGACATTCTTAGAGAGATTTCTCATACAAAGAGATATTTGAGAGAGATTTTACATACTTGGAGAGATTTCTAAATAGAGAGAGATAGAGTGAAAACGATTGAGAGAGGTTTCCTTTGTGACCTTTTTGAGTACCCAGCTTAGCAATGCAAGGTCCGTAAACCCTGCTAAGCCTTGTTTAGGGATCTTACACACTCCCGATGAGTGTGCAACATTGTTTTATCGGTTTGGCTCGCCACGTACCACAGTTTTAGGTTAAGGGGATCTAGATGTACGCACTCTTCGATTTATGATCTCTCATTAGAATAGCGAGTTGTTTAGAATTCAAATAACGTAAACTCTAGTACTCATGGGCAAATTGAGTAGAACGGTTTGACTTGTTGACTTCAGTTGACTCTGTCTTGACCTGAAATTGACGGTTGTCACATCATCCCCCTGTTAGAGGGAATTTCGTCCCCAAATTTGAATTTAGGCAAGGAGTAGCCATGATCAATCAAGCCAAGAAGTGGGGTTACTTCCTAATCGGTTGATTCTCGCGCTCCCAAGTGACTCCAGGTTCTTGGTTAGTACTCCATCGAACCTCCACTAATGGGAAGCGGCGTTGCTTCGTCCGTTTGACCTCTTGGTCCATTGTCCCTACGGTTCTTCCACGAAGGTGAGGCTTTTGTGGAACTCGATCTCGTCGAGGGGGATCACAAGAGTCTCATCAGATAGATATTTCTGCAAGTTTGGGACGTGTCGGGTAGAATGTACTTTACCACGCTCGCGGGAGTAGATTGAAGTTGCGAGTTACAGGGTTGATTCTGACCAGTATCTCGAAAGGCATAAATGTCTGGGTTTTAGCTTTCCACTCCTTCTGAAGCACACTAAGCCTTCCCAGAGTGAAGCTTCCAATGGAAATTGGTCTCTTATTCTGGACTCCTAAGGGTTTCTCCCTCTTGCTTCTCTTCCCTGTCAAGGGTTGCCCTTTTCAGGGTCAAAGTTGTAAGGGGGGGGGGGTTCGAAATTTATGAGGAATGCTAAGGGAGCTACGACGGCAGGTCAACGAGACCCATAATTTTGGCGTATTCCTATTGGCGTCTTTGGTGCTGACTGTTTCTCAACGGTTTTTGATCAATTGTAAGGGTCCTTAAGAATTTCCACATTATTAATGATGTGTCTAAGGAATTTGACCCCTAAATTCCAAAACTCGTATCTAGAGAACTTCGGGTAAAGCTTCTCTGATCGTATTGCCTCCGCGGTTTGTTGTAGCTGCTCTCCTTGGTTTCCTTCTTACTACGAGGGTAGATAAGCAAGTCATTTACAATGACAATGACTAACGGATCCTAGTAAGAATGGCATATCCTATTTATTACGTTCATGAATACTGCGAGCGGGATGGTTCTATCCGAGGGGTATCACTACGGACTTGCAGCGTCTGCATCGAATTTGGAGGATTTTCCTCGGACATCCTTCTCCAATACTCGCGACTGGTGATATTCAGACCTCAGGTCCAATTCCTGAAGGGTACCTCGTTCCTTGCGGTTGGTCGGCCTATTCGTCTATGCGAGGTAGATAGTAAAGGTTTCTACTAGAGATATTGTCGGGGCCTCTGAGGTCGATGGAACTATGAGAAATTTGCCTTTCTGTTTGAAGAATAAGACCGGAGCTCTCCAGGGTGAGAAGCTTGGTTCTTCAATTTTCATTGTCAAGTAGGTCGACAGGTCTGACCTGACAGTTCTTGTAGCTCGGTAGGAAGCATGTGGGTTTGGTTTACGCGACTAGGCCTTTTCGGATGGTAGGAAATTTAGTCGTCCTTCTGGGCAACCTTGGCCCGAAGTTCATGGCAGGACTCGTACCTGGTCCATCTATCATTAACTTGCGCATATAGGTCGTATGTGCTTAAGATTGGCTAGACATTTGGATGGGTGACTCTGCCCAAATCCACAACCATACATGGAACAGGAATTAGGGTGGAAGCACACATCCAATGTCCGTAGAATCTTAATTATACATTATCCTCGCGTATGCACGTAGTAGTGGTAGACTAACCATATCCGTCCCAAGCTTCTATGCTTGAACCTTGTCTGCTACATTCATGACATTCCTGAAAGTCTCCTGTAAATACTTGTGGTAGGTTTTCAGGAAGTGTCACACTCCTCTGGTGCGTGTTTTGGGATCTCACCACGAGAGATGACCTGGAGGTCCGTGCTGGGTTCTTATGAGAGGAAAAGGTCACGACATTCGAAGGGTTAGGTGAAAAGCCCTTTTGTAGTGGTTAATTCAGGAAGATGAGGATTATACTAATTGAAACTGAATGGAGACAACCGAATCTTTTTAGATGACACGAGTTAAGCTGTATTCATAAGAAGATATCACTAGTGTGATAGAGTATCTTGTGTTTCTTTTCAGGGTGATCCGTTTTGTTTGATGTTATCATTACTGTAGATGATTCATACCATAGTGTCTAGCACTGGTAGTGGGTGTGTTTCGATAGCCAGTAATGATACTTGATATCATGATCCCTGACAGGTCTCCCTACGATCGAGCAGTATATGAACGTCGTATGTAAGTTGATGTTGGTGAAATTTTCGAGTGGGTGGCCCCACTCAATTCTTACTACTAGACACGAAATAGGAGTCAGGATGGAATTTTTTGTTTCAAGACTTCAGTATTTTGATTATAATTAACCCCGATGATTGTACAAAGTCATCACATCTTACAGGGAATGATCCTAAGATCATATATGAATGTCCTTGGTTTGATTTGAATGAGAGAGTATTTTAACTACTTTTAGAAAGACGGTGACTTTAGCAAGCATACCAAATTCATTACAAATATATGGTACTTAAACGTTTTTGTCGTTGTAACATTACAAAAGTCCTAATATGGTTCCCTAATACCCTTGTTGGTTCGTTTGCTATACTCCTCCGGTTTCACCGTTATTCCTCTCAGTTGGACAGTTTCTCTTGAAGTGTCCCACTTCGCCACATAGGAAGCACATTGGAATTACTTTGGTAATGGGTGTTGAAGTGATGTACTGAGTCGGGATCCTACAGAAATGGGCGGTGTGCCCTTTCCTGTTGCAGTTTTTACAGTGCATCTCTCGGCAAGCCCCATGGTGATGGAAACCACACTTGACACACTTTGGGAGTGATCCCTCATATGGTCTGGCTGACGTATGGGTGGCAGACCCCGTAGCTAGTGTCTCGGCGTTTGTCGTGACTGCCGTTATAGTGGCCGGTGCAGCTACGGATTGCTTTCTTCCAGCAAGTTTTTGAGATAGGTTACACTTCTTTTTGGTCCAGAACTTTCGCTTCTTGTTCGTAGGGTTGTGGCCTGAGGTATTTTTGCTGGCAGACACCTGTTGGTGTTCCTAATTGTTACCACAATCTGTATTGTCAGTACCGCTTCCATTTCTGCTGGCGTTGTTAGCATTGAATTGCGCCATGACGGCTGTCACGGCTACCGTGACTGCAGCCTGAAAAGTAGCAGTGTCTATCTGCAGTGTTGGCGCCTTGCTAGTTGGTTGGTTATCTCTTGGTGAAGACATAGCTCTGTTTCACGACGAAAAACGACTTCGTTAATGGAAATGATTATCTTAAATGCATCTTTACGATTTATATATATACGCATATAAATTTTGCACATTACTGTACTATTCCTAGTGTTTTCCGCTAATGTTCTTGAGATGGAGTTATGGTAGTGGGTAGGAATAGGTTTCATACGGGCGTTAAGCTTTGCTCATCTTAGAATCATGTTTGTCCGAACACACTCGGCTGAGGAGTTTTGATGGGACCCGGTGCATTATCGTAGGTATGATCGCACCCCATAGGTCTATGAAGAAGGCATCCCCTCAATTATAAGGGTTAAGGAGAGAGATGATAACGAGTCTTTAGAATGACTATACGTCGCGAGTTTTCTAACTGTGTTTATCGATCTTAGTTCATTTTGTTGTGTATTTCGGTTGTTTTATGGTGTTCTGAAAACATTTCATAGCGAGACTCTTTATATGGTATACTCATGTATTTCAGTAGTTCTGTATCCAAGTGGAACCTTGTAATTTGGTCCAATCAAGGTTCTTATGGTGACCAAATGATGTATGCTTAGTTATATTAGTTAAGGCTAGATAAACCTTCAAGTCTTTTAGGTATGTCCTAAGCCCATCTTGTTAATATTACCCTAATAATTTTGGTTTCTATGAAAATTCTTGACCTAGATGAAGGTTTACCTCACATCCGTGCAAGGAAAAGTTTTGATAGCAACTAGGTCTCCTGATTCGTATAATCCCTTAAATCGTAGTGTTGTGCTGACACCTAGAATAGAGTAGTACTAATGTTCATTCATGATCTTTATTTACAGGGTCTCGTAATTGGTATGGATTCAATTACGACGGTCCGTCCCTTGTGATGTCTGAGGCAAATTCAATGCACCTTGCAGCCCTGCCAATCGATGCTTGGCTGCGATCCTCCTTTCTTTGAATGTCGTGTGTCTACCCCGTTACTCTCTTGCCTCTGCCCGAGTGGCGATAAGGTCCTAAAAAGAGAATTGGCCTCCGAAATAGTAGTCTCTTTCTGAGTTTCGAGTAAGTGAGACAGTAGGGTCTGTAGTAGCGCGCAGTTTCTGAATTGTAGTCAACCTGTTTTAATCACCTATGTTCGCGATCCGACGGGTCTTCACCGGGAGGGCTCTGTCAGTCGGTCCCCCGTGGTTGAGGTCATAGCACCCTCGTTGGTCTCCACATGGTGGTTGTTGTCATTGCTATCGACATTCAACCCTCGATCACGGTTGCCCAACAGGGCACAGGTTCGATGTAGTCGAAACGGTTCGCGGAAACCCTTGCTATGCGTGGAGGATTGAATACCTCCGGTTCCGCTTCTGATTCTCCTCATAACCATCCATCATTTCTCTGATTGCGAAAGTAGGGGTTGTCCGGTAAGTAGGATCTTACTATGTTGTACGCACGAGAATAGGAGTAAGAAGATAATTATTAGACAACTATTTAGATGTTTATTAGATGATCTTTATCAATTAGATCAATACTTGGGTAGTGTGTACTAGTTATATGAAATCAAGGCAGGATAGTCTTTCGAATAGGTGACTCTAACTTCAAATCCACAATCAAACAAGAACAGGAAGTAAAGTAATGGTCACAGATACTGAGTCTATAATGCCTAAATTTCATATAACCTGAGCGTATCCACTTAACAACTATTGACCTACTTGATAGTGACCTGTTTAGTTCTCATGTAAGCAATTATAGTAATACAAAATACTCCCATAGTATTTTAAACTCATGTTCTGTTCTAATGTTCTCATTGTGGTAGTGTCGGTAAGTTTTTAGACTAGTGGCCATATCACAAACATTCTTGGGCATGTGCTAATCACTCTTCGGACCTGTATAGTTGATCAGGCTATGCCACTCCCAAGACTAACCATACATCCCCGAGCTTACCTGTGATATTCGACAATCATTACTTCTGTTTTGTTCTAGAATGATTCTGACCTTCGTATGTATGCATGCATGTATACTTTTAATAAGAAACTATTTATTCCTAAAAGTATAGTTGTTTTGAAAACTTTAAATCAGAGACTTTAGTCCCAATGCATTTATAGTTTGTATATCTTATGTGGTTTGATATACTGAGTTCACTATAAACAATGCTCTGATACCAATCTGTCCCACCCCCAAACCAAGGATGGCGGAAACGTCCAGGGGTGGAGGACTTCATGTAGAGTATCACAACAACGAGTATAATAGTGCTCAAAGTAAATACAACCATCATAAATATAATTGAAAAAGTTACACCAAAGTATATGTTTACATGATTCAAATCAATTACATTATGATACAAAATGAAATGTTTGACGATTTATCTTCCCATCCTCAAAACGTGGTTGATTTCCTGTTTCACTGAAAACCTGAGAATACAAGTAGTTTTGAAAAGTGTCAACACAAAGGTTGTTGAGTTCTTAAGCTTTTGACGGTAAGAGTTTGAAAATTCATCTTTGTAAGGCGAGGTATGTTACCCAGAAAATCCAATATTTTCCTTATAAAAGTTATGTAGTCCTAAGTACCGGGACCGGAAATGAACAAGTATTTTTCATACTTAAAGATGTAAAGTGGTTATAAATTGGCGTAAAACCCTTTCTGATATGAAGACGCACAAGTCTTTATTTCATACTTAAAGAAATCTCAGTGAGCTAAATCAACATAACTTGCTAATTTAAAGTTAGAACCCGTAAATCTTATGATTGTTCATACCACATGTGAGCTATCATAACCATAGTTGACATAGACGGGCTCGTAATACGACGTTCTTCAGGCGTCGCCATTCAATGACACTTGTCACCACAGACCTGCCGGTCTAGCTGTTGCAAGCAACTCTGGTGTGGGTTTGTCAAGCCCAATATAGATCTATACACAACTATCACGTTCTCCCTACAAGAGACTCTGGTTACAATTTACAGGACTTTTTGACTTTGTTACTTTGGAAGTAACCCGAAGTGAATGACTCACAAATTTATTCATTAACACATTTACGTGAACTAAACTGAAAACCTTTGGTA
Organism: Lactuca sativa; assembly: GCF_002870075.4. Classification (NCBI taxonomy): domain Eukaryota; kingdom Viridiplantae; phylum Streptophyta; class Magnoliopsida; order Asterales; family Asteraceae; genus Lactuca; species Lactuca sativa. Next base: position 210,694,767 of record NC_056626.2, on the reverse strand, counting down.
AATAAGTTTGAGAAGTAAATGATACATAAACTATACCTATTATAGTTTATCCAAAACATTTGTAATGTATAAGAATTCTTTTATGAAAATGCCTTAATGCTATGAATCCATAAACTATGCTCGTTATAGCTTAATATACGTGTTCTAAATGAATGAATAATCTTATCATGAATGACTATGTTTCAGTTTATGATGATAAACTAACAAGGTAACACATTCAATATTTAGAACTTATCGTTATACACTTTGCTCAACATAATACAAAGTGTTATGAAAGTTATAAGCTGTTAACAAATTTTCAACCTATCTACACTGTTTTTGAAAAGTCATAGAAAAATCATACGACGTCGAAAACTAAATCCGTAAATTTAGAGAGTTTCCAAAATGCGTCTAGTCTACTCATAATTTTTATCATGATTTTTAATGCCCTTCAACTTGGGTGAAAAAGTCCATAATCACAGACTGGTCCGGATTGGTGTTTGAAATGATACGCAGTTTTGTAAAAATCACCATAAATTGTAGAAAAATCGTATGGAGATGTGCAAGTAGTCGTTTTAAAGCTAAGAACTGGAAATACTTACACCTAAAACAGTTTCTCAAACAAAAATGTTTAAGTTGTCCAAAACAGTCTGTGAATGGAGTCCAACTTTTCTGATTAAAGCTGTTAGAAAAGTTTAGTTATGTTCTTGGTGTTTTAACTTGTATTCCCCCCCTAAAAACTTGAGAAAATATGAAAATGTAGGGGTATGAACTCACCTTATGTGATTTCAGTAGATAAGTGTTGAAGAAGAGAAGTGTGCAATCCAAGAACACTTGAAGAATCACTTGAAGATTTGAAGATCTACAAGAAGGTGATGATGTTTGTGTAAAGAGTCATTGATTTGAGAGTGAGGAAAGTGTAGTAATCATGGAGAGGATGAATTATTCTTACCAAGAGTGTGAGAGAGCTTGATAATCAGCCTTGAACCTTGAATTTTGATGGAGAATGTTTGAGAGAAAAGTGGAGTTGAATCCGTAGTGAAATGAAAGCAAATGAGAGAAGTGAGGAGAGAGGATGGTTTGTTCCAGCTCTAAAACGTGGGAAAGAGTGATAATTGAGTGGAAAGGACATTGAAGTGACCTAGGTAAGGTGGGGAGGTGTGGCTGGTCACAGAGTGGGTGTGGGGGGTGGTTGCTTGTGTCATAGGGTAAAGCAAAGACAACACTCCACCTCAATTATTAACCCACTAGATTTATTTTTATTTAAATATGGATTTTCATGAAAATATGATTAAATTATGAATATTTAGGGTTTATTATGCTAAAATATGATTTTGGGTGAAAATCCCGCGTTAAAATAATTAAAAACGGGCTTAAAATGTTAAAAATATCAAAAATGGGCGAAAAGTGTCATTTTTCGGAAGTCTGGCCGAGGTTTCGGGATCTAGATGTACGCACTCTTCGATTTATGATCTCTCATTAGAATAGCGAGTTGTTTAGAATTCACATAACGTAAACTCTAGTACTCATGGGCAAATTGAGTAGAACGGTTTGACTTGTTGACTTCAATTGACTCTGTCTTGATCGGAAATTGACGGTTGTCACATGAGTATACTCGAGCGAGTCTTTGATATTTTTTGTTGTATTTTTGAGAAATCATGGTTGTGACACGCCACAGACCAGAGACAAGCGGCATGAGCGACGAGGAGATTCGTCAGATGATCCACTAAGAGGTGGCTGCGGCTATCCGCGCAGAGATATCGGAGATGTTTGGGTCTATTGAGACCACTTTGATTGAGACGTTCAATGAGAGATACGCTGTGATTACTGAGGCTGCAGCCGCTGCAGCTGTTACTGCTGCTAGACCTTAGGGGGGTGATTCATTGCTGTTTCGGGAGTTCAGCAACACGAAGCCACCATAGTTTGATGGGACGCAGGACCCGATTGCTGCGATGGGATGGATTTCTGACATTAAGGGACGCTTCTACACCTGTTCGTTTCCAGAGCGTTTGAGGGTACGGTTTGCATTGAACCAGCTCCGCTTGGGAGCGAAGGATTGGTGGAAGTTTGTGATGGCAGATCTCACTCTTGTGTAGATTTCAGCGGTGACCTGGGAGAGGTTCACCACCATGTTCAGGGACGAGTATGTTCCCTTGGTGGAGAGGGAACGGTTGGTGCAGGAGTTCTTGTCCCTCAAGCAGGGGACAGAGTCCGTGACTGTGATTACACGGATGTTTCACGAGAGGGCGTTGTTTTGCCCTGAGCACGTGTCTTCTGAGCAGGCACGCATGATTCGATACCTAAGCATATTGAGGAGGGACATTCGGGAGCTCATGGCGAACTCGTCATACCACACATTTTCCGAGCTCCAGGCAAATGCTCGGAAGAGGGAGATCGAGCTGGAGACTCAGGCCAGGGAGGAGGCCGAGTCTCATAGGAAGGACAGGCGGCCGGTACAGTCTCAGCCGACAGCCAAGCGGGCTAAGCCCGCCGATACGAGATCTGGAGGCCAGAAGGGCCACACTTGTGTGAAGTGAGGCAAGGTACATGATGGAGTGTGTCGAGCAGGTGCATGCTAAAAGTGTGGCAAGGAGGGGCATATAGCCAAGGACTGCCCCAAGAGATTTATGGTTTCCTTTCATTGCAACCAGACGGGCCATCGGAAGGCCGAGTGCCCGCAGCTGTTACAGAGATCAGCCCAGGGATCTGCCCCTACTGCTGCATGAGCTACTGAGGGTCGGCCAGTGAAGCCCGAGGCACCGAAGGCTCGCGGGAGAGCCTTTTAGTTGACAACGGAGGAGGTTCGTGCAACGCCCGATGTCGTGGCTGGTATGTATTCTTTCATTTATTTATGCTGAGTTTGAGATATTGTTCTTATATTATGTTATGCGTAGGTACTTTTCTTGTGAGTTCTGTACCTGCTTTGGTGTTATTTGACTTGGGTGCGAGTCGATCTTTCGTGTCTGTAGCATTTAGTCAGAACATCAGTATCCGACGAGAGGCGTTGAGTCGACCTCTACGAGTTTCCATAGCCAACGAACGAGCGGTGTATGCTACATAGTTATTCAAGGGTGTGTACTTGAGATCTTCAATGTTGAGTTCCCGATAGATCTGGTCCCGATTACGATGGGGGACGTTTGCGTCATTGTGGGCATGGATTGGCTGAGCCGCTTTGGGGTTGTTATAGATTGCAAGCGTCAGATGGTGATGATATGAGACCCTAGTGGGGGAGTGCTGACAGTATATGGCGAAGGCACCCAATGTGGGTCAGCATTTTGCTCGCCTGCCAGAGCGAGACAAAGTCTACAGCAGGGCTACAACGGGTTTGTAGCCTATTTGATGGATACATGAGTGGCCGCAGAGAGGCCAAGTTTGGTCGGTGAGGTGCCGATAGTGCGGGAGTTCCCGGATGTTTTCCCCGAAGAGTTGCCGGGTGTGCCTCCCGAGAGGCAGGTGGAGTTTCGCATTGATTTGGTTCTGGGAGCGGCGCCCATTGCCAAGGCACGCTATCGCCTTCCGCCGCCAGAGATGCAGGAGTTGTCCTCGTAGCTTGAGGAGCTGTTGGGGAAGGGGTTTACTCGACCGATTAGCTCGCTGTGGGGAGCGCTGATCCTTTTTGTCAAGAAAAAGGATGGTTCACACCGGATGTGCATTGATTACTGGGAGTTGAACAAGTTGACGGTCATAAACCGTTATCCATTACTGAGGATCGATGATCTGTTCGATCAGCTGCAGGGAGCGTCTTGGTTCTCCAAGATAGACTTGAGGTCTGGATACTATCAGATGAGAGTGCGGGATGAGGATATCTAGAAGACAGCGTTTAGGACTCGTTATGGGCATTACGAGTTCGTGGTGATGCCTTTTGGGCTCACCAATGCACCGACATCGTTTAAGGATCTCATGAACAGAGTATGCAGGCCGATGTTGGATCGATCGGTGGTTGTGTTCATCGACGACATTCTGGTGTATTCGATATCTTGAGAGCAGCGTGAGGAGCATCCGAGGGAGATCCTCGGAGTATTGAGATCGGAGAGGCTTTACGCCAAGTTCTCCAAGTGCGATTTATGGTTACGAGAGGTCCAGTTCTTGGGACACCTCGTTAACCAGAATGGGATAATGGTCGATCCGGCCAAGATTGAGGCTGTTATGAGTTGGGAGGTGCCGAGATCGCGCACCGAGATCAGGAGTTTTCTGGGGTTGGCTGGATACTACCGGAGATTTATCAAGGATTTCTCCAAGGTTGTCGCTCCCCTCACCAGATTGACCTGGAAGGGTGTTGCTTTTACTTGGGGTCCCGAGCAGCAGACCTCGTTTGAGACTCTTCGCCAGAGATTATGCGAAGCTCCGGTGTTAGCACTTCTGGAGGGAATGGAGGATTTTGTGGTGTACTGTGATGCGTCTATATCAGGATTGGGAGTGGTGCTTATGCAGAGAGGGCATGTGATAGCATACGCATCGAGGCAGCTGAAGCTCAATTAGGCGAGGTATCCCACCCACGATTTGGAGTTGGGGGCAATAGCATTAGCCCTCAAGATCTGGCACCCTTATTTGTATGGGATTCAGTGTACTATATACACGGATCACAAGAGCCTGAAGTATCTGATGAATCAGCCCAACTTGAGCATGCGCCAGAGGAGATGGTTAGATGTGGTAAAGGATTATGATTGTGAGATCCTATACCACCTAGGGAAGGATAACGTGGTAGCTGATGCTTTGAGCCGCAGGGCAGAGAGCACCCTGATTCGAGGTATATGCATGAGGATGACGGTGATAACTCTGGTAATGGACATCATCTGAGAGGCCCATGCAGAGGCAGTGAGACTGGAGAACCTTAAGAGAGAGCGGGTGATTGGGCAGGTATCAGAGTGTGTTACCGATAGCCGAAGGCTTATGACCTTTAATGGTCGGATTCGGGAGCCGTTAATGGGCGAGGAACGTAGCATACTGATGGAGGAGCCGCACAGGTCGAGATTCTCGATCCATCCTGGGGCCACTAAGATGTATTTGGAACTAAAGAGAGATTATTGGTGGCTTTATATGAAGAGGGATGTTGCGTGGGTTGTAAAGAGGTGCTTGACCTATCACCAGGTAAAGGCCGAGCACCAGCATCTGCATGGCAAGTTGCAGCCATTGGAGGTTACCCAATGGAAGTGGGGACATATTTCTATGGATTTCATCACCAAATTGCCAAGGACCGCGAGGGGTGTTGATGCAATTTGGGTGACTGTGGATCGGCTGACGAAGAGTGCTCACTTCCTTGCTATCAGTGATAGCTCTTCTGTTGAGAGGCTGGTAGAGTTATATGTGAGGGAGGTGGTGTCGCGACATGGGGTGCCGATCTCGATTGTGTTGGACCGAGATGTACGTTTCACTTCCAGGTTCTGGAAGAAGTTTCATAAGGAGTTGGGTACGAGATTGCACTTCAGTACTGCATACCACCCACAGATGGATGGACAGAGTGAGCGGTCGATTCAGATGCTCGAGGACAAGCTTCAGGCATGTGTTTTGGACTTCGGTGGAAGTTGGGATATGTACCTACCTTTGGCTGAGTTTTCCTACAACAACAGCCACCATGTGAGTATTGGTATGCCTCCCTTTGAGCTTTTATATAGGAGGAGGTGTCGGACACCCATTTGCTGGGGAGAGGTAGGACAGGGAGTGATGGGTAGCACTGAGATAGTGCTTCAGACGACTGAGCAGATATAGCAGGTGAGACAGAGGTTGCTGACAGCCCAGAGTCGCCAGAAGAATTCTGCGGAGAGGCGACGATCTGAGCTCGAGTTCCAGGTTGGAGACTTCGTACTCTTGAAGGTATCTCCTTGGAAAGTATTGTTCCAATTCATAAAGAGGGGTAAGCTGGGGCCCTGGTACATTGGTCCTTTTAGGGTGACCGCGAGGGTGGGCAATGTAGCTTATCGTTTGGAGCTACCTGCAGAGTTGAGCCAGATACATGATACCTTCCACATATCTCAATTGAGGAAGTGTTTAGCCGACGAGACGACACTAGTACCATAGGAGGATATTCAGGTGGATGCGAGCCTGAATTATGTTGAGATACCGATCGCAATCCTGGATCGAAGGATCAAGGTTTTGAGGAACAAGAAGGTTCCCCTGGTTCAGGTCTAGTGGCAACATCGGAGAGGGTCCGAGCTGACTTGGGAGCCGGAGTTGGAGATACGGGAGCAGCATCCACAGTTGTTTGCAGAGAGAGACTTCAAGGGTGAAGTCTGATTCTAGTGGGGGACTCGACAAGTTGATTCCTAGACTCGCCGAATAGGATCGCGATTGATGACTCGGATTAATGAGTGGACTCGACGAGTCCGCGCTATGGACAGAAACCCTAAATCTTTGGGCCCGTGACCTATTTAAGGGTCCTTATTGCATTCATTGGCGGCCACCTTCACCCCTTGAGAGATCCCTACGAACCAGAGAGCATAGAGAGTGAGAGAAGAGCCATCTTGAGCTTTATTGGTGTGATTTTGCAAAGGAAAAGAAGGGTTTCAGCAAGAAGGACCAAAGGAGGTTGTCATTCTGAGATTTTGGAGCAAGGAGCTTCACTTTGAGGTAACAAATTGGCCCTCTCTTTCATTATGGTGTAGATTGCATGAGTCTAGGGTTTCTTGACCCTTGTCTTCAAAGGATTATGGAGTATATGATGTCCCAATGTGGAATAAGCATTAGATCTGGACCATAAGAGGTCCATAGAGTCCCAATCTTCCAACTTTATGCAGTCTGTTTGGAGTTGTGGACCTTGATTTCCATTTTAGGAGCTATTTCATCAATTAAGGACATATGAGTGTTGCATGAGCTTAAAGATTGAACCTTTACGTGATTATTGGGTATTAGGAGGTCAGATCTATAAGTTAGAGAAGTAGATATGACCTCAGAAGGTCATTTGAGTGTTGCCATGGAGGGAAATCGTCGAGTTCATAAGGCTGGGACTCGACGAGTCGAGTCGGGTTGCCCCGTGATTCATGACCATTGGTAACCCGTCGAGTGAAAGGCTAAATCGACGAGTCGAGTGAGGCCTTAGGAGGATTTTGAGAACACACATGGACTCGCTGAGTCACCTGAGTTCACTCGACGAGTTTGGTCAAAGTTTGACCATTGACTAGAGTTGACTTCAGTTGACCTTAGGGTTTTGGTCAAGCTGATTCAAGAGAGGTCCGGAAAGGGTTGAATGGTCTTCTACCCATTCTTTAGAGATTAGGACAAGTGAAATTATTGATTAGAGGTGTTATCATTTTGATAGGAGGAGGCTAGGTCGGGTTATCAAGCACGGGAGGTTACCCGACATCATACGAGGTGAGTCTTCTCACTATACTTTACCTAGAGCGGTAATTATGTGTGACCGGAAGGTCTTATGTGCTATGATGAGTATGTGATGTATGCTGTTATATGATATGTATGTGCTATGTTATATTATGAGTATTATGATATCGACCGGAAGGTCAACAGTGTATGGGCTGGAAGGTCAAGATGATATGAACCGGAAGGTCAGAGAAGTGGGACCGGAAGGTCTACCAGGATTATATGACGGAAGTCCCCTGAGACACATTGACCGGAAGGTATTTTAGAATGTTAGCCTTGAGTGATGTGCGTGTTGTATGTGGTATTTTAGGGAACTCACTAAGCATTATGCTTACCGTATTGTGTGATATGTGTTTCAGGTACCAGCGAGGATCGCAGGAAGGCGCTAGCGTGATCCGTACACACTGATAGAGATTTATGTGTTTGATATTCTTGGACATGTTTTCTGAGATAACATTTGATACAATGAGTTTTGAAATTGTTTTATGAAATTTATTATGTTTGGAAATGAAAAATTGTTTTGAAAATTTACGTCGTTTCAGAAACCCTAATTTTTAGGGTTTGTCCCCCTATTTAAAGAAACATAACACCCTTGTGGCCTCCCTTATCACTCCCTTAACGTCCAGAAAAACCTAACTTGCCACCTTGAGCCTTGTGAGAGTTTGAGTGCCGTTTTTGAGTAATCTTGTGTGATTTGAAGTTGTGTGAAGAAGAGGAAGAAGGAGGACTTCAAGAGAAGATTGTAGATCCAAGAACAACAACATTTTCTCCTCTTTTTCTGGTAATCAAGCTTCATACCTGACTTGTAGTTTCTTAGATTTCCTTGTGGTCATTTTTATGGAGTTTCGGGTCCAAGAAGCTTGATCTTTGGGACTTGGACGCCCCAAGTTCATATAAATTCAGATCTAGAACCTTGGAGGGTCCTCATGGCATAAAGGTGCCATCTTTATGACCATGAGAACCCCATGTATGAAATAAACCCCCAATTTTGGTCCTTTGAGCATAAAAGTCCCATGCATGTACGTAAAGTTCATGACTGTATGTGTTATATCGACTTAAGGAGCCTAGATATACCTTTTGGATGAGAGTTGTACATCAGAAATCGAGTTATGGATTTGGACAATGGTTGAGTCGGCGAGTCTAGAGGTTTAGTTCCCCAACCTGTTGCGATTCACATGAATCTAATTGAGTTCAGATGGGATGTAGTTGAGTCCAGAAGAAGGACGCAACAAAATAGACATAGTTATGGACTTGGAAATTATGGGACTCGGCGAATGTATGAATGTACTCGGCGAGTCCAAGGCAATCTCCCAACCCATGAAGATGGGCTCGATGAGTTGTTTATATATGTTATGTGTTTATATGTTGTTTATATGTTTCCGGATTTCGGTCCGATGTCGGGGTGGTCCCGAGAAGTAGTTATGTATGCTTGATGTCTTTGTGATTCATGCATGTTTATATGTTATGTGTTATATGTTCCGGACTCCGATCCGATGCCGGGCAAGCTTAATGCAGTATATGTGATTATGTTATATGCAATGTGTTCCGGGTTAAGCCCGATGCCGGGACAAGCCCGATGTATGTTAGTCATTATGCCATGTATTATGTATTCGAGGCAAGCCCGATGTATGCTAGTTTATGTGTTATATGTTCTGGACTCCGGTCCGATGCCGGGGCAAGCCCGATACAGTTTACGTGATTATGTTATGTGTTTATGATATATATGTTATGTTGAGTGTGTGCCGGGGTAAGCCTGATGTCGGGGTGAGCCTGATGCCCGATGCGGTCGGATGTCGGGGTGAGCCTGATGCCGGACAGGAGCCCGATGTCGGGTAAGTCGATGTCGGGACTCGTCCCCATGCAGTTGGGAAGAGTCCCAAAGTTATGTTATTTGTTATATGTGCTTTGTATGGTATGTGGTAGTTTGGGGGAGCTCACTAAGCTTCGTGATTACAGTTTCAGTTTTGGTTTCAGGTACTCCAACTTGTAAAGGGAAGGGCTCGAGCTGATCGCATGACACACACACCACCGTTGATTAGCCTGGGAAGTTACTCTGATCTTTGTTATGAGACTGTTATATGTTATCAGATTTTATGAGATTTCGAGTTACTTGTTTTATGGTTTTACACTATGGCAATGTTATCTATGTTTGATAAATGAGTTTGAAAACGAAAATTTGGGCTTGTATTTTTCAAATGTTTCAATTGGTATTAGAGCCTTGGTTTGAGGGACTCAGGCACATTTCCGAGTGTGTCTAAGCAAAAACTAAGGAAGTGGTATAATTTTTTTCAAAGGAAAATATTTTAAGAAAAGCAAAAAGAATTTTTAGAAAGAAAAGAACTTTGAAAAGAGAAAAAGGGTGTGGTGTATGCAATCAGCCGAGCTCAAGTAAGTACTCCTAAATTACCCATATAAGTTTATGCTATGCCATGATTATCTACTTTATTAGAACAAAATGCTAGATTAGTACTAAGGATCTAGGAAGGATGCCTTATGTGTCTGTTATATGTGTTTCAACTTTATGAGAACTGCATGCTAGTAAAGAATTGTCAGTATGATAGCCAGAGTAGTATATGCTTGATTATGTGTAAGCGATGCTCGAATGCTGCTTGCTTTGTGCTTTAGGGAGTCTTAGTTATCTTTTACTATCTTGTAAATGAATATGTTATGTTACATATTGCAAGGACTAAATAATTTTAAAAGGTTAGGTCTAGGTCTATTTCGCAGCTCTTGTTTGAGTCCAATTGTTGTAGGGTTGGATCGCTCGTTTGAAGAATTATCTAGTCTGAGTAATATGTAAGAGTAATCACGATCTAGTTATGGGAAGAAAGCAGGGACTTCATGTGCAACTGATGGCAGAGAGTGGGTTGGTGATTACCCTAAGGCAAGCCTAGGATGAGAGTAGCAGAGAGCAGCAGCAGTAGAAGGGACTTGATGGAGTCAAGGCAGTTCTTGAGGAAAGTACGGATAGATGTGGAAGGTAGTATGGGCCCGTACTACTAAAAGCAGAGGTTCCATACTCGAATCAAGGAAGGTCGAGACATGACTAGGGAACTTGTAATATATGTGATACCTCGAGTTATAATAGTATTTTGATGTTTGTCATTATGTGTTTTCAGAATGGTGGTTTTACGCCCGAGACCAGCAGTCGACAGTTTAGGTGCCGAGGAGGGATCAGGTTCAGGCTTTGGAGTTGAGCACTTGGAGGAGCAGACTAGGGAGTTTATCTCCTCAGAGATCATGCATAACATACTTGAGAAGACTCTTGTGATCTTCGGTTCGATAAAGGAGGGTATTCTAGAGCTTATGGATGAGAGGTTAGATGTGTTTCGCATTAAGGTGGCGACCATGATGGGGTCGCGCACACTCACGTTCAGAGAGTTCATGGCATGTGGAGCTCCTGATTTTGAGGGGGATCGAGATCCCATTGCTAGGACCCGATGGTTGGCAGATGTCGCTAAAGCATTCCACATCAGCAGATGTCCCGAGGGGGAAAAGTATAGGCTCGCATCCTGTCTTCTGAAGGGTCGGACACGTGATTGGTGGGAGGAGGTCGGGAGAACCAATGGAGATGACACTGTGTTGTATGCTATGACCTGGAGTGATTTTACAACCAGGTTTAGAGCCGAGTTCGCACCTGTTATCGAGATACAACAGCTTGCTAGAGAGTTTCAGGACCTCCAGCAGACGACAGAGACTATGGCAGAGATTACCACCAAGTTTAGGGAGAGGGCCCTCCTTGTTCCGCAGCATGTGGCGAATGAGGAGATGAAAAAGGCCCGATATCATGAGATGCTGCAGAGTGACATCCTCGAGTTTGTGAGCTGATCCAACTGCAAGACGCTGGAAGATATGATAGCGAGGGATCGAGAGAGGGAGTTGGATTTAGAGATGGAGAGGAAGAGGAAGCCAAAGCGAGTTCAGACGAGGAGTATGGGCAAGAAGCCCAAGGTATCAGATCACATATATTAGAACTAGCAGGGCCACGGTTGTTGTGGAAAGTGTGGCAGGATGCACGAGGGAGCGTACAACGCAGGGAGTTCGGGCTGCTATAAGTGCGTCCGAACTGGTCACATGAGCCGAGATTGTACAACTACTACCACCACCACACAAACATCAGATCTGATTTGCTTTGAGTACAATCAGAGTGGACATAAGCATTCCCAGTGCCTGAGCTTAGTAGCAGCAGGGAAGGTGGTAGCACCTTCTTCTGCCACCTTCAGGATTACAGACGAACGTCAAGACTGGGCTGAGGCGCCTACGACACGGAGCAGGGCTTTTCAGCTTACTGCAGAGGGGTCACGAGTAGCTCCTGACGTGGTGATGGGTATGTATCATCCTCTTATCTCTATATATGATATTGTATATGTCTCATGTTTCTGTGTTTGTTTATAGGGTCGTTCTTAGTGAACAACATTTCAGCTATGGTATTGTTTGATTTGGGGGCTACCCGATCATTTGTGTCGCTTGCACTTAACAAGCGATTTAGGAATGTGTCAGGGGAGCTGGATTGTCCAATTGATGTTAAGATAACTGATGAAAGGACCGTCAGGGTCACGAGCGTTCATAGAGGATGTACTTTGCGGTTATTTGAGGAGCAGTTCTTGGTGGATTTGCTTCCTATTCCGCTGCGAGGGAATAAGGTTATAGTAGGTATAGACTGGTTGAGCCCTAATGGGACAATGATAGATTTTGAGCAGCAGCTGGTTAGAGTTCCCTCTCCTAGTGGGGGAGAGTTGGTGATTTAGGGTAAGAGGCCTGAACATGGACCAGTTTTCTATTCCACAACGAGAGCTACACGTCACATTCAGAATGGCTGTGCGGGATAGGTCGCATATGTCATGGATACTCGGTATAAGGGTAAGGCGACAATCGATGATGTACCAGTGGTACGAGGGTATCTGGACGTATTCTCGGAGGATTTGCCTGGGATACCTTCAGAGAGACAGGTTGAGTTCCGGATTGACATGGTCCCTGGTGCGGCTCCGATAGCCAAGGCACCATATCGGTTGGCCCCTCCCGAGATGCAGGAGTTCTCTACGCATCTGCAAGAGCTGCTAGATAAGGGTTTTATCAGGCCGAGCAGTTCGCCATGGGGAGCCCCGATCCTGTTTGTGAAGAAGAAGGACGGGTCGCACCGTATGTGCATAGATTACTGGGAATTGATTAAGGTAACGGTGAAGAACCATTACCACTCCTGAGGATAGATGATTTGTTTGACCAGCTTCAGGGAGCATCTTGGTTTTCCAAGATTGAGTTACGGTTCGGATATCACCAGATGCGGGTCAGAGATGATGATATGCAGAAGACCGCTTTTAGGACCCCTATGGTCATTATGAGTTTGTGGTGATGCCGTTTGGTCTCACCAATGCTCCAGCCGCGTTCTTGGATCTCATGAATCGCGTGTGTAGACCGATGCTAGATCGGTCTGTAATAGTATTCACTGATGACATCTTGGTTTATTCCAAGACTGAGGAGCAACACAAGGAACACCTGAGGGAGGTGCTAGAGACCTTTTGGAGGGAGAGACTTTTTGCAAAGTTCTCCAAGTGCGAGTTTTGGTTGCGCGAGGTGCAGTTTCTGGGGCACCTTGTCAACCGGAAGGGTATATTAGTAGATCCGGCCAAGATAGACGCCATGATGCAGTGGGACGCCCCGAGGTCTCCATCCGAGATTCGGAGCTTCCTTGGTTTGGCAGGGTACTACAGGAGATTCATCTAGGATTTTTCCAAGATAGCAGTTCTGCTGACCCGACTGACCAAGAAGTCGGTAGTGTTTCGCTGGGGTCCTGAGGAGAAGATAGCCTTTGAGACGCTCAGACAGCGGCTGTGCGAGGTGCCGATTCTCACCCTGCAAGAGGGAATATATGACTTTGTAGTCTACTGTCACGCTTTGATCACAGGTATGGGAGCAGTGTTGATGCAGCAGGGGAATGTGATAGCTTATCCCTCGAGACAGTTGAAGCCTCATGTGGCAAACTACCTGACACATGATTTAGAGCTGGGGCTGGTGGTGTTCGCCCTCCAGATTTTGCGGCATTACCTCTACGGGGTCCGGTGTACTATCTACACGGACCACAAGAGTTTGAGGTACCTCATGGATTGGCCGAGTCTAAACATGAGGCAGTGTCAGTGGTTAGATGTGATTATGGATTACGACTGCGAGATCCTTTACCACCCGGGCAAGGCCAATGTAGTGCTGACGCCCTGAGCCGCAAGGCGGTAGCGGCTCCGATCCGGGATATATGTCTGAGGATGACAGTGATTACTCCACTGCTGGAGCAGATTACAGAAGTGCAGGTTAAAAGTGTGAAAGGATAATGTGCCGAGTGGCTTCGTTTGATTACGACAACCTATGATTGTTGACCCTGCATGGGAGGGTCTGGGTATCGTACTGGGGCGGAGTATGGAAAGTGTTGATGGATGAGGCCCACAAGTCTCGATTCTCCATCCACCCAGGGGCGAAAAAAATGTATAGAGATATTCGACCCGATTATTGGTGGCCCTGCATGAAGCGAGATGTAGCTTGGTATGTGGAGAGATGCCTGACCTGCAGGAAGGTCAAGACAGAGCACCAGAGGCCTCACGGCAAGATGCAGCCATTAGACATTCCCGTGTGGAAATGGGAAGATATCACTATGAATTTCGTTACTAAGGTTCCCAGGACCGCACATGGGGTTGATTCGATATGGGTCATCGTGGATCAATTGACCAAGAGCGCCTATTTTATACTGATCCAGGAGAGCATCTCGGCTGAGAAGTTGGTCGAGATTTATGTGCGAGAAGTAGTGGAACATCATGGAGTGCTTGTCTCGGTGGTGTCAGACCGAGACGTCCGGTTCACTTCCAGGTTTATGAAGCGGTTTCACAACGAGATGGATACTCGTCTCCATTTCAGCACCGCTATCCACCCTCAGAAGGACGGGCAGAGCAAGAGGACGATTCAGACTCTCAAGGACATGCTTCGGGCATGTGTACTAGATTTCGGTGGTAGTTGGGATACGTATGTTCCGTTAGTGGAATTTTCGTATAACAACAGCTATCACTCCAGTATAGACCGGCCTCCCTTCGAGATGCTCTACGGGAGGAAGTGTAGGACCACAATCTGTTGAGGTGAAGTTGGTCAAAGAGTCATGGGGAGTACGAAGGTAGTACTCAAGACCACGGAGTTGATTCAGCAGGTCCGGAGCAGGCTCTAGACTGCTCAGAGTCAGTAGAACAGTTAAGCCGACAAGCGGCGTTTAGACTTGGAGTTCAGGTGGGCGATATGGTCCTCCTGAAAGTGTCACCCTGGAAGGGTGTTATCAGGTTTTGGAAGAAGGGAAAGCTAGGCCCTAGGTTCATTAGTCCATTTCGGGTTTTGGCCCGGGTGGGTCGGGTTGCTTATCGGTTAGATCTTCCAGCAGAGCTCAGCCAAATCCACAACACGTTCCATGTTTCTCAGTTGTGGAAGTGCTTAGTGGATGATTCAGCAGTGGTACCCCTTGAGGATATTCAGGTTGATGATGGCCTGAACTACATCGAGAGGCTCGCGGCGATTTTAGATCGAAAGACGAAGGAGCTCAGGAACAAGAGGGTAGACTTAGTAAAGGTGCAGTGGCAGCACCGAAAGGGCTCAGAATGGATGTGGGAGCCAGAGGAGGAGATGAGAGAGCACTACCTATAGTTGTTTTTAGAGACAATAGACTTCAAGGGCGAAGTCTAAGACAAGTAGGGGAGAATTGCAACACCCCGTCTCAGGTACGTATTTAATTCAAGTCAAAACTCATATTTTATCCTTGGACTCGACCAGTTGGAGGCTCAACTCGTCGAGTAGGATCGACTCCGGGTCGGGGAACTAAGTGACCTACTCGACGAGTTGGAAGACCGACTCGGTGAGTAGGAGTTGTTTGATGGAAACCCTAATTTTTAGGGTTTGTCCCCCTATTTAATGAAACATAACACCCTTGTGGCCTCGCTTATCACTCCTCAACTTCCAGAAAACCCTAACTCGCCACCTTGAGCATTGTGAGTGTTTGAGTGCCATTTTTGAGTAATCTTGTGTGATTTGAAGTTGTGTGAAGAAGAGGAAGAAGGAGGAATTCAAGAGAAGATTGTAGATTCAAGAACAACAACATTTTCTCCTCACTTTCTGGTAATCAAACTTCATACCTGACTTCTAGTTTCTTAGATTTCCTTGTGGTCTATTTTATGGAGTTTCGGGTCCAAGAAGCTTGATCTTTGGGACTTGGACGCCCCGAGTTAATATAACTTCAGATCTGGAACATTGGAGGGCCCTCATGGCATAAAGGTGCCATCTTTATGGCCATGAGAACCCCATGTATGAAATAAACCCCCATTTTTGGTCCTTTGAGCATAAAAGTCCCATGCATGTACGTAAAGTTCATGACTTTACATGTTATATCGACTGAAGGAGCCCATATCTACCTTTTTGATGAGAGTTGTACATTAGAAATCAAGTTATGGACTTGGACAATGGTCGACTCGGCGAGGCGTTCTTGGGACTCAGCGAGTCGTTCTTGGGACTCGGTGAGTCTGGGGGTTCGGTTCCCCAACCTGTTGTGATTCACAAGAACCCAGTTGAGTTCAGATGGGATGTAGTTGAGTCCAAAGAAGGACTCAATGAAATAGACATAGTTATGGACATGGAACCTATGGGACTCAGCGAGTGTATGAACGTACTCAGCGAGTCCAAGGCAATCTCCCAACCTATGAAGATTGACTCGACGAGTTGTTCATACAACTCGGCGAGTCATAGACTAGTAGAACTTATGATGAAGAAGAACTCAACGAGTTCAAGGTTGAACTCGACGAGTCAGTTGAAGTTGGTTCCGATATCAATTGAAGGAGAACTCGTTGAGTTCTCGCTAGACGCGACGAGTAGAGTCGGTTTGGGAGCAGATAAAAGAATAAGGACTCGGCGAGTTGGCGGACCAACTCGGTGAGTCGAGTCAACTGGAGGTTGACTTTGACCAGGATGTTGACTTTAGCTAGGGGTAAAATGGTCATTTTACCCTAAGATCAGTTATCAGTTTTTGACTAAGTGTCTTTATGGAAATTATAGCTGCATAGTCGTCGGAGCAGCAGGCAGAGATTTTGCACTCAGAGTTTCAGTGGTCAAACATACGAGGTGAGTTTTCCCTCTAGTGGGAACGGGTCTAATGCCCCAATGTCGGCCTGTTTAAGTAGTAGTGTATGTCGGGGTAAGCCCGATGACGGAGTTAGCCCGATGCAGTTTACATGTTTCCGGATTTCGGTCCAATGCCGGGGTGGTCCCGAGAAGTAGTTATGTATGCTTGATGTCTTTGTGATTCATGAATGTTAATGTGTTATGTGGTATATGTTCCGGACTCCGATCCGATGCCGTGAAAGCCCGATGCAGTATACGTGATTATGTTATATGATATGTGTTCCGAGGTAAGCTCGATGTTGGGGCAAGCCCGATGTATGTTAGTCATTATGCCATGTATTATGTATTCGAGGCAAGCCCGGTGTATGCTAGTTTATATGTTAAATGTTCCAAACTCCTGTCCGATGCCAAGGCAAGCCCGATGCAGTTTATGTGATTATGTTATGTGTTTATGATATATATGTTATGTTGACTATGCGTCGGGGTATGCCCGATGTCGGGGTGAGCCCGATGGCAGATGCGGTCGGATGCCGGGGTGAGCCCGATGCCGGACAGGAGTCCGATGTCGGGACTCATCCCGATGTAGTTGGGAAGAGTCTTGGAGTTATGTTATTTGTTACATGTGCTTTGTATGGTATGTGGTAGTTTGGGGGAGCTCACTAATCTTCATGCTTACAGTTTCAGTTTTGGTTTCAGGTACTCCAGCTTGTAAAGGGAAAGGCTCGAGCAGATGACATGACACACACACCACCGTTGATTAGCCTGGGATTTTACTCTGATATTTGTTATGAGACTGTTATATGTTATTAGATTTTATGAGATTTCGAGATACATGTTTTATGGTTTTACACTATGACAATGTTATCTATGTTTGATAAATGAGTTTGAAAATGAAATATTTGGCTTGTATTTTTCGGATGTTTCACGAAGGGAATAACATTATACTATAAAATGACCATTTCTTTTTTGTGCATGAGAATAACATTATACTTTAAAAAACTACCAGACTTGGTAATTTCAAGTATAATGTTATTGTTGGTACAATTTTCATCTACATAAAGGGTTCATGTGGTCTGTTGTAGTAAAAAATTATAGAAACGGTCCATAGTATAGGAACCTATTGTAGAAATAGTCCCTTTGACAGTTAAATGTTATAGAAAAAGTCCTTATGACAGTAAATTGTTACAGAAATGGTCCTTGTGGCAGTGTACTATCAGAGAAATGGTCCCAGTGACAGTAAACTATTATATAAATGGTCCCTTCGATAGTTAATCGTTACATAAATGGTTTTTGTAACATTAATTAAATTGTCACAAGGATAATTTCTGTAACATTTTACTGTTATAAGGACCTTTTTTGTAATAGTTAACTGTCATAGGGACCATTTTTGTAATAGTATGCTACAATAGGGATTAAACGGAAATAAAACACTTAATAATAAAGAAGTCAACTATCTTTATTAGTACTAAACGTGTTAATTACCATAGTGTTTTTCTGTTGTATGTCCTTGGGACTCCCTGCGCCACCATTCTCATTGGTAACTGCAATCATCAAATAAATAAATAAAAGTTAGAGTAAAGTCCCTATGGTTTGGTCAAAATTGCACGTTTGGTCTCTAACTTTTTTTTTGCACTCGGATCATCCTTATGGTTTGATTTTGTTGCGTTTTTTGAACCTATGGTTTGGTAAAAATTACACGTTTGGTTCCTAATATGTATGTAAGGGACGAAAAACGCAACAAAATCAAACCACAGGGACGATCTGAGTGCAAAAAAAAAGTTAGGGACCAAACGTGCAATTTTGACCAAACCATATGGACGATTTAAGTAATTTACTCTGAAAGTTATACTATATTCATGAGATATACTTAGAAAAACATGTTACGTAAAAAATTCAAGGTTATGCCTGCCAAGGGTTTATTGGGTCTTTTGGCTTGTGAATTGAATGATCTTCCTTTCTTCCTTTGTAAAATGACAAATATTTAATGAATGAATATGTACAATTTTTAAAAGGAAAAAAAGCATGAAGTAGATACATGTACCTATAAGATAACAATGCAATTTTACTAGTGAATCATTGTGAATGATAACTTAATATGGGCATTTTTCATATGAAAATTACCATAACAAGCAAGAACACGGGAAATGATGAAAATTTAGGATGCTGCACATCCAACAAATGACAATTTTATCGTCAAAAGAATCATGTAAAGTTGCATTTCCAAGACAAATGAAATCCCTATAAAGGTTCAGTTCCAAAAGTTAAGGAGGTAAACATTGTTATTATTCATATACATCTCAGCCTTGTTTTTGTTTATCTTAATATAAAAACCACGTTCTGTTCATCCGTTATAGAATTCAAACATGTTCTTGATAGCAAATCAATTAAATGAACACTTATCTACATCTTTTGGGGGTGGCTTTTGGAAAAAAAATATTGTTGAGATGAAGGTTGGCGAAAAGGACTACAGGCAGGAAGACATTTTATGTTGCTTATGCATGTGTTGAAGTTGATTTCAGTGGTCATATTTTTTTTTTACAAAATATTATACAAAATAGACACACTAGTTATGTACCACATCAATGTCTATGTAGCTCAAGTCAAAAATCCGTCAACCAAAAAAAGCACTAGGAAAATAGAAATGTATGTAGGTATCATAACCAAATACCATACAAAAAATTTATAACAATTAAGATTCAAAAAAAACCCTAGCAACAACGAAGATACCAAAATCATTTAAATTGAGGAAGATTACTTACTTACCTCGAGAAATTCAATGATGATTATAGAGGATAAGCCAAAAATTATTGGTCATTATTGTAGTGGCTGTGATAGCTATCGGTGGATATGATACATTACTCGAGGAATGTGACCGACTACAGTGAATACATGATGACACGAGGCATCAAGGCCGATGAAAAACTGATCTAGAGAGGGAGATGTGAAAATGATTGTTGAATGTCTAGCATTTCAATGTACAACTAAGAAAGGTGAGAAAGAAAGAGTGTTAAAAGAAATGTAAAACCCTAGAATAAAAAAATAACCCCCAAATCCTATTTCCATATTCAATCTAAAAAAAATGTTTTCTATAATAAAAACATGGAATTCTCAAATGTAGTCAATACATTCATCTTCTGTGAGACTTTAATCTTGAATTTCGGTAAGAGAAAGAAAGATGGGAGAACTCCACTGAATATGAAAATTAGAATTTTAAGGTGGAAGGACTTTTTTAATCTTAGGAGGGAAGTAGAAGAGCCATCATGAAAAAAATTAGAATTTTCACTTAGAGTGGCACAAAAATAACAAGTGCCACTAAAAACAAGATACAGTGGCACAAAAAAAATATGCCACTAAATGTAATTTTATTTGTAGTGCAAGGATGACATTTTCCAAACCCATATCTTTCATGTCGAATCTTGCCTTTAGCATGTTCTTTGCTTATTGAACTATTTTATCGTTGCTACCAACAATAAGCATACTATCAACATAAAGGCACAAGATAACATAACCCTCACTTGTGTTTTTAACATAAACACACTTGTCACATTCATTAATCTTATATCCATTTTCCAACATCACATGGTCAAACTTTTAATGCCATTGTTTTGGGGCTTGTTTCAACGCATATAATTGTTGGATTAGGTGTCTAAGCCCATAACTATAATTGGAATGTACTTGACCCGATAGTAGCATGGTCCTTTTGGGTTGCCTTCACCATATCAATTATAGGATGAATTATGGAGAAAGAAGTTAATTCTGATTTATTAATATATTATAAGAATAATATATTAATTAAGAAATCATATTGTTTAATTAGTGTTGATCAGAAATTAATTTGGAATTAATTTGGTGATCAAAAGAGACTGATTAAATTATAGGGACTGATATTGCAATTATATGGTAGTTGCAAGTTGGGCTTATGGATCCCTAGGAAGGAGTGGACGGAATTCTATGTGTAGTCCACATATAATTCGTCCAAAGGGGGGCTTCAGGAAGGATCTAATAGGTTGCTTGAGGCCTAAGAAGATAATTAGAGTTCCAGTCAGAAACCCTAACAGCTCAGCTATACAAGGAACCCCAAGGCTCCCAAAATCGCACCCTATGTTTCATAGAGAACGATAGCCGATTTTTAGAGCCTCTCAACTTCTTTCATATTTTTCCAATTGCTACTTGGTGTTTGTGACTCATTTTAGGTGCAACAATTAAGGAACTAAGCTCGTGAAGGTCAAGATCTTTTAGCTACAAGGAAAAGGCATTCATCTAACTTTGTTTTATGTTATAAATCTCGAAAACTGTATGCTAGATAGGTTTATGCTTTGGATGATTAGAATTGCATGTATAACTTGAGAAAAACCTAGATCTAAAGCATTACGATTGCATGTACACCATAGGAATGTTGTAGTGCTCAAAACCCATCAATAATGACTTCACTAGTTTGCAAACCTTTGTTTCTTGTCCTGGGGAAACATACCCATCTGGTTGTTCCATGTAGATTTCTTCTTCTAAATCCCCATTTAGAAAAGCTGTTTTAATATCCATTTGATGCACTTCAAGATTTCTTATAGAAGCGATTGCAAGCACCAATCTAATGTATGTAATACGTGTGACAGGAGAGTACGTATCAAAGTAATCAAGGCCACTTTTTTTTCTATAACATTTTATTACTAGTCTTACCTTGTACATGTCAATTGCAACATCTTTTTTTTAGGTATTGATTAATTTATATGTTTTTTTTGGGTTTTGTGCATGGACTCGGTGAGTTGGGACGCTCCAACTCGTCGAGTAGGGACTGATATGAGGACGCGGGATTCGAGACCTACTCGACGAGTCGGAAGGGCTCGACTTGACGAGTAGGAGCTTTAAAGAGAAACACCAATATTTAGGGGTTGCACCCTATTTAAAGAGCATAATCCGCCTCTTGTGCCCCCCTTAGCACTATATAAGCTAGAGAAGACCCTAGTTCGTTCTTGCAACTCCTTGAGTGAGAATAAGAGCTTGTGTGAGTAATTTTGAGGCTTTTGTGAAGAATTTTAGATCTTGGAGAAGAAGGAGCAAGGAGAGGAGACAAAGAATCGACATCTACTTTGTATTATCCAACACCTTGAGGTATAAAGCTAACACCTTGATCTCTAATTGATTAGATTCCTTCTCTTGCAAGTAAATGACCATTTTTGGGGCAAAATGGAGTTAAACTTGGATCTGGACCTATCATAAGGATATGGTTCCAGATCTAAACCCTTCCAGGTCCCAAATGGCATAAAGTTGCTGACTTTATATAGTCTAGCCCATTTCCATGCACAAAAACCTTGTAAAAAGCCTAGTTTGGATGTTAGGGCCTTGTATGCACGTAAAGTTTACAAGTTTACCTTTTATCTACAATATTGGAGGTTAGATATGAAGTTTGGGACCTTAGATCCCACTAGAAAGGGCTGAACATGGAAAGGACTGAAGGAACTCGTCGAGTCCCTTAGTTGACTCGACGAGTAGGGGTGGGGTTTGCCCGTTTATGAGTTTCTGATTGAGTGTAGTGAAGGATAGGGGTTTTGATCGGAATGGGATTTAGGTTTTCTGGATAATTGATGAACTCGACGAGTCACTAAGGTGACTCAGCGAGTTGACTGGGGATTCAGTGGAATGAACTCAGGAGGAACTCGACGAGTTGCTGGATGCACTCGGCGAGTTGAGGTCAACATGGATTGTTGACCTTGACCGTTGACCTTGACTTTGACCAGGGTTGACTTTTAGAGTATTTACGGGATCGTGACAAGTTAATCACATGATGAATATCGGCAGTTGAGGAGGAGCAACATGTAGGATATATCTGATCTCAGCTTATCAGTTCAACATTCGAGAGGTGAGTCTTCTCACCATACCAATGGGTCTAAGGCACCAAGGCTGACCCATTTTATGATATGTGGTACACTAGTTGAATTCAAGGCATGATAGTTGATTTTGTTCTAGGAAGTATGCTATTTGTATATGTGTTATGTTTGTATGGAAGACCATGGGAGCACCCATGGCACCCAGATGTAAGACCATGTTGAGAGCCCATGGCAAATGGATGTAATACCATGTGGAGAGCCCATGGATTTGCTATTAAAGACCATGGGAGAGCCCATGGCACTTAGCTGTAAGAACATGTGGGGAGCCCATGGCATCCAAGAGTAAGACCCTGAGGACGAGCCCACGACATCCCTATATGTTGTATGCATGGCTTATGTGATATGAAGTTTTTATGGCTAATATGATATGTGTTATATGGATAGTATGTGCGGTATACACTGGGGAACTCACTAACCATTAACTTACAGTTTGTGGATTTATTTTAGGTACATATGAGCCCAAGGGCAAGGGTAAGGCTTGATGGTGCGGCGTGCACTCTCTCTGGTGTTTTCTATGTGATACTCTAATGATTTGGAATAAAATTGTACTTAACATGAATTTTGAAAACAATTGTATTTTGGATTTCATGGTTTGTGGATAGTATTTTGGTTAATCAAAAATTAAAAAATTTCTTTTGAAAATTTGGTCGTTACAAGTTGGTATCAGAGCCTTGGTTTGAGGGTGTAACAACGTAAATTTTCAAACAAAATTTTGATTTTAAAATCATATAATTCTCGTAGCACATTTCACAAAATCTCATTGATTTAATTTACAAAACAAAATTCCATAATTGTTTGATTCGTACTCCAGGATCCTCAAAACATAAATCCTGCTCTGGTGTGTAAAATCAAGATGGTGCCTTCCCGCGATCCTAAGCAAACCTGAAACACATATAACATAACACGACAAGCACGAAGCTTAGTGAGTTCCCCAAAATACCACATACAACACATTAGTCACTCGAGGCTATAACTCTATAAGACCCTCCGGTCTATGTGTCTCAATGGGACCCTCCAGTCCCATGGCTCGTTGGACCCTCTGGTCCAGTCTAAGTGAGAGCCCTACGGTCTCACAGCTCGTTGGACCCTCTGGTCTGGTCTAAGTGAGGACCCTCCGGTCTCACAGCTCGTTGGACCATCCGGTCCAGTCTCAGAAACACGTAATATAGAATATATATCACAAAGACAAATACATAACTCAAGTAAGCACATACGACCCTCTGGTCACACATAAATACCACTCTAGATAAAGTATAGTGAGAAGACTCACCTCAGATGATGAAAAACCCCTAAAAACGTTGCTGTTGTGCACCGACCTCTATCTCTGAGACAAACCTACAATTCACCCAATTAGGAACTAAGTCCAAACTCTCACTCATAAGGTATAAAGGTAGCCCACCAACTAGCTCGTCAATAATCTAAACTCATTGGGCCCACCAAGGCCCAATAATAAATGGACTCTCCAGAGGCCCAACACTCAAGGCCTAAAATCAGACTTAGCCCAAAAGTCGACAGTGAGGTTACGTGGGGCGTACCTCCCTTGGCACGCTCAGCATACTCACGAATTCAAATTGTCCATCGGGGACACTTGGTCAGTACGCGGGGTGTACTGGAATTACGCTCAGCGTATCTCCAGGATTATTATCTCCACTCCCTTGGTCTTAATCCGTTAAGACCATAGCTATACTCTTAAATCTGGTCTCCATAAAGGCTCATACACAATAAAGCTCATGACTTTAAGCCTTTGCATGGCAAATCAAGTCCCAAACACAAAAACTCTTACTCTTTACTCCAAAAAATGCTCAAATCTTATGCATGAGGTGGTTCCAACGTCCAAGGCCTCATTTTTGTGAATCCTTTCCACTAGAAACACTTAAAGGGACATATATTAGGCTCTGGAGTTCAACAACTCATAAAGCTTCAAGCTTTGGGACCAAAAACCCTAAAATGGACCCAAAACAAAAATTAGCATAACAAGAAGCAAGTTTCAAACTTGATACCTCTAGAAGATGCACCAACAAGAGAAGAACATAGATCCAAAAGCTAGATGCTCAATCTATTCTCTTTCAAATCTCCTTCTTCTTCAAAAGCCAAACATAAAAATTCATCACCCCACTAAATCCACATGAGAAAGCCACCAAGATTCAAACTTTTTGCTTCCTGGAGCTAGATCAACCTGATTAGGGCTTGGATCCACAAGCTCCAAGCCAAGAAATGCTTCCTCAAGGAACTCCTTCTTCTATAATATGCACCAAAAACTCACTAAATCACCAAAATACTCAAGAATCACTCAAATGGAGGCTTAGGGTTGATTTCTAAGGTTTAGAGGAATGGAGGCTGAAGATATTAGGGTTAGGTTATAAGATAAGGAGCTTAAATAAGATTGAAGACCCTAAAATAGGGTTCAAGTCTGATCAACGTACGCCCAACGTACTCTGAAGAACATACACGACCACCCCTGTTCAGTACGCCCAACGTACTCCAAAGTACACCCAACGTACTTCCTTCTTCACTAGTACTCCCAGCGTACTCGGCTAAGCCTGAAACCACAAAACTTTTGAAGGCAATAACATCTTCGTTATAAATCCGTTTCGACGATCCTTATATCCACAAAAAGATAACGATAAGCCCTACACTTCTATCAACTTTATTCCTCCTGAAGCCCACTCGAACTCACATCCAAATTTCATGAAAATCCCGAACCAATGCCTTTAGCAATACATTTAGGCTCTAAAGCACAAACCAAACTCTTTTATCACACCACCTACCTTACCCACATCCCAAAAGGGCGTAAACATTTCTCTTTCAAAGCCTCAAAAACTTCTCATACACGGATTAAGGCCCACAGACCTTAAATCACAACACTATCCAGAACATGATGTTACAATTCTCCCCCACTTGAATTAGATTCCGCCCTCGAAATAGCTCCTCTTCAAAACATAGGTGGAACCCAACAATTCGAGAAGCACCACCGAAAGGACCTCATATCATATAACAATCTCTTTCAAAAACACCTACACCCAATAGGAACTCCCGACCCCAAAGAAGGACAGAAGCAACTGCAGCTACAATACTCGATCTGACTCTCCAAACTCTAGTGGTCTATCTTGCTGCCAGACCACCCTTGCAAAACATCATCCTGCTAATCACCTATCGGCCAACAGACCTTAAGAAAACTCTGCCAACCCTGATTCTCTAATCGATACCAATAACAATTCAAAAGAAACGGAAAGTTCATAATCCCCTAAGGACCCACCGCCTAAACACATATCATGACTCATCGGAAGGAAAGAACTCCAAAATTTAAACACAAGTAAGGATCATGCTCGGTTGGAGGCATCCTCTGACATCTATAGATATAAGCCCCAACTTCCTCTCAATTATCCGCTTCAACACTGAGCATCAGGTCAACTCCCTACCCAAAAGATGAACCTCCAAAGGTTACTCATTGCAAACCAAAAACGTCTCACCGACTTCCTTCTCACGATAGCTATCTCGGCTCATCGCGACATATAAGTCACGAAGTTCGCTTTACCCCAAGAAAATGCTACAACTCATCTGAAATCGTCTCACTTCCGACCTCCGACGTCTACCACCCACTGGTTCCATGCGTCTCGCGGTTCTTCCCATACCAACGGAACATATCCACTCCAGCCTAAGATATCAGATGAAGGTCAATACCCCCCTCAAAATAAAGCCCATCCACAAATCCAGAACCTCATCTCGCCTATTCAATACACAAATGTGTTGGGTTTTAGTATACTACAACATCCTATGGTGCACATACAACCCTAAATACCTTGGATCTATTTTTTCACTAATTATACATGCAAATGGTTTCCAAGGAATTAAACCTACAACTAGCATGCACTTGATATCAACCATATAAGATACTAGTTAGGATAACATACCTTTTGATGGAGCTTGAATCTTGATGTATTTCTATGAGAATTTGTCAATACCATAATCATAAGACAAGGTTAGAGACAAATCGAACTTCATATGGACTGAACTTGCCCGATCTCATTTTCTTGCCACTTAGTAGTGCAAGGGCCTACCATTGCTTCCAGGTTGTTATGCAAATAATTGAGAACTTATAGAACTCACAAGCATAGTCAACTTAACTGGAGTGGGCACATAAATATGCCAACACAATGGGTTACAAACCTCAAGTTGTGTGCTAGCGATTAAACAATGGGTTTTATTCTTGATTAGTTCTTGAAACTTTTCCAAGATCTTTAAGACTCCCACTGTCCTCTTGACATATAAGATTCTCTTGTCAAGAACAATAACGTGACAAAAAAAATATTCAAGAGTCAGTGTGGATTCTTATCAAGATAAAAACTTTACAAAATTGGTTTTAGTTGGTTTCTGTTTTATCCAAAACATCACAACTTACCAATTTCAAATGTACAAGGGTAAAAACATGTTACTCTACATTTGAGAAGTGTTATAAACCTTCTTTAAGATGTGTCACTGAAGTTACAATCTTGAAGTATGACTCTAAGACTTGTGTTGGAACAAAGTATGACTCATCTTCTTGATCGAACCACTTCAATAACTCATGACTCCTCTTCTTAGCCATAGGAAGGCACTAAGATGTCCTTAGAGGATGAATTCTGATATGGTCTTACAATCATTAAGATGATCATAAAACATGATACTAAAGTACTCTCCCATCTTTTCAGATTTGAGAAACTTTTATCTTTTTGTCAAATTTGATTCTTCTCATCCGTTCTGCCATACATTGAAACCTTTCCAATGTTTCAGAATTACAATTAAACTTGTAAGCATAACCATATTTGGTAAACCTTAGTAAATCATGACGAATAATCTTATCATTCCTTGTGGTGGACTTGACCAGCGCACAACCAAGTGTACCTGATCCCCTTGTCCTTCACTTGAATCACATATACATGTGAACAAGGACTTAGTTTTAATTTCCCAACGAAAATTCTCATTTATCATACAATACAAGTTGCACGATTCCAAGTTTCTATCCAACTGAAACTTGGGTAATGAGAATCTTTCCTTATTTGGTAAACTATGACACTACCACAAATGAAAGAATCAAATCTATTTTCCAATATTGCTATCAATGGAATCATATAAACAACAATGTTTTCACAAATGCCATTGTAAGGATTCTTAAAATAAATAAAATAAAAAATTTTCCTATATTTTTAAAACTTGCGGAAAAACTTATCCTTACAATGAAAATACATATGAAAAACATGTTGTTATCTATTCCTAAGCAATCTATCATAACTCTTTAAGAAGCAGCTCAAAATTCTGATCACCGAACCATGCGATTGAAATCCATCTTCGCGAACAGAATCAACTTACTCTTTCTTTAAGCTTCCTTACTTTTCTTAGATTCTACAAAACATCAAAATGTAATTACATTACATCATGTATCGAGAATCTCCAAATAAGAACTTAATATAGTTAGATAGTGGACTTTACCTGAAGTAAATTCAAACCTTTTTGACTTTACCATCCTTATGATCTTTCAGGTATGTTTGGCGGCTTCACAACTAATGCCCCTTCTTTTAGCTAAAGAAACATGTGGACTCTTTGGAAATGGTACACTTGATTGTCCAGACTTAGCCTTTCTCTTTACCATTGATTTAAATGACTTGACCATGGCCGATCCCTTTCCATTGGGAAGAGAAAGGTTTTCTGGACTTCCAATGTCACCATTGTCAATGTCAAAATAGGTTTGGGAAGTTGATATTCTAATCTAATTTTCTTTACCAGTCCTCCAAATCGTTGTTGATTCAGCAGCACTAAGCAAATAGATAAGATCATTAAGGGTCATGTCATAGTCTGTTTCATAATAGTCCTAAAGGAAACTCACTACGTGACTTACAAAGTGATTGAACAACCAGATTTCTCAAGACTTTGACACCCAACTCTCTTGGCTTGTCAATATGTGACTTCATCTCCAAGATGTGAGCACACATATATCTTGCTTGCCAATAGGGATTGAGTGAGTTTGAAATATTCAAGAACTTGTGGGTTTTGGAGAATAATTGGAGGAGGTGGAGGAAGTGGAGTATGATTTCCATGAGCCAACCATGGGACATCA
Source organism: Lactuca sativa (assembly GCF_002870075.4). Classification (NCBI taxonomy): domain Eukaryota; kingdom Viridiplantae; phylum Streptophyta; class Magnoliopsida; order Asterales; family Asteraceae; genus Lactuca; species Lactuca sativa. Next base: position 210,666,375 of record NC_056626.2, on the reverse strand, counting down.
TCTTCATTAGGAAAGATTGTTCCAAAAGGATGAGGAAGACCATAGTTGTTTGAACATAGACATCTATGAGGGAGAAATTCAAGTTGCAGTTGATTTAGGTCCTTAACATAACACCCAATATGAAATATTAATGCTAGGACCCAACAAACTATTTTATAACTTGGAAGAGGGATACCGTAATCCAAGCTACAAAATATTTGAAGGTAGGTAAATGACGATTTACCCATTTCTACCATGAAAAACAAAATAAATTATTAAGTTTTAATTGGATTTGAAACTCCTAGATCTTTTGAGATTCATTGAACTTTTAATGGCATGTTTAAATCTCTATTGTGCGCTCTCAAGTTTGTGACTGGGATGCCGAGGAACACAAACAATGTGTGAACAACCATGAAAACTGACTTGGTACCCTTAATTTTATCACCCAGTCGATGTGTTGGTTAACCACACGCGCTCCACTAACGACTTAACAAGGGTGCAAAGTGTAATTTCATGGGTTAGCACCAAATGGACATTTTCCTAAGTAACTAAGATTGGGAATTTATAAGTGTTTAGTTACTTACTATTTATCATTATACTTTTAATGAAGGGAGAATTATAGTCCTTTCCTACCCGTTCGGCTAAGGACCCTCCACCAGTCAAGGAAGCGGTGGGTGACAGTTGACACCCATTAAACTACCATTTTATAAGCAGTAACCTTATACCCCCCCCCCCCCCCCCTCTTAGAGACATGCTTCTTGAATGAGGCCTACTAACGGTAAGATTGACTTTACTCTTATATATATATATATATATATATATATATATATATATATAATCATTAACTTTTAATATTATAATAGTATAAAGGTGTATTTTAAGCATTTAAAATACTTGGTGATTAAATCTATTAATTAAACTATACTCTTAATTTAATTAAACTTAAACCATGTCTTTATGGAATTGTTAACTATTTTAATTAAACGCTTTAATTAATTTAATGAAATCCATAAAGTTTGAATTTTAACTTTTAAAATTCTAGGGTTTGGAATTAAAGTGTACATGGGGGTGACTTTACAAATTCCAAAACTTGAGGACAAATTTTGAAACTTTTCAAAACTCTTGGATTTTCATAACTTATGAGTTTAATTATAGTTTAATGAAAAAATTCTTAAGTTCCATAACTTGAGGACAAGTTATGGAAGACATAAAAACATTTTATGATGACATTAAAAATAGAGACTCTTCCATTTTCATAACCTATGAGACTTAATGTGCTTTTAAATGAAAAAATCTTCATTTTCCATAACTTGAGGACAAGTTATGGAGTTCATAAAAAACATTAAGATCAAGTTACCAATTAACACATTAATCAAGTAACGTTTCTATAAACAAGATCAAACTCATAAGTAAAGACAATTCATATCAACATTTTTCAAGAACTTAGCCAATCACAAAAATTAACATAACTCTTGAAACTTTGACAATTATCCTTTATTTGGATGAGAATAAACATTACTATAGTACCAAAAACAAGTTTTATGAACAAAAACACTTTGTGGTAATGATTCTAATCCAAAACAGACCAAGAAAACACGAATTTATGCTGTCAGGGGGTCCAACTTGTCGAGTGCATGAACAAACTCGACGAGTTGGATGCATTTGTTCATGGACTCGTCGAGTCACACACTGGACTCGTGGAGCTGCTGTCCAGACAGCAAAAATTCGGGTTTTTTTTTTCAGCTTGTTGCATTAAGTATAATTGAAAACAACACATGGCTCTGATACCACTGTTGGGTTTTAGTATACTACAACATCCTATGGTGCACATACAACCCTAAATATCTTGGATCTATGTTTTCACTAATTATACATGCAAATGGTTTCCAAGGTATTAAACCTACAACTAGCATGCATTTGGATAAACCATATAAGATACTAGTTAGGATAACATAAATTTTGATGGAGCTTGAAGTCTTGATGTATTTGGCCTTAAAGAGCTTAGCCCTAATAGTGTGGAAGCCTCAAGTGGAATCACAACACATCATGGACAAAGGATGAACTTGAGAGAGAATTCCATGCACACAAATGACACCATGAACTCCAAGAAGATATAAGTTGCGATTTTGGGCAATGGAGTATGTATTTATATGTGGGATTTCAAGGGTCATGGATATAACCCAAATCCATACCCATAGGTTTTATGATCCATGGTTCACGTGGCCCAACTATTTATATATGCATACATAAACTTGGTCCAACATGGACCATAAGCCCAACACATATAGATATAACTAATTAACATAATTGGTCCCCATAGATTTAATTAGTCTCTTTTGATCATTAAATTAATTCCAAATTAATTATTGATCAATACTAATTAACTCATGTGATTTCATATTAATATATTATAACTTATAATATATTAATAAATCATATATAACCTCTTCTCTCAAAAGTCTATCCTAACAAATTGTCCTGATGATATGTAACCCAAATGGACCATGCTACTCTCGGGTCAAGTACATACCAATGATAGTTATGGGCTTAGACATCTAATCCAATAGAATGGACCCAGACTCGAGATTGAGAGTCTGATTCAACAGGAGAATTGGAACCACTCATTTCCAATCTGGTACTCAACTCATGACCCAAAACTCGCGGATTTATGCACACACCATCTCTCCAATCCTTTCCGATTACGATAATACCTACTCAACCTGAGATATAACAATATCTCGACTGACACAGCGACCGCCGTCTCGCCCCTGGTTTGGCAACCAGGCCCCCAAACACTCAAGTGGTAAGGATACCCAATCCTAAGAACTCCTCTACGCCATAATCTGACTAGTGAATACTACATCTCCTGGCAGAACAATATTCACCCTTATCGACTGCTGAATGTTACGGCCTCTCTCGTACTCTTGCTATACTCTCTCACTAACTTGTGAATGCTACGGCTCCCCACAACATCACAACACACTCTCTCTCTAACCAGTGAATACTACGGCTCCCCATAGTATCACGACACTCTCTCGCTGACTAGTGATTACCATGGCTCCCCACAGTATCACAACCCTCTCCCAATATCAGTGAATACTACGACTCCCTATAGTATCACGACACTCTCTTGCTGACTAGTGAATACCATGGCTCCCCGCAATATCACAACCCTCTCCCAATATCTAGTGAATACTACGGCTCCCCGTAGTATCACGCCACTCTCTCGATGACTAGTGAATACCATGTCTCCCCGTAGTATCACAGTCCTCTCCCAATATCTAGTGAATACTATGGCTCTTCGTTGTATCACAACACTCTCTTCCACCGACTCGCCATGGGCTGACTCCATGTTTTCTCCAGATAATCCCAAGCGATTACTCCCACTCGGATTCACTTGATCTCTTATCACCCCATAACCTCATCATCAAGTCCTCACCACACTGAGTTCACCAACTCATGCTCCGCAGCTTGACATAGATAGGCGCTTACACCCAGCCAAATTATGCACCACCAATCCTGATGTAAGTTCTTGCAGGCAAGGCACTAGTCTCAGCACAGATACACCCTTAGAAAGTCTCACTCCAACGACAATTAACTGATGGGTTCCTACTGGAACAAAATCACTCGGGTACCTCTGTACATCATCACAACATCTCACGATGTATTGCCTCAACCACTAATAACTCAAGTCTCATGTGCCCACACCGCAGATCTCCATAACCAGTTGCACTTGAACGACTTGCTGATCTTCTCAATAGAATACCTAGTTCTCCCCCACTCAGGGTTCGAACCATCACCAATTGACAGACCAACAATCTAGTCCATAGACTGTTTCACCAGGTACATCACACTTGACTCTTGGAACGTACCACACAAACACTTAATGATCTTCCTGATGGAAACCAAGCGACTCCAAATATCTCGTAACTTAGACAAGAATCTCATAATCCTCCCAACTTGACTGCCTGTGGTCATCTCGAAACCTCAGACTAACACACCACCGGATACCTCAACTGTTCCGAAATAACCCTGACTCTCGGTCTGGGAATAATGCACTATCACACACCTCGTCTCTGATTCCTCGACCAGCCTCCCCCTACAGGAATCATCATAAAAGCAAGAGACCTTACTCTCACAGAATATACAAAACATAAACAACGAGGGCTACCGCCATGATATACTCCTCTTGATCACCTGGAACTGCTACCAAAAGTATGATTCCTTCAATAAGGCACCTTCTTGTTATCTTCCATCTTAGTCCCACTAACGACTCTCTCGTGGTATAAAAATACCTCGCAACAAACAAACTGCCCAAATACTATGATGAAAAGGTCACCACCATATGTTACCTCATGAGGTTTACCACCAAACTTTGAAACTAGAAACTCGATATCTCCTTCGCTTGTCCCAGAAATAGGAACAACGCAACTCTTTCCGCAGAAGGTGACGTCTCATCCATCAGCCGATGGCTCGAATCAGACCTCGATCCTCCAATAAGCATCATCTCTACTGATCCCTGAGCATTGCGACTCCAACTATCATCTCACCAATAAAATCCCTCGGAAACAAACTCGATTTCCCTTTCAAGGTATACTCCATTAAAACTTGCTCGGCATGGCCCTCTGGCCCCACACTCTATCATCTGATCTCAGACTAATTAACCACCACGAGACAACTGGTAAAACCAGAAGCACTAACTGCCACGAATCATGGTACTCGAACCATGTGATCACCTCTCAATCTGCTATGAATCATGGTACCCGAACCATGTTATCTCCTCTCAATCTGCTACCTAGAACCTCTGGATTTTTCCTTGTATCGAGTATCGGTCCTCTTCTTTCAGTAGTACGAGCCCATACTACCTGACACATCTACCCATACTTTCCACACGAATTATTCCAAATTTCCTAAGTAGCTGCTCAACCTCCACAATCACCAATACCGTCATCCTTAGTCGCTCCCTAGGCTCTTCTGCAAATACTCTCCTCTATCAGCGTACTCATCTAACAAAGGTCACTCCCTAGGCTCTTCCTAGGTTCTCACACTTCTCTGCCATCAGCTGCTAAAGAACTCCTTATGATACCAGCCATCTACCACCTGAATATCGTCACATTCACTTAGTAGGTGACTCCCATCATCAAGAGTTCCACAAAGCACGAAGCAAGCAACATTCGGGCATCGACTAATCTCTACCAACACGTAAAACCACTCCACTTGTTCTACTTACACTCAAAAGGTATCACCAAACTCAAGCAACTCTATCCCTCGCGGTATCTAATTACTCTTTTAGTAGGCTCCTCTGATTCTCTTCTAGGTATCTCTCCTAGATTACTCCTCTACTCAAGTTCTATCTAAAAGATCTCTAATGTATACACTGACTCCGCACATACTCAAAGCACATCACAGATAGCAAAATTCCTAGGCTAAGACATCAGAAATCATGCAACTCTAGCCCTATAATATGAAATACCTAGCCTATCTTCTAGCATGCATCACTAATATCTCAATAACAACTCATAACACAAATAAATAACGGTATTTTAGGAAATCACAATTCGGGCTCTGGCTGATTGTACACACTGCTCCTTCTCATTCTTCTCTTAAAAACTCTTGCTCGTGTTAGAAAAATCATTTCTTTTTGAATTTTTTTCCCAAATCCTTAGTTTGAGTCCAGATATACCCGAAGGTGCATCCGAATCCCTCAAACCAAGGCTCTGATACCAGCATGTAACAACGTAAATTTTCAAACAATTTTTTCATTTTAAAATCATATAATTCTCGTAGCACATTTCACAAAATCTCAATGATTTAATTTACAACACACAATTCCATAATTGTTTGATTCGTCCTCTAGGATCCTCGAAACAAAACTCCTGCTCTGGCATGTACAATCAAGTCGGTGCCTTCCCGCGATCCTGAGAAAACCTGAAACTCATATCACATAACACGGTAAGCATGAAGCTTAGTGAGTTCCCGAAAATACCACATACAACACATTAGCAACTCGAGGCTATAACTCTGTAAGACCCTCTTGTCTATGTGTCTAAGTGGGACCTTCCAGTCCCATGGCTGTTGGACCCCCTGGTTCGGTCTAAGTGAGGATCCTCCGGTCTCACAACTCCTTGGACCCTCTGGTCTAGTCTAAGTGAGAACCCTCCGATCTCACAGCTCATTGGACCCTCCAGTCCGGTCTCATTAACACATAATATATAATATATATATATATATATATATATATATATATATATATATATATATATATCACACAGACAAATGCATAACTCAAGTAAGCATATACGACCCTCTGGTCTGTAACAACCCGAAGTTGTTCATCGCCAAAAACCCGTTCTACCCGTATAACTCGTCGGAAATCGAAATGTCCCGTTATCATTTTTGGGCTTAGTTATCTAAGATTATATATATTTATTTTCATTCAATGAGGGTCCAAATCATTTAGGAACTCATGAATTTAGCCCAAAACATTTATTTCTTAAGTTTTAGAAATATTCTCGTCGGGTGACGAAAACTCAATCGGGTGCGACCCAAAGCATCGTTTAAGGCCGGTATCGGGTAGAATTCCTCCGTGTCCAAATTTTAGGGACTATATAAACATGTTGTAGCACTCATTTGAAGCTTTTTCCTTCTCTCTCTACTCTCTCTCTAACCTCTCTCCAAAATCCAAAGATTAAGTGTCCAAAACTCAAATTTAAGGCTTCAAATCCTTAAGGTATCTTCCTAGCCTTAATCTATAGCATGTTTAGCTTCCAAATTAGACACTTAATCAAGAAATTGGACATTATATGTGAGTTTACGGCCCAGGAGGCAGCCTAGGCCATAAACACCATTTTGAAGAGTTTTTAGCCCTTAAACTCCTTCCTTAACCCATTTGGACTTTAGATATGGCTAAGGGACTTCAAGATATGGACTTAGAACACTTAAATCTATGATTTTGAGGACTTTGAAGGAGTTTACGGCCAAGGCATAAGCTTGGGCCGTAAACTCATGAAAATGGTGTTTTACATGTCTTTAAACCCTTCCAAATCACCCCTGCAGCTTAGATATGAATTATAGGACTTTGATTTTTGCATTTGGACACTTGAAACATTAATTTTGAGGGACTTAGGTGAGTTTACAGCCAAGGAGAGTTCTTGGGCCGTAAACTCCATAAAACTTGGCATAAATCTCATTCTAAGGTGTTAGAAAGCCATCCAACACCACCAAAAGCCTTGGAATAAATCAAGGGACCAACCAAAAATACTTTAAGGGCCTAAAACACATCTTTTATGGGATTTCTAAGAGTTTACGGCCAAGACCTGTTCTTGGGCCGTAAACTCCAAAATTTTTGGTGTTAGAATACAAACTACACACCCCTAAGGCCCTTAGATGAATTTTAGAAGTCCATTCATGCAAGTTTTAGACCTTGAAACAGCTTGTAGCTCCCTATATTAGAGTTTACGGCCATAAAGGGGGTTTCATGGGCCGTGGGCCGTAAACTCCATAAATGCCTCATATGTCACTTGTAACTCATTTCTAGGCTTGTGGAAATTTTTAGAATCACATGTGATTGATTTTAACAACTTAAAAACACTAAATCTTGGAGAATTGAGAGTTTACGGCCAAAGAACCCATGCCTAGGCCGTAAACTCCCTTATGTGTTGTAAATGATGTTTTTAAATTAATCCAAGACTTAAGAAAAATTAATCCAAGCATTTCCAAGTGTCCATATCCATTTATAACCCAAATTTGCACTCTAAACCATCCTACCATGAGTTTACGGCCGTAAACTCATGGGGAATGGGTGTTTTGGACCTAAAACTCTTTTATAAGTTTACTCATGGGGAGTAAACTCAAGTCCCAAGTCCCTAGTGACATTTCTCATCCCTAAACGCCACCCGGGTCCCTCCAAACACTCGTATCGGAGTGTTTTCGCGACTTGAAGCAAGTGTCCCTATCAAATGAATAAACTAAGTCCTAATTAGATACAAATGTGTATCTTTACATTATAATTAGGAACCTCATGTATTTACAAGCCCCGGATCCACTCTTAGCATCCAAATCGTCATACTTCTCGTCTGGTGAGTTCATACCCCTACGCCTTTTTCACTGTTTTTAACTATTTTCAGGGGGGGAATACAAGCAAACCAAAACTGTTTTCAAATCATAACATTTATGTGTTTCAAATAATATCTGGCAATCTTATAAACTCTTTTCCTCCTTATGTATTATGTTGAGCATAAGGAATGATTTATCAATTACAACTAAATGCATTTTAGTTAAGAAAATAACCAAACTAATCAAATTATTATGGGAATAATTTGGGGTTCTATGTTTCTCTTTATATCATGTACTGATATCTGTATTAAGTTATTAGATAAACTATGTCTGATTCAGTTTATCTCCGTATCATTCAAATGTTTTTGCCAGATAATTTCATTGTATGTATCTATTTTTCACTGTATCATGTCTTAAAGCCTATGTATGTTTAGTATCGTATGAGAATCCTGTGAATAGTTTAATACTAGCTTGTGAGATAGTCACTACCCTTTATGGATGATCAAGTAAATCCTCTCCGGAAGTGTAACCAGAGTCTCCTGGAGGGAGAGCGTAGAGTTTGTGAATAGATCTATTCGGGACTGACAATCCCACACCTTAACTGCTAGCTACAGTTAGGCGGGCACGCCTGGGGTGACAAATTCTGGATATCATTTGACGTCTGACTAACGTCAAGGAGGTCTCGTTGTCATATCAGCATGGTTACCCGACTCACAATACGTATTAATATAAACTTATTCACAGCTAGGACTTGTTTAGAATCTATATCTTGTTCTGGATGGTATTCCCATGGTTTTATGTCTATATCTCGTTCGGGATGATAATCCCATGATCTTGTGTCTATATTTCGTTCGGGATGGCAATCCCATGGTTTTGAAACTAAATCTTATACGGGGTGATAATCCCATGATTTTATCAATCTATCATATATCTAGTTTCGGGATAGTGATCCCATGGTCTATCGAACTATCTTATATCTACTTTCGGGATAGTAATCCCATGGTTTTTATCGAATTATCTTATAACTGGTTCGGGATGTAGTCCCAAGGTTTTCAAAATACTTTCTATTTACAGTTCATCTAAATTATAGTTTTGTATATTAAACTATACTATGTGTTATCAAATCAATCTTACAATTAGGAGAATATGGGATTTTCCTGGGGTTAACTTATATCCGTAATAGAACTGTAATGAAAGATATCTTAACTACTTTACATAAGAAAATATGGGATTTTCTTGGATATCAAATCTTTTCGGAAAACTAAAGGAAATCGATACATTTTCACAAAACAAAACAAAACTGCTTATGAACTCACCAGCTTTATGCTGATTTTCAAACCGCTTGTATTCTCAGGTCCAAGTTAGACAGGTATCCGGCGATATCTATTGGTGAAGATGGAGTGCTCCGAAGACTCGTCTCTTTTGTTCATATGATATATGTATAACTTTTATACAATTTACTTTTGAACCAAATGTAAACTTTCATATATATGTAATGTAATGGTTGTTTACTGTGATTACTATGTACATTGGATTTGATACACAACATGGAGTCAACCCCGGGAACGTTTCCGCCTTTGGTTTTCGGGGTGTGACAGATTGGTATCAGAGCCCTTGTTTATAGTGAACAGAGTATACCAAACCTTACATGGTATAAAACTATAAACATTAAGGGGCCTAAGTGCTCTGAACTAAAAGTATCTTACAATATATAAGTATTTTCAAAAGTATTTAAGTATGCCGAGCCGTCGAAATCCGTAGCTACAAGTAGAACAAAACATAAGTAAATGGGTGTTGTACACTGCGGTTAAACCTGGGCAGTTATGTAGTCGTGTCTAGGGTCAATATAGCCTGGCCAACTATATTCATTCGAGACACGGCCAACATGTGCTTGTGAGTGACTGTGGCATGCGGCATACCTAAAACTTACCCAATATCCCAAACAACGAATCGTCGCTGCAGCGAACCATGAAATACTATGGGAGTATTTCTCGAGTCGATCCTTTGTAGAAATTCTCGTATACGCGTTATTCCTTAATCATTCCTCTAGCAATAAAATGTCCTATCTTGATAACTCCTTCCTGCTTTATCGCTTTGTATGATGTTATATTTTTCCATGATGAGATATCTCCTGTCCCATATCTCTTGATTCAATTCAGAGGACTTATGATCCTCTCTTTCCTGATCTTGTTAGATCACAATGCCTCCAAGAAAGAGACCCAGCTCAACGAACAACAACAATCCTCCTTTTCAACTTGATCTTGCATCACTTCAGACAGTTCTGACTGTTGCAATGGTAGCAGCCATGTCGCAAATGAACTCTAGAAATTCAGGAGGTGATCCCCAACACCAAAACCCAGAAGATAGCCAGGGACACCAAAAAGGGGGTTCCTATAAGGACTTCATGAACGCAAAACCGACATTCTTCGATGGCACAGGGGGTGTCATTGCTTTAACCCGATGGTTCGAGAGAATTGAATCAATCTTTGAAATATGTGGCTGTTCGGAGTCTGATAGAGTCAAGTTTGCCGCTTGTACCTCTCTAGACAAAGCCTTGACTTGGTGGAATGGCCGAGTCAAATCCTTAACTTTACCTGTAGCCAATGCTATGGGTTGGGAAGCTATGAAGGAGCTTCTTCTCGCAGAGTATTGCCCTCGGGGCGAACTTCAGAAGCTAGAACATGAACTATGGAACCTTAAGATGAAGGGTTCTGACATAGCTGCTTATACCTCAAGATTCGACGATCTGGCCCTACTTTGTCCGGGGATGGTTACCCCGGAGAGTAAAAAGATAGAGAGGTTCATCTGGGGATTGACCCAGCCAACGAAAGGGAATGTCTTGGCTGCGAAGCCAAACACTTATGACAGTGCCAAATGTCTTGCGAAAATCCTGATAGATCACGAAGACAACTCTAATGAAGAAGCTACTACCCCCGAGCCATTCACTAGTGGAGGCGGAAGTAAAAGAAAATCCTGGAACAAGCGTAAGGCCCAGAGTACGCAAGGGTCTTCTAAGAAACAACAAACGGTAGCAGTCCATGCTGCTACTGCCCCTGTTGCTGTCTCAGCTGTAGGGTCCACAGCCCAAACTCCCTCCAGTGGATACACTGGTACCCTTCCTTGGTGTGGTAAGTGCAACTACCACCACCGCATTCCTGGACCATGTCGCGAAAGGATCTGCGACAACTGTGGCAATAAGGGCCATCCTGCGCGAACCTGTAGAAAACCAGCGAAGCCAACGAACCAATCATCTGGAACGGGAATCAGTCTGGCCTGCTACAATTGTGGTGAAGCTGGGCACTTCAAAAGGAATTGTCCCAAGACAGCTACAACCACAAATCCCTCTGCTGCCGCAGGTATATCTCTCTTTGATAATTCTTATACTTGCAACTCTTTTTGATTTTGGGTGCAAAAGGGAAACCTGTTATCTATCTATTCGAACATATTCTAAACTCAATCCTTCGTATGTAATCGAAATGTATACCGTCGAGACGACTAACTAGTGAGATAGAGAACACTAACTTCGTATCTATAGATCAAATCCTCGGTCCGGAGGACTATTCTATTCCATTCGATTTATAAAGTGGGAAACTTTCCATGAAAATACTTTGATGCCATGTTTAACCAGAAATGACCAAGTCTCATTCATGTTGTTATCTTTGCTTTCGAAAGGGGTCACCCGTCTAGATTTTTCCTCGACCCTGTTCTCGTGATCTTCAACATCAAACTCTCGTATCATTCTATGCCTTAGAACTCAAAAGTTTTCCCAATTTAAATTACCACGCATCCCTCGTTTCTGTGATTATTGAGAAACGGGAAGTTAGCAACTATTCCCTCTAAATGTCTATCCCGAAGGATTCCCAGGAGTTTCTTTCGAGCATCTAGTTTAGTCTCACCTCAAACCTTTCGAGATCTTCGTAGAGATTGATTCCGTAACCTTCAGGTTTCGGATGCCCTTAGAACTTGGTAATATCTATCTAGACCATTACATCTCGAATCCCTAGAAGCGTCTGCCTAACGAAACCCTAGTGAATCCTTTGAGGAAACAGAAGTCGTTCAGGGTTGGAACTTCCATGGGAAAGCAGATTGATATCATGAATTGAGAGAGAGTCAAGAAGCGAAACCAAGACATGTCCTGATAATGAGAATTCATTAGAACACTCAATAGAGCCCTGATTCCACTTGAGAAAGTGAAGTTCCGAAGCAACAAATCCATTCATGTTTCATTCCAATCCATGACCTATATCTTATTCTTTGAATTTCGGGACGAAATTCCCTCTAACGGGGGGATAATGTAACAACCCGAAGTTGTTCATCGCCGAAAACCCGTTCTACCCGTATAACTTGTCGGAAATCGAAATGTCCCGTTATCATTTTTGGGCTTAGTTATCTAAAATTATATATTTATTTTCATTCAATGAGGGTCCAAATCATTTAGGAACTCATGAATTTAGCCCAAAACATTTATTTCTTAAGTTTTAGAAATATTCTCGTCGGGTGACGAAAACTCAATCGGGTGCGACCCAAAGCATCGTTTAAGGCCGGTATCGGGTAGAATTCCTCCGTGTCCAAATTTTAGGGACTATATAAACATGTTGTAGCACTCATTTGAAGCTTTTTCCTTCTCTCTCTACTCTCTCTCTAACCTCTCTCCAAAATCCAAAGATTAAGTGTCCAAAACTCAAATTTAAGGCTTCAAATCCTTAAGGTATCTTCCTAGCCTTAATCTATAGCATGTTTAGCTTCCAAATTAGACACTTAATCAAGAAATTGGACATTATATGTGAGTTTACGGCCCAGGAGGCAGCCTAGGCCATAAACACCATTTTGAAGAGTTTTTAGCCCTTAAACTCCTTCCTTAACCCATTTGGACTTTAGATATGGCTAAGGGACTTCAAGATATGGACTTAGAACACTTAAATCTATGATTTTGAGGACTTTGAAGGAGTTTACGGCCAAGGCATAAGCTTGGGCCGTAAACTCATGAAAATGGTGTTTTACATGTCTTTAAACCCTTCCAAATCACCCCTGCAGCTTAGATATGAATTATAGGACTTTGATTTTTGCATTTGGACACTTGAAACATTAATTTTGAGGGACTTAGGTGAGTTTACAGCCAAGGAGAGTTCTTGGGCCGTAAACTCCATAAAACTTGGCATAAATCTCATTCTAAGGTGTTAGAAAGCCATCCAACACCACCAAAAGCCTTGGAATAAATCAAGGAACCAACCAAAAATACTTTAAGGGCCTAAAACACATCTTTTATGGGATTTCTAAGAGTTTACGGCCAAGACCTGTTCTTGGGCCGTAAACTCCAAAATTTTTGGTGTTAGAATACAAACTACACACCCCTAAGGCCCTTAGATGAATTTTAGAAGTCCATTCATGCAAGTTTTAGACCTTGAAACAGCTTGTAGCTCCCTATATTAGAGTTTACGGCCATAAAGGGGGTTTCATGGGCCGTGGGCCGTAAACTCCATAAATGCCTCATATGTCACTTGTAACTCATTTCTAGGCTTGTGGAAATTTTTAGAATCACATGTGATTGATTTTAACAACTTAAAAACACTAAATCTTGGAGAATTGAGAGTTTACGGCCAAAGAACCCATGCCTAGGCCGTAAACTCCCTTATGTGTTGTAAATGATGTTTTTAAATTAATCCAAGACTTAAGAAAAATTAATCCAAGCATTTCCAAGTGTCCATATCCATTTATAACCCAAATTTGCACTCTAAACCATCCTACCATGAGTTTACGGCCGTAAACTCATGGGGAATGGGTGTTTTGGACCTAAAACTCTTTTATAAGTTTACTCATGGGGAGTAAACTCAAGTCCCAAGTCCCTAGTGACATTTCTCATCCCTAAACGCCACCCGGGTCCCTCTAAACACTCGTATCGGAGTGTTTTCGCGACTTGAAGCAAGTGTCCCTATCAAATGAATAAACTAAGTCCTAATTAGATACAAATGTGTATCTTTACATTATAATTAGGAACCTCATGTATTTACAAGCCCCGGATCCACTCTTAGCATCCAAATCGTCATACTTCTCGTCTGGTGAGTTCATACCCCTACGCCTTTTTCACTGTTTTTAACTATTTTCAGGGGGGGAATACAAGCAAACCAAAACTGTTTTCAAATCATAACATTTATGTGTTTCAAATAATATCTGGCAATCTTATAAACTCTTTTCCTCCTTATGTATTATGTTGAGCATAAGGAATGATTTATCAATTACAACTAAATGCATTTTAGTTAAGAAAATAACCAAACTAATCAAATTATTATGGGAATAATTTGGGGTTCTATGTTTCTCTTTATATCATGTACTGATATCTGTATTAAGTTATTAGATAAACTATGTCTGATTCAGTTTATCTCCGTATCATTCAAATGTTTTTGCCAGATAATTTCATTGTATGTATCTATTTTTCACTGTATCATGTCTTAAAGCCTATGTATGTTTAGTATCGTATGAGAATCCTGTGAATAGTTTAATACTAGCTTGTGAGATAGTCACTACCCTTTATGGATGATCAAGTAAATCCTCTCCGGAAGTGTAACCAGAGTCTCCTGGAGGGAGAGCGTAGAGTTTGTGAATAGATCTATTCGGGACTGACAATCCCACACCTTAACTGCTAGCTACAGTTAGGCGGGCACGCCTGGGGTGACAAATTCTGGATATCATTTGACGTCTGACTAACGTCAAGGAGGTCTCGTTGTCATATCAGCATGGTTACCCGACTCACAATACGTATTAATATAAACTTATTCACAGCTAGGACTTGTTTAGAATCTATATCTTGTTCTGGATGGTATTCCCATGGTTTTATGTCTATATCTCGTTCGGGATGATAATCCCATGATCTTGTGTCTATATTTCGTTCGGGATGGCAATCCCATGGTTTTGAAACTAAATCTTATACGGGGTGATAATCCCATGATTTTATCAATCTATCATATATCTAGTTTCGGGATAGTGATCCCATGGTCTATCGAACTATCTTATATCTACTTTCGGGATAGTAATCCCATGGTTTTTATCGAATTATCTTATAACTGGTTCGGGATGTAGTCCCAAGGTTTTCAAAATACTTTCTATTTACAGTTCATCTAAATTATAGTTTTGTATATTAAACTATACTATGTGTTATCAAATCAATCTTACAATTAGGAGAATATGGGATTTTCCTGGGGTTAACTTATATCCGTAATAGAACTGTAATGAAAGATATCTTAACTACTTTACATAAGAAAATATGGGATTTTCTTGGATATCAAATCTTTTCGGAAAACTAAAGGAAATCGATACATTTTCACAAAACAAAACAAAACTGCTTATGAACTCACCAGCTTTATGCTGATTTTCAAACCGCTTGTATTCTCAGGTCCAAGTTAGACAGGTATCCGGCGATATCTATTGGTGAAGATGGAGTGCTCCGAAGACTCGTCTCTTTTGTTCATATGATATATGTATAACTTTTATACAATTTACTTTTGAACCAAATGTAAACTTTCATATATATGTAATGTAATGGTTGTTTACTGTGATTACTATGTACATTGGATTTGATACACAACATGGAGTCAACCCCGGGAACGTTTCCGCCTTTGGTTTTCGGGGTGTGACAGATTGGTATCAGAGCCCTTGTTTATAGTGAACAGAGTATACCAAACCTTACATGGTATAAAACTATAAACATTAAGGGGCCTAAGTGCTCTGAACTAAAAGTATCTTACAATATATAAGTATTTTCAAAAGTATTTAAGTATGCCGAGCCGTCGAAATCCGTAGCTACAAGTAGAACAAAACATAAGTAAATGGGTGTTGTACACTGCGGTTAAACCTGGGCAGTTATGTAGTCGTGTCTAGGGTCAATATAGCCTGGCCAACTATATTCATTCGAGACACGGCCAACATGTGCTTGTGAGTGACTGTGGCATGCGGCATACCTAAAACTTACCCAATATCCCAAACAACGAATCGTCGCTGCAGCGAACCATGAAATACTATGGGAGTATTTCTCGAGTCGATCCTTTGTAGAAATTCTCGTATACGCGTTATTCCTTAATCATTCCTCTAGCAATAAAATGTCCTATCTTGATAACTCCTTCCTGCTTTATCGCTTTGTATGATGTTATATTTTTCCATGATGAGATATCTCCTGTCCCATATCTCTTGATTCAATTCAGAGGACTTATGATCCTCTCTTTCCTGATCTTGTTAGATCACAATGCCTCCAAGAAAGAGACCCAGCTCAACGAACAACAACAATCCTCCTTTTCAACTTGATCTTGCATCACTTCAGACAGTTCTGACTGTTGCAATGGTAGCAGCCATGTCGCAAATGAACTCTAGAAATTCAGGAGGTGATCCCCAACACCAAAACCCAGAAGATAGCCAGGGACACCAAAAAGGGGGTTCCTATAAGGACTTCATGAACGCAAAACCGACATTCTTCGATGGCACAGGGGGTGTCATTGCTTTAACCCGATGGTTCGAGAGAATTGAATCAATCTTTGAAATATGTGGCTGTTCGGAGTCTGATAGAGTCAAGTTTGCCGCTTGTACCTCTCTAGACAAAGCCTTGACTTGGTGGAATGGCCGAGTCAAATCCTTAACTTTACCTGTAGCCAATGCTATGGGTTGGGAAGCTATGAAGGAGCTTCTTCTCGTAGAGTATTGCCCTCGGGGCGAACTTCAGAAGCTAGAACATGAACTATGGAACCTTAAGATGAAGGGTTCTGACATAGCTGCTTATACCTCAAGATTCGACGATCTGGCCCTACTTTGTCCGGGGATGGTTACCCCGGAGAGTAAAAAGATAGAGAGGTTCATCTGGGGATTGACCCAGCCAACGAAAGGGAATGTCTTGGCTGCGAAGCCAAACACTTATGACAGTGCCAAATGTCTTGCGAAAATCCTGATAGATCACGAAGACAACTCTAATGAAGAAGCTACTACCCCCGAGCCATTCACTAGTGGAGGCGGAAGTAAAAGAAAATCCTGGAACAAGCGTAAGGCCCAGAGTACGCAAGGGTCTTCTAAGAAACAACAAACGGTAGCAGTCCATGCTGCTACTGCCCCTGTTGCTGTCTCAGCTGTAGGGTCCACAGCCCAAACTCCCTCCAGTGGATACACTGGTACCCTTCCTTGGTGTGGTAAGTGCAACTACCACCACCGCATTCCTGGACCATGTCGCGAAAGGATCTGCGACAACTGTGGCAATAAGGGCCATCCTGCGCGAACCTGTAGAAAACCAGCGAAGCCAACGAACCAATCATCTGGAACGGGAATCAGTCTGGCCTGCTACAATTGTGGTGAAGCTGGGCACTTCAAAAGGAATTGTCCCAAGACAGCTACAACCACAAATCCCTCTGCTGCCGCAGGTATATCTCTCTTTGATAATTCTTATACTTGCAACTCTTTTTGATTTTGGGTGCAAAAGGGAAACCTGTTATCTATCTATTCGAACATATTCTAAACTCAATCCTTCGTATGTAATCGAAATGTATACCGTCGAGACGACTAACTAGTGAGATAGAGAACACTAACTTCGTATCTATAGATCAAATCCTCGGTCCGGAGGACTATTCTATTCCATTCGATTTATAAAGTGGGAAACTTTCCATGAAAATACTTTGATGCCATGTTTAACCAGAAATGACCAAGTCTCATTCATGTTGTTATCTTTGCTTTCGAAAGGGGTCACCCGTCTAGATTTTTCCTCGACCCTGTTCTCGTGATCTTCAACATCAAACTCTCGTATCATTCTATGCCTTAGAACTCAAAAGTTTTCCCAATTTAAATTACCACGCATCCCTCGTTTCTGTGATTATTGAGAAACGGGAAGTTAGCAACTATTCCCTCTAAATGTCTATCCCGAAGGATTCCCAGGAGTTTCTTTCGAGCATCTAGTTTAGTCTCACCTCAAACCTTTCGAGATCTTCGTAGAGATTGATTCCGTAACCTTCAGGTTTCGGATGCCCTTAGAACTTGGTAATATCTATCTAGACCATTACATCTCGAATCCCTAGAAGCGTCTGCCTAACGAAACCCTAGTGAATCCTTTGAGGAAACAGAAGTCGTTCAGGGTTGGAACTTCCATGGGAAAGCAGATTGATATCATGAATTGAGAGAGAGTCAAGAAGCGAAACCAAGACATGTCCTGATAATGAGAATTCATTAGAACACTCAATAGAGCCCTGATTCCACTTGAGAAAGTGAAGTTCCGAAGCAACAAATCCATTCATGTTTCATTCCAATCCATGACCTATATCTTATTCTTTGAATTTCGGGACGAAATTCCCTCTAACGGGGGGATAATGTAACAACCCGAAGTTGTTCATCGCCGAAAACCCGTTCTACCCGTATAACTTGTCGGAAATCGAAATGTCCCGTTATCATTTTTGGGCTTAGTTATCTAAAATTATATATTTATTTTCATTCAATGAGGGTCCAAATCATTTAGGAACTCATGAATTTAGCCCAAAACATTTATTTCTTAAGTTTTAGAAATATTCTCGTCGGGTGACGAAAACTCAATCGGGTGCGACCCAAAGCATCGTTTAAGGCCGGTATCGGGTAGAATTCCTCCGTGTCCAAATTTTAGGGACTATATAAACATGTTGTAGCACTCATTTGAAGCTTTTTCCTTCTCTCTCTACTCTCTCTCTAACCTCTCTCCAAAATCCAAAGATTAAGTGTCCAAAACTCAAATTTAAGGCTTCAAATCCTTAAGGTATCTTCCTAGCCTTAATCTATAGCATGTTTAGCTTCCAAATTAGACACTTAATCAAGAAATTGGACATTATATGTGAGTTTACGGCCCAGGAGGCAGCCTAGGCCGTAAACACCATTTTGAAGAGTTTTTTGCCCTTAAACTCCTTCCTTAACCCATTTGGACTTTAGATATGGCTAAGGGACTTCAAGATATGGACTTAGAACACTTAAATCTATGATTTTGAGGACTTTGAAGGAGTTTACGGCCAAGGCATAAGCTTGGGCCGTAAACTCATGAAAATGGTGTTTTACATGTCTTTAAACCCTTCCAAATCACCCCTACAGCTTAGATATGAATTATAGGACTTTGATTCTTGCATTTGGACACTTGAAACATTAATTTTGAGGGACTTAGGTGAGTTTACGGCCAAGGAAAGTTTTTGGGCCGTAAACTCCATAAAACTTGGCATAAATCTCATTCTAAGGTGTTAGAAAGCCATCCGACACCACCAAAAGCCTTGGAATAAATCAAGGGACCAACCAAAAATACTTTAAGGGCCTAAAACACATCTTTTTTGGGATTTCTAAGAGTTTACGGCCAAGACCTGTTCTTGGGCCGTAAACTCCAAAATTTTTGGTGTTAGAATACAAACTACACACCCCTAAGGCCCTTAGATGAATTTTAGAAGTCCATTCATGCAAGTTTTAGACCTTGAAACACCTTGTAGCTCCCTATATTAGAGTTTACGGCCATGAAGGGGGTTTCATGGGCCGTAAACTCCATAAATGCCTCATATGTCACTTGTAACTCATTTCTAGGCTTGTGGAAATTTTTAGAATCACATGTGATTGATTTTAACAACTTAAAAACACTAAATCTTGGAGAATTGAGAGTTTACGGCCAAAGAACCCATGCCTAGGCCGTAAACTCCCTTATGTGTTGTAAATGATGTTTTTAAATTAATCCAAGCCTTAGGAAAAATTAATCCAAGCATTTCCAAGTGTCCATATCCATTTATAACCCAAATTTGCACTCTAAACCACCCTACCATGAGTTTACGGCCGTAAACTCATGGGGAATGGGTGTTTTGGACCTAAAACTCTTGAACAAGTTTACTCATGGGGAGTAAACTCAAGTCCCAAGTCCCTAGTGACATTTCTCATCCCTAAACGCCACCCGGGTCCCTCCAAACACTCGTATCGGAGTGTTTTCGCGACTTGAAGCAAGTGTCCCTATCAAATGAATAAACTAAGTCCTAATTAGATACAAATGTGTATATTTACATTATAATTAGGAACCTCGTGTATTTACAAGCCCCGAATCCACTCTTAGCATCCAAATCGTCATACTTCTCGTCTGGTGAGTTCATACCCCTACGCCTTTTTCACTGTTTTTAACTGTTTTCAGGGGGGGGGGAATACAAGCAAACCAAAACTGTTTTCAAATCATAACATTTATGTGTTTCAAATAATATCTGGCAATCTAATAAACTCTTTTCCTCCTTATGTATTATGTTGAGCATAAGGAATGATTTATCAATTACAACTAAATGGATTTTAGTTAAGAAAATAACCAAACTAATCAAATTATTATGCGAATAATTTGGGGTTCTATGTTTCTTTTTATATCATGTACTGATATCTGTATTAAGTTATTAGATAAACTATGTCTGATTCAGTTTATCTCCGTATCATTCAAATGTTTTTGCCAGATAATTTCATTGTATGTATCTATTTTTCACTGTATCATGTCTTAAAGCCTATGTATGTTTAGTATCGTATGAGAATCCTGTGAATAGTTTAATACTACCTTGTGAGATAGTCACTACCCTTTATGGATGATCAAGTAAATCCTCTCCGGAAGTATAACCAGAGTCTCCTGGAGGGAGAGCGTAGAGTTTGTGAATAGATCTATTCGGGACTGACAATCCCACACCTTAACTGCTAGCTACAGTTAGGCGGGCACGCCTGGGGTGACAAATTCTGGATATCATTCGACGTCTGACTAACGTCAAGGAGGTCTCGTTGTCATATCAGCATGGTTACCTGACTCACAATACGTATTAATATAAACTTATTCACAGCTAGGACTTGTTTAGAATCTATATCTTGTTCGGGATGGTATTCCCACGGTTTTATGTCTATATCTCGTTCGGGATGATAATCCCATGATCTTGTGTCTATATTTCGTTCGGGATGGCAATCCCATGGTTTTGAAACTAAATCTTATACGGGGTGATAATCCCATGATTTTATTAATCTATCATATATCTAGTTTCGGGATAGTGATCACATGGTCTATCGAACTATCTTATATCTACTTTCGGGATAGTAATCCCATGGTTTTTATCGAATTATCTTATAACTGGTTCGGGATGTAGTCCCAAGGTTTTCAAAATACTTTCTATTTACAGTTCATCTAAATTATAGTTTTGTATATTAAACTATACTATGTGTTATCAAATCAATCTTACAATTAGGAGAATATGGGATTTTCCTGGGGTTAACTTATATCCGTAATAGAACTGTAATGAAAGATATCTTAACTACTTTACATAAGAAAATATGGGATTTTCTTGGATATCAAATCTTTTCGGAAAACTAAAGGAAATCGATACATTTTCACAAAACAAAACAAAACTGCTTATGAACTCACCAGCTTTATGCTGATTTTCAAACCGCTTGTATTCTCAGGTCCAAGTTAGACAGGTATCCGGCGATATCTATTGGTGAAGATGGAGTGCTCCGAAGACTCGTCTCTTTTGTTCATATGATATATGTATAACTTTTATACAATTTACTTTTGAACCAAATGTAAACTTTCATATATATATATATATATATATATATATATATATATATATATATATATATATATATATATATATATATATATATATATATATATATATATATATATATGTAATGTAATGGTTGTTTACTGTGATTACTATGTACATTGGATTTGATACACAACATGGAGTCAACCCCGGGAACGTTTCCGCCTTTGGTTTTCGGGGTGTGACATGGTCACACATAAATACCACTGTAGGTAAAGTATAGTAAAAAGACTCACCTCGAATGATGAACAACCCCTAAAAACACTGCTGTTGCGTACCAGGCTCTATCTCTGAGCCAAACCCATAATTCACCGAGTTAGGAACTAAGTCCAAACTCTCACTCATAAGGTATAAAGGTAGCCCACCAATTAGCCCATCAATAATCTAACACCATTGGGCCCCCCAAGGCCCAATAATAAATGCACTCTCCCGAGGCCTAAATTCTCAAATCTAAATGGCAAGCCCACTCAAAGGCCCAAAGCACACACACACTCTTATATATATATATATATATATATATTCCAAAACTCTATTGCAACCAGTCCAAACTCCAGGCCCAACACTCAAGCCCTAAAATAAGACTTAGCCCAAAAGTCCACAGTAAGGTTACGCGGGGCGTACCTCCCTTGGTACGCTCAGCATACTCACGAATTCAGATTGGCCATCGGGGACACTTGGTCAGTAAGTAGGGCGTACTAGAATTACGCTCAGTGTACGTCCAGGATTGTTATCTCCACTCCCTTGGTCTTAATTCGTTAAGACCATAACTATACTCTTAGATCTGGTCTCCATAAAGTCTCATACACAATAAAGCTCGTGACTTTATGCCTTTGCATGGCATATGAAGTCCCAAAACACAAAAAATCTTACTCTTTACTCCAAAAATGCTCATATCTTATGCATGAGGTGGTTCCAACGTCCAAGCCCTCATTTTTATGAATCATTTTCACTAGAAACACTTAAAGGGACATATATTAGGCTCTAGAGTTTAGAAACTCATAAAGCTTCAAGCTTTGGGACCAAAATCCCTAAAATGGACCTAAAACAAAAACTAGCTCAACAAGAAGCAAGTTTCAAACTTGATACCTCTGGAAGATGCACCAACAAGAGAAGAACATAGATCCAAAAGATAGATGCTCTAGATACTCTTTCAAAGCTCCTTCTTCTTCAAAAGACAAACATAACAAGCCATCACCTCACTAGATCCACATGAGAAAGCCACCAAGATTCAAACTTTTTTCTTCCTGGAGCTAGATCAACCTGATTAGGGCTTGGATCCACAAGCTCCAAGCTAAGCAATGCTTCCTCAAGGAACTCCTTCTTCGATAATATGCACCTAAAACTCACTAAATCACCAAAAGGCTCAAGAATCACTCAAATAGAGGCTTAGGGTCGATTTCTAAGAGGGATGGAGGCTGAAGATATTAGGGTTAGGTTGTGAGATAAGGAGCTTAAATAGGGTCCAAGACCCTAAAATAGGGTTCGGGTCTGATCAGTGACATCCAGTGTACATATGGTACGCCTAGTGTACTCCAAAGAACATTCACGACCACCCCTGGTCAGTATGCCCAGCATACTACAAACTACGCTCAACGTACTTCCTTTTTCACTAGTACGCCCAACGTACGCTTTGTGTATACCCAACATACTCGGCTAAGCCTGAAACCACAAAAATTTTGAAGGCCATAACGTCTTCGTTATGAATCTGTTTCCGTCGATCCTTATATCCACGAAAGGATAACGATAAGCCCTACACTTCTATCAACTTTATTCCTCCTGAAGCCCACTCGAACTCACATCCAAAATTAATGAAAATTATGAACCAACGCCTTTAGCACTACATTTAGGCTCTAAAGCACAAACCGAACTCTTTTATCACACTACCTACCTTACCCACATCCCAAAAGGGCCTAAACCTTTCTATTTCGAAGCCCCAAAACCTTCTCATACTCGGATTAAGGCCCACGAGCCTTAAATCACAACACTATCCTGAACAGGATGTTATAGAGGGATTCGGGCACACCCTCGGGTGTGTCTGGACTCAAACTGAGGAAATGGTAAAATTTTTTCAGAATGATAAATAAAGGTTAGACATTTTAAAGTATGGAAAAGAGGAGAGTGCAACGCGCGTGATCATCCAAGCCAAGTAAGTGTTTCTCCAATATGTTAGCCTTGTATACTGATATGTGAGTTATGATAATCATATGAATCTTGCTACGTGTATGCTTTCTAAATTATATATGGTTAGGGTCTTATAGCCTCAGAATGATTGATTTGGCCTTACTTCCTGTTCCTTGTTTGGTTGTGGTCTTAGGGTAGAGTCTATTATTTGAAAGTCTATTTGATCATTTTCTGTGTATAATTTGCATGCATAAGGAAACCTGTTATGATTGATATGGGTAGAGAAAATATTAGCACAACCTAGAATTTGAGCTATACAATAGCCTATGAGATATGGTTTGTTTTGGGACGAATTAAAGTTTTCAGGTATAGCCTTGGGAAAGGTACATGTAGGTGTGGAAGGTAGTATTGGGCCCATACTACTGAAAGCATAGGACGTGTACCCAAACTAATGTTAGACCTGGAAGCTCTAAGGAGGACCTATGTGGGAGGATCCCCTCTACTGACATCCTCATCATTATATTTTGTGATATTATAGTATAGTATGTTGATGAAACAATTTAGAGGAGGGGGTTAGGATCAAGATCTGGGACTAGGTCGGGTGACACTACCAAGCCCATCGATGAGAGGTTGCGAGAGCTTATCGCAACTAAGCTTACTAGGGGCATCATTGATGCCACCCCAATTATCTTTGGGATAGTCAAGGAGTGTATGATGGAGATTATGGAGGAGAGGCTCAGGGCATTCAGATCTGAGATTGTTGTGGGCCAGGTCGGGGCCCGAACTCCTTCATTCTGGGAGTTCAAGGTGTGTGGGGAGCCAGAGATCTTCGGGGTCATGAACCCCATTGTCAGCCGGCGCTAGGTGGCGGATATATAGAATGTACAGTGCACGTTTTCTTTCCCGGATGCGGCAAATGTGGGTTTTGCTTCATGTATGCTGAGAGAGAGGGCCCATGATTGGTGGGGTGAGGTGACCAGCCAGGTGGGGGTAGCCGATGTTGCTGAGATGACTTGGGCCTAGTTTATTAGGCGGTTTGATTTGGAGTTTGCACCACCAATTGAGGTGCAATGGATTGTGAGGGAGTTTCATGATCTACAACAGACCACCGATACTGTGGCACATATCGCTGCCAAGTTTCGAGAACGAGCATTATTGATTCCATGGGATGCTACCGATGAGGACACGAAGAGGATGCGATATTATTCCATGTTGAGGGATGATATCAATGAGTTTGTGAGATTCACAGGGTGTAAAACCCTGAATGAGATGGTGGAGAAGGCCCGTGATCGGGAGATGGAGTTGGACTTCCGCACCAACTGAGACAACAGTAGGTCAGGCTAAAAAGCCTAAAACCTCAGATTCATCAAGTAGGGCCCAGCAGGGCCGTGGCTGGTGTGGTAAGTGCGGTAAACTGCACAGTAGGGCTTGTTGGGTGGTAGGCTCGGGATGCTATGCATGTGGCCAGTCGGGCCACATGACTAGGGCTTGCCACAAGAAGGGCTTGATTTGTTTTCACTGCAACCAGATGAGTCATAAGCGAGTCGAGTTCCCAAGGTTGCAGGAAGGGGGTGGAGCAGTGGCGGTGCCTGTGCCCGCCACGCTGTGGATCACAGATGGCCACCCTACTAAGGCGGATGCTCTAGCAGCGAAGAGCCACACTTTTTAGTTGACTGCCGAGGAGGCTCGGGTAGCGCTAGACGTTGTAGCAGGTACTGTTGGATTAGTGTCTAAGTCAGTAACCATATTTGGTATATACTTGACCCGAGTGTGCATGGTCCTTTTGGGTTGCCTTCACCAAAGCAACTTGACAAGGTAATTTGATATGAGAGAGGAGATATTATGATTTATTAATATATTATAAGAATAATATATTAAAGGAGAAATCATATTTATTTAATTAATATTAGTCATAAATTAATTAGGAATTAATTTGGTGACTAAAAGAGATTAATTAAATAAAAGGGTATAAACTGTCAAATGTGTGATAGTTGAGTTTTGGGCTAGGAAACCTAATGGACTAAGGGGGAACGAAATTATGATGAAGGATCATCATATTTTCATCCAAGGCCTCATTCCATAAGGTTCCTTGGGCTGCTTGGTGGCTAAGCTGTCCATTAGGGTTTAGACTAAAACCCTAGCACCCTATAGTATAAATACATGCCCTATGCTTCAATTTAAGGCCACTTGATTCCAAGGAAACCCTAGGGCCGAAATTAGCATCATTCCCTTGTAACAGCCCAAAATCTCAAGTATTGCTAAGTTGCATTTTAGGGTGTTTTAAAGGGGGGACTCGGCGAGTTGGAGCCGGACTCGCCGAGTAGGGTCGCAGATTTGGTCGTGGGTTCGCGACTGGACTCGACGAGTCCATTAGGGACTCGGCGAGTCGACGCTGTTCAGCTGAAACCCTAGCCGTTTCGATTCTGGATCGTATATAATGTCTTTAGGGCCGTCATGTCTCGTCTTTTGGCCGATTGAGGATAACCTAAACGGCTGTGGGCATCTGGAGCAAGGGTGAAGGCTAGTGGAAGCTTAAAGGGGTTGTTAGGCAAGGAGAGGCTAGGTGGTGATCAAAGGAGGATCAAGGGGTTGAGCTCTGAAGGTTGGGGACGCAGGGATCACGTTTTCCAGGTAATTCTCGGATCATTTCTGTAGTTTTGGTGTTGTACACGAATCTAGGGTTTGGGAAACCCATTTAAGGATTTGATAGATTATAGAGTTGTTACAAGTGTTTAAATCCCAGTAATAGTATGTGTAAAGGTCCAGGAAGTCCCATATCTATATATTGCGGAATCATGCGAATTACAGGAGGCAGTTGATTGACTGCATGGCGAGGACTCGCCGAGTCCAATGATCAGACTCGGCGAGTAGCTTGAAGATTCACTAGGACTCGCCGAGTTGTTCTTCAGACTCGGCGAGTAGCTTGAAGACTTACTGGAACTCGTCGAGTCGTTCTTCAGACTCGGCGAGTGGTGTCAGGATGCCTATACTCGTCGAGTTACCCTTTGTACTCGACGAGTCCGGTCAAAATTGACCGTTGACCTGTATATATCTTAGAGGGGTCAGTTGTCTTGTTTGATAAGATCATTAACTAGGGCTGTGGTATTATAGGGAACCTGCGGGCTAGCGGATTGTGCGCGAGTAGCTCGAAGAGGTTATAGCCTGCGTACTACGAGGTGAGTCTTCTCACTATACCTCACCCGGAAGGGTTTGATTGTGTGACCGGAAGGTCAAGTATGTTGTGTGTTATGTTTATATGTTATGAATGGAAAGTTAGCTGCTACGTGTGATATACATGATTATATATGGGCCGGAAGGCAAGGTATTATGTGACAGAAAGGTCAGGTATGATATGTGATATATGTGCTTTATGTGTTAGAGTATTTGTATTATGTGTTATATATGTGTACGGGCCGGAAGGCGATTATCTTGTGGACCGAAAGGTCCGGGCCGGAAGGCGATGATATGTGGATCGAAAGATCCGGGCCGGAAGGCAACGTTATGTGGATCGAAAGATCCGGGCCGGAAGGCAAAGTTATGTGGGTCGAAAGATCCGGGCCGGAAGGCGATATTATGTGGATCGAAAGATCCGGGCCGGAAGGCGTATGTGCGTAAGGTATATTGGGGAACTCACTAAGCTTCGTGCTTACGTTGTTTATGTTATGTTGTTTCAGGTTCTTACAGTAACGCGGGATGGCAACGGTTCGATTGTACACACCGAAGAAAGAGTTGTGTTTTGGAGGATCCTGGTCTTCTATTATAATGAAAATGAAACCACGTTTTGTAATTCGAATGTGAATACGATTTTAAACAAGTGTTTTAATATTAAATTGATTATTTAAATAAAAATTTTGTTTTTTTGAAATTTTGGTGTTACAAATTGGTATCAGAGCCTTGGTTTGAGGGATTCGGACGCGCCTACGGGTGAGTCTGGACTCAAACTGAGGAATTAAGAAAAGGTTTTCAAATAAATAGTTTTCTAAAAGTGAATAAGAGTTCAAAGAGAAAGCAAGAAAGAACAGTGTGTACAATCAGCCAGAGCTAGACGGTGATTTCCCAAAATACCCTTACTTTTGTATTATGAAATATCTATTATGCACTTTATGAGACATTATTGCATGCTAGAGACAGGCTAGGTATTTCACATCTTAGGACTAGAGTGGCCTGATTTGTGATGCCTTAGTCTAGGGTTTGCTGTTATATGTACGTTATGCTTTTGTGTGTATGTGATGAGTAAGGGTATCTAGTTAGAACGCACGAGGGGTAGAGCTACAGAGTACAGTGGTACTTCCGAGGATGAGCCGAGAAGGTGGAGCTATCACAGCTAAGGAGTCCTATGTATGCTTCAATGCTCGAATGCTGCTTGCTTTGTGCTTTGTGGAGTTGTCGATGATGGGAGTCAGCTACTAAGTGAGTATGACGATACTCAGGAGGTAGAGGGCTGGCATCATTAGGAACTCTTCAGCAGCTGATAGCAAAGAAGTGGGAGGACGGCGGAAGGGACTAGGGAATAAACCTAGCCAAATGAGTGCGCTGGTAGAGTAGAGGATTTCGCTAGAAAGCGAGCACGCGCGATGAGATGGGTGAAAGAGCAGGTTTATCAGCTACTTAGGAACTCTGGGATGGTCCGTGTGGAAAGTATGGGTAGATGTGGCAGGTAGTATGGGCCCGTACTACTGAAAGCAGAGGACCCATACTTGATACAGGGGGCATTCTGAAGGTCCTAAGGAACAGATTGAGGGGTGATGTTATGGTTCGGATACCATGCATCGGATCGGATACAGAGTGATGTTATGGTCAGGGCACCATACATCGGAATAGTTTGAGGTAGATGTTGTGGCTCGAGTGCTACACATTGGAGCAGATTGAGGAGTGGTGCTATGGTTCAGGTACCATACATCGAAGCATGTTGAGGAGGGATGTCATGGGATGAGTACCATGGTTCGTAGTGGGTGATGCTTGTGGCTATCTTGTTATCCGGTTATCGATCGGACGAGCACGAGCGAGCGGGATGCGAGGATTCGCGAGATCCGGCGTGATGAGGTTGCTGCATTGTTGCGGGCTGAGTCGCCAGAATTGTTTGGGTCGATCAGGACCACTATGATTGAAGTAGTTTGATGAGCGATATGTGGCTTTCGCAGAGACGGCTGCCGCGGCGGTTGCAGCGGCTGTAGCAACGGCAAAGAAAGGGACTAGTCGGGGTTTTTAGTATCGGGACTTCTATTATGCGAAGCCTCCCACATTCGATGGAGTTCAGGACTCGATTGTTGCTATGAGATGGTTATCAAACATGGAGGGGTGTTCCTCCACGAGTTTATGCCCTGCTGATCAGAGGGTGGGGTGTGCTCTGAACCTGTTGAGGCTCGGGGCGAAGGATTGGTGGAGAGTGACCACGAGGTTGTTTGCCGATGCGCGGAGGGCTGCGGTTTCATGGGATCAATTCTGAGGGATGTTCAGTACTCGCTATGTTCCGCGGGATGAAAAGGAGAAAGTGGCTCGGAAGTTCTTTAAGCTGAGGCAGGATTTGGAGTCGGTGACTGAGAGCACCGGGGTGTTTATTGAGAGGGCGATGTTTTGCCCTGAGTTCGCTTCGGAGCAGGCTCAGATGTCCCGAAATCCGAGTATGCTCAAGAGGGGGAGTATCAGACAGTTCATGTCTGCGCAGAGACGCGAGACCGTGTTGGTATCGCAGGAGGCCGCCATGTGGCGTGAGTTATAGGTTGAGTTGCAGTAGCGTGAGATGAGGCAGGCCCCGATGCAGTCGCAGTCGGCGCCGAAACGGTCCATGACCGTAGACGTTGAATAGCAGGTTGGGTTATAGTGGTAGCAGTGAAGAGTTCAGACGAGTTTTGCAGTGCGGAGAGTTATCGTCTGTATTGAGAGTAAGTCCCTGTTCTTGGGACAAATCCGGCGTTGGATACGGGTTGATGAGTTGAGATGAGAGGAACGATGATGCTGCGGTGCAGTCTACGAGCCAGATATGTTCTCGAGCAGTGCAGGTGCTTAGTATTAGATCAGTATGGGATTTGGAACGATTAGAGGCAGCTGTGATGAGAAGTTCTTGGAGAGTTAGCTAGAGGATCAGAGTATAGGGGATTGATTGACTTCATAAGGGGAGGGACTATCGGGTGTTGCACAGCACTTTTCTGGAGCAGGTACGACTTCGCTGGTGAAAGATAGTCGTGGGTTGATTGTATACCAATTGGTGTTGGTTCGAACTCTAGTGGGGGAGAACCGGGTGCAGTATGTAAGAAAGTAAGAATTGTCAGGAGTAGTAATAAGTGGAGTATAGAGATGCAGTAGGAGAGCATGAGATCATAGGTGTCGATGATCGAGTAAAAAGGGGTTACATCGGAGCTTGCGGGTCCGGTGGTACATGCCGCAAGTGCGGAAAGGAGGGGCACTGTGCGCGGGACTGTTGGCAGTCAGTGCCAATTCGGGATTTGAGGAGGACAGAATGAAGCGGAGCCCCAGAGGGCTCAGGGTCGTGTTTATCTGCGTGCGACAGAGGGAGACGGAGCAGTGCCGGAGGCAGCGGCAGGTATGATGCTTTCGGGAT
The DNA here is from genome assembly GCF_002870075.4 of Lactuca sativa. NCBI lineage: Eukaryota > Viridiplantae > Streptophyta > Magnoliopsida > Asterales > Asteraceae > Lactuca > Lactuca sativa. The sequence goes on along the minus strand of NC_056626.2, from coordinate 210,636,099 downwards.
GTCTTAATTGTCTTGCATGGATGTGGCGTATTGTTTGTGCTGGTATCTTGTATGGATTTCGATGCGGTATTCGTTGTTTCGCGGGTCGGGCATGGTTATGGATTGGTGCTTCAGGTTTTCGCTTTGGCATTCGTTATTCCCTGATGGTTGGGTATGGTTGTAATTGGTATTTTAGTGTCTGTAGTCTTGTGCGGTTTTCGATGTGATGTTCATCCTTTGGGCAGATTGTGAGTTTGGTTATGGGTTGATGTCGAGGATTCCCTTGGTTATCGTTCATGAGGGTTGTTAGGGGAGTTGCGGCACTGGGTTGATTGTCGGGTAGTATCTGCAGTTGTGGAGTAGATAATTGAAGGATCAGATTCTTTTGAGCGGATTGATCAGGGAGGAGATGTGTTTTGCTGAGGGTTGTTTACGCTTGTGGGAAGCAGTCAGTGGGTAAATGTTCTCTTTGTGCAGGATGGTTCTGAAAGGTCGTTAATGACGATCGGTGGCAGTTAGTCAGTGCTTTAGTGGGGGAGAATTGTAAAATTCTCCGGGAGATCGATGAGTATGTGAGGGTGCTTAGCTGCCGGGATTCAGCAGTGTTTGTTAGCGCAAAGTATAGGCCGTCGAGAACGGGTGTTGAGCATGCGGGGCGGGATACAGACCTAGGGTATTCGATTGTGGAGGCCTGGGAGGAGGCCGGAATCAAGCTTGAGTAAGTAATCGGAATTTTGCGATCAGAGTATTGGTACGTTTGAGGTACGTGATGGGTTGTACTGCATTAATTCCACGGGATTATGTTGTGCATGTTTCTAGAGCTGGAGCCGGAAGGTTCCAGAGTTAGAACCTGAGGGTTCGCAGAGTTGGGTGTACGGACCCACAGAGATATAGCCTCGAGTGGCTAGTATGTGTTATGAGAGTCGGTCCAGTCATGCTGGAGACTCTGTTGGTATTGCGGGATCAGTTCGAGATTGTGGATTGTGTACGTTGCAGTGTGATTGCGTTGGAAGGTCTGGCCCCAGGTTAGTGATCTTGTTTAGCTGAGGCTGTGATTTTGACGAGTGGAGAGAGTACATGGGATTGAGAGCCCCTGCAATGAGAACCAGAGCATGTGGATAGTGGTTACGCAAAAAGGGTGGTGTCGCTTGGGGCGAGCACCGTGGCACCGGTTGGAGTGGCATTATGGCCAGGAGGGTTCCTTGGAAAAGGAAAAGAGGAAGGTGTGTAACTCCGAAGGGGTGCAAGTTCACGAAAGTGAAAGCTGCAGAGCAGAGTTATAGTTAGGGTATTTCGAGGATGGTTTTGAGCATCGTGTTCGCGGCAGTGGAGTAGGAACCCATCCGGTTGGGATGTCTGTTGAGGCTCAGAAGGGATGCATGGAGAGAGAAAATTTTAAATTCTCAGTGTGAATCTGATCAGAGTGTAGGGTGGATGTGGTGGTTCATTTTGGGAGATGTTCGAGGATATCATCAGTGCATCGGGTCTTTCCACCTGCGGGTGTTGGGACTAGTTCAGTATGTGTATGTGATGGCAAGAGGGGAACTTATGAGAGTTGATCTGAGAGGGAGAACGGATCTCCCAGTCGGTCCAGAATGGGCAAAGTGGGCTTTGGATCGGGGATCCGATGGTTCAGGGTTTCCTAACCCTTAGGGGTTGAGTGATCGTTGAGATTTAGAGCAGAGTGCATCTTGGGTAATTTCCGACTACAGAGAGTGATGAGCAGCTTAGAGTTCGTACTTTAGTTGACAGGGCAGACTCAGCAGGTTAAAGAGAGTTAGTGATCGTCTAGAGTTAGCAGAAAAGTTATGCAGGCAGACGCCGTTATGAGCATGTGATTCCGGTCGGCGATTTCGTATTTCTGGCGGGATGTTTCGATTTAGGATGAGGGGTAAATGGGGGGCCCCGGTATGTTGGGACTTTTTGTGAAGGTGCGAAGGTAGGAAGGGTGGCCTACCGTTTGGAGCTGTCAACGGGATTGGATCGGATCCATGACACTTGTATGTGTCGCAATTGAAGGGGTGTATAGCGGATGAGTCAGCAGTGGTTCTTCTAGAGAACGGTTAGGTGAATGCGAGCCTGTGTTACGTTGAGAGGCCAGTGGCCGTCGGAGATCGGAAGATCAAGGTTCTGAGGAACAAGGAGGTACCTCTGGTATTGGGTTCAGTAGCGGCCTCGGAAGAGATCGGAAGTGTCTAGGGAAGCCGAAACGTGTGATGCGGGAGCAGCATCCAGAATTATTTTCAGAGCGAGACTTCGAGGGCGAAGTCTAATTCTAGTGGGGGAGAATTGTAACAGCCCAAAATCTCAAGTATTGCTAAGTTGCATTTTAGGGTGTTTTAAAGGGGGGACTCGGCGAGTTGGAGCCGGACTCACCGAGTAGGGTCGCAGATTTGGTCGCGGGTTCGCGACTGGACTCGACGAGTCCATTAGGGACTCGGCGAGTCGACGCTGTTCAGCTGAAACCCTAGCCGTTTCGATTCTGGATCGTATATAATGTCTTTAGGGCCGTCATGTCTCGTCTTTTGGCCGATTGAGGATAACCTAAACGGCTGTGGGCATCTGGAGCAAGGGTGAAGGCTAGTGGAAGCTTAAAGGGGTTGTTAGGCAAGGAGAGGCTAGGTGGTGATCAAAGGAGGATCAAGGGGTTGAGCTCTGAAGGTTGGGGACGCAGGGATCACGTTTTCCAGGTAATTCTCGGATCATTTCTGTAGTTTTGGTGTTGTACACGAATCTAGGGTTTGGGAAACCCATTTAAGGATTTGATAGATTATAGAGTTGTTACAAGTGTTTAAATCCCAGTAATAGTATGTGTAAAGGTCCAGGAAGTCCCATATCTATATATTGTGGAATCATGCGAATTACAGGAGGCAGTTGATTGACTGCATGGCGAGGACTCGCCGAGTCCAATGATCAGACTCGGCGAGTAGCTTGAAGATTCACTAGGACTCGCCGAGTTGTTCTTCAGACTCGGCGAGTAGCTTGAAGACTTACTGGAACTCGTCGAGTCGTTCTTCAGACTCAGCGAGTGGTGTCAGGATGCCTATACTCGTCGAGTTACCCTTTGTACTCGACGAGTCCGGTCAAAATTGACCGTTGACCTGTATATATCTTAGAGGGGTCAGTTGTCTTGTTTGATAAGATCATTAACTAGGGCTGTGGTATTATAGGGAACCTGCGGGCTAGCGGATTGTGCGCGAGTAGCTCGAAGAGGTTATAGCCTGCGTACTACGAGGTGAGTCTTCTCACTATACCTCACCCGGAAGGGTTTGATTGTGTGACCGGAAGGTCAAGTATGTTGTGTGTTATGTTTATATGTTATGAATGGAAAGTTAGCTGCTACGTGTGATATACATGATTATATATGGGCCGGAAGGCAAGGTATTATGTGACAGAAAGGTCAGGTATGATATGTGATATATGTGCTTTATGTGTTAGAGTATTTGTATTATGTGTTATATATGTGTACGGGCCGGAAGGCGATTATCTTGTGGACCGAAAGGTCCGGGCCGGAAGGCGATGATATGTGGATCGAAAGATCCGGGCCGGAAGGCAACGTTATGTGGATCGAAAGATCCGGGCCGGAAGGCAAAGTTATGTGGGTCGAAAGATCCGGGCCGGAAGGCGATATTATGTGGATCGAAAGATCCGGGCCGGAAGGCGTATGTGCGTAAGGTATATTGGGGAACTCACTAAGCTTCGTGCTTACGTTGTTTATGTTATGTTGTTTCAGGTTCTTACAGTAACGCGGGATGGCAACGGTTCGATTGTACACACCGAAGAAAGAGTTGTGTTTTGGAGGATCCTGGTCTTCTATGATAATGAAAATGAAACCACGTTTTGTAATTCGAATGTGAATACGATTTTAAACAAGTGTTTTAATATTAAATTGATTATTTAAATAAAAATTTTGTTTTTTTGAAATTTTGGTGTTACATCCCTTCTCTCTCTTTGTTGCCTTCTTGCTTCAAGGTGTTTGTGAGCCATTAGAGGCACTACAATTGTGGTGCTTGCTTTCAAGAGTTCAAGAGAGTTCAAGAGATCAAGGAAACTAGTTGTTATTGCTATATAACAACAAAGGTATGTCTACTACAGTTCTATGCAAATTTCGAAAATCATAGAAGCATGCTAGGGTTTATTTTGTGTTCATAAAGTTGTATGTCTCATAGTGAAAACATAGATCCAACTAGGGTTGCATGCACACATAGGATTGTTTGTATAAAACCTAACAGTGGTATCAGAGCCATTGGTTTTTTGTTTTCAATTGGATTTGATGCATATTATGAATTTGACAAATTAGGGTTTATGGCAAGTAAACCCTAAGGCTTGGTGATTTTCGCAAATTAGGGTTGCAAAACCCTAGTTGGCGATTTTTTTGATAGGGTTCTTAAACTCTTTTTGCCTAGCCTCCAAATTTCGAAATTAGGGTTAAGAAACCCTAGGGATTTCGAAATTCCCTTGCCCCCCAAGATAAGATCCCAAGATTTTAGGGATTTGGATATTGCTATCTTTATGATTATCCATTTAATTGTTTAAACTAGATAATTGAAGATCTTGTATTATCCTTTCCATATATTTAAAAATCTAGGGGATAATAGGATTAATTAAATTAATAATTTAATTTTATGATAAACCTTAAAGATTTAATAGTTCAAATTAATTGTTTAATTTTGATAATTATTAAATCAAAGTTTTCTTGGTGTTTAAAATTTTTAAATTAAATAGCCTTAATATTCGAAAATTTTAAATACACATTAAGATACTAGTATTTTGAAATGCTTTAAAATACACCCTTATACAATTATGATATTATAAGATTAATTATTATATATGTATAAGAATAAGCTAGTCTTATCGCTAGTAGGCCTCATTCACGAAGCCGGTCTATAAGGTGGGTATAAGGTTGCTGCCTATAAAATGGCGCTTAATGGATGTACACTCACATCTACCGCTTGCTTGACTGGTGGAGGGTCGTTAGCCGAACGGATAGGATAGGGCACTTAATTCCTCATTAAAAGTATAATGGAAATATTAAAGTAACTACATTGTTTTACAAATTCCCACTCTTAGTTACTTTAGGGTAAAATGTGAAAATGATGCTAATCCATGGAATTACACTTCGTACCCTTGTCAAACGTTGATGGAGCGCGTGTGGTTAACCGGCACATCAATTTGGGGATGACATAGGTAGCGAAGGGTGACTCGATGTTTGTCATAGATCAATGGAGCGTGTGTGGTTTACCGGCACATTGATTAGGTGATAGTGACGTTGAGTGCACCACGTTAATTCGCATGGTTATTCACAAATTTGTTTGCGATCCTCGGCATCCCAGTCGCAAATGTGAAATGCATATCGAGATTTAAACATGCCATTGAAAAGTTCAATGAATCTCAAAGATCTAGGAGTTTTCAATACATTTAAAACCTAAATTGCTTTTTCGTTTTTCATGGTGAGAATTAGTGAATCGTCATTCACTTACCTTCAAGTTATTTACTTTTAGAGTACGGCATCCCTTTCTAAGTTGTAAATAATGTTGTTGGATCCTAGCCCTAATTTCTCATTTGGGTGTTTAATTAGGGATTCATTTCTAATCAAGCTTTGTCCCTTTCTTTTTCAGATGTCTGCTAACAACAACAACAACAACGCTTCTGGGTCATTCTCGTTGATGAACTTGTGTCAGAAAGTGACATTTGATGGTTCAAACTTCAACGAGTGGATGAGATACATTCGCATGATCACACGCTACGAGGACAAAGAATATGTCCTCGATGAAAAGCTTGAGAAGATCATCCCAGATGTTGCTACTCCTGAGGAACTGGCCGCCTTTGAGGCCCACGAGCGTGATGCCACGAAAGTTCACTGCATCATGCTGGCCACCATGAACCTCGAACTCCAAAAGTCCTATGAGGACATGTATCCATATGAAATGCATCAGGATTTGCTGGACAGGTATCACCAGAGCGCGAGGCAAGAGCGCTATGAGATCATTACTAGCATGATCACCGCTAAGATGGGGAGTGGAGAATCCCTAACCTCTCATTTGCAGAAAATGCAGAGGTATGTTGATCGTCTTCTCAAACTTAATGTTAAGTTTGATGAGGATTTGGCTATTGACATAATCCTCCACTCCTTGCCCTCCTGCCACAATCAGTTTAGGATGACCTACCATATGAACAAAGAGGAAGTCTCCTTAAGCAAGCTCCAAGGACTCTTGAGGACTGCTGAGAGCAACCTCAAAGACAAATCCGTTGCACCGTCGCCTGCTGTGGCCGCTCCCGTGATGGCGATAGGTCAAGGAAAGGGTAAAAAGAGGAAGGCTCCATGTAACAGCCACCATAAGGGGAAACCCCGTGATGGTTCGTCATCAAGTGGGACCAAAGCAGGCCCCATTAAACCCTCTTCCGATCCTAAAGAAGCAGAGTGCTTCTATTGCCACCAAAAGGGCCACTGGAAGCGAAGCTGCCCACAATATCTGCAGGACATAAGAGATGGGAAGATCAAGCCCACATTTGTAGGTATGTATTCTATTAAATCTAATAACTCATCATTTGCTACTTCATGGGTTCTTGATACAGGATGTGGTTACCATATTTGTTCTGATTTGCAGGGCCTAAAAAGAAGTAGCATGACAGTGCAAAGTAGTAAACAAGAGAAAACATCATCCATTGCTTTAAAAGTATAGTTTTAATACATGTGTGTTTTTTCATTGAAATAAGACACCAAAATATGTAATCAAAATAAAAGACGAGTCTTGTCTGTGCCCCGTCTTCTCAAAACCTGGTCATCGTACCTCTCTACTGGTGACCTGAGAATACAAGTTATTTTGAAAGCATAGATCAGCATAAAGCTGGTGAGTTCATAAGTATTTAAGTGTCATTACTCTGATTTGGAAAGCTGTTATGAATGTTATGTAAATCTTTGAATGAATCATTTGATATAAGTGTGAAGACCGTAGAAAAACCCATATTTCCTACTAGTATAAAAGTAGTCTTCTACCAAGACCTGAATGTTTTGAAAGTAACAAAGATGATTTTTTCCCTAGAATGACTACTATTAACAATATATAGTCTACCTCATCATTTATGTGAACATATCACAAAATAAAAGTAATAAGGAAAATATAATCATTTAAGTATTATCCTTTGGTACTAGGATAAACACGACATTGTAAATGCCGAATAGTATTAACCGTAGACATCCGTAGATGTACATTTACCTCTGTTGCTAACAATCGGGTTTAGGAATAGTTAGTCCCTTAAGTATACCTATAATGGTATCAACTGTAGACATCCGTAGATGTGCATTTACCTCTATAGGTAACAGAGGTTTTAGGAATGGTTAGTCCCGTAAAGTATCCTTTTCTACTAAGATAGACAAATCTAATCTACACGTATAATATGTAATAGTATCTCATCATATAGTATCTAGGTACAAGTATCCATGTAAGAGGAACCATGTATGTGTATCTCTTCATATAGCATTTAGTATAGACTCATGAATAAACTGACTTCGGTGATATTCCTTGTAATAGGAATAATGTTTTGTATCCCCTAAACTATCCATATAATAGTTTACTAGAATGTATTTGATGTCCAAGAAGGTTTATACACCCTTACTACTCAAGAGTGTGGGAACCGAATGAAGGATGAAAGCTATCATATCAATACATATATTTATGAAAGATAAGTGTATAGATATGGTTTTTAACAATAAGTTAAAGAGGTTTTTTAAAACATTTAAGAGTTTTGAACAATAGATAATAATGATTTGATGTCATTTCTTAAAACGTTTCAAAAGTAAATCATTCTGATAACAAAGTATATAAGTCAAAACCATTGTACTTATCACATTTTGAAGTATGTGAAATCAGTTGGATGAAAACACAGTTATAAATCATATGCGATTGATTCTATAACATGTTGTTTTCTACTTGTACCCCCCCCCCATTAAAGCATTTAAAATCATTTAAACATTGATTAAGGGGTATGAAGTCACCTGTAGTTGGTGGTTTGGATGAACGGAAGTTGTAGGATGCTAAGTGTCAAGTGAGGACTTGTACACATACAATGATCATAGTTAACACATAATCAAACATATATGTATCTAATTAGTCATTTAACAACTAATTAACCAAGTTAAAACACCCTAAGACATGAAAACACTTTGATTCAAGTGTTATAGGTACCAAAGGGTTGCATCTAAAGGTTGTATGGCATGGCATTGGAGTTTATGGCCTAAAGACCACTCCTTATGGAGTTTACGGCCTAAGGTCATTACCCCCATGAGTTTACGACTGTAAAATCATGGTACTAAGTGCCATTTGGTGATTTAAGGTCTTACAAGTCAATATTGAACATCCAATGATCAAGTCCAAGCCTTAGGATAGCATTAAGGGCACAATAACACTACCTAGTAGAGTTTACGGCCTAAGGACCCTTTCCTTAGGTGTTTACAGCCGTAAAATCTTATGGGGAGTTGTTATGATTGTTGTTTAAGGTCTTAAACACTTCTAGGAAGGATCAAGGTTGGCATCCAAGGCGTAGGAAGGAACTAGGGTCCAATTTACCACCTTGAAAGGGGTTTACGGCCCAAGATCATCCTTGGCCATAAACTCCTTTGTTCTATGGTTTCTTGATGATTTTCAAGTGTTATAAAGATCATAGTAAGCATACAAGAAGCTAGGGCAAGTGCACTTACAAGATAGGAGCTCGATTGGGTGTTTAAGGTCCAAGAACACTAGTGTGTGTTCTTGGTGTTTTGAAGATCTAATGAAAATCAACAATTAAATGAATGAAATGATGTATAATGACTAGGAGATAGGTTATAACAACAAATAAAGTCAAGTAATACTTACATTTTCGGAAGATCGGGTGAAGAACGATATGCTACTTGAGAGAGAATGACTTTGGTTCTTTAGTTTTGAATTTAGGAAATGAAAGAATGGAGAATAAACTCATGCTTAAGGCATGAGTTTGCTGTTGGATTAGTGTCTAAGTCCATAACTATTTTGGTATGTACTTGACCCGATGGTGCATGGTCCTTTTGGGTTGCCTTCACCAAAGCAACTTGATTGGAGAAATAAATAAAGAGAGAGAGGTTATTATGATTTATTAATATGTTATAAGAATAATATATTAAAGGAGAAATCATATTTGTTTAATTATTATTGGTCAATAATTAATTAAGAATTAATTTTGTGATCAAGTGTAATTAATTAAACTAGAGGGGCTGAATTGTAATTATGTGATAGTTACAAAATAAGGTAAGGATTATCTTATATATATATGGTGAACGAATTTGAGGTGATAATCACTTAGAATTCGACTAGGATAAGGGTTTCTAAGAGTTATCTTATGGTTGCTTGGTGGACAAGCAACTAGATAAGGATAAGGACTGAAAACCTAATCCCAACCCTATATAAAGATCCCTAAGGCCTTAGAATTCGTGTACTTCTTCCCAAGAGGATCTAAGGACGAATTCTAACCTCCCTTCTCTCTCTTTATACCTTCTCCACTTGCTTATGGTGTTTGTAAGCAATTAGAGGAGTGACACTTGTGACTCTCAGCTTTCCAAGATCAATTCAAGGAGGAATTGGATTGTTATTGCTATATAACAATCAAGGTATGTTCTTAAACCTAATTACATGTGTATTCTGATTTCCATATGCTAGAATTAGGGTTTATAGTCTTGGATTCAAAGTATGTACAATAGAGAAACCTAGATCCAAGCATTAGGGTTTGTATGAGCACATAGGATGTCTTATGACCAAAACCCATCAGTGGTATCAGAGCCATGATTGGTTTCTATTGTATTGATGCTTGATGTAACTGGAAATTGGTTTTTGGCCTCACTATTCGACCTGACTCGGCGAGTCACTCTTGGACTCGGCGAGTCAGCCCTACTCGGCGAGTTCCAGAGGGTGACTCGACGAGTCGGTGCGTCAGACAGTGCTTATCTCGGGATTTCTTGCTGTTTTTGCATTGGGATAATTACCTAATTTAGTTAGATTAATATTAATCCGATTATATGATATATTTGACTATATTTTTAATCTAATTGAAGATATTTATCAATTAATAAGATAATTGTTTCCTTATAAGATAATTGATTAATTATTTTAAGTAAATTGATAAATAGTTTTGCAAGAAATCATCAAATATGGATAATTATGTGATTAAAATGTTAATTATTTGTTATTTGATCCTTGTTGTTGTGAAATGTTTCATATTTGGCGCTTTAGGTTTTATAGTTTAAATTTGAACCCCAAAAGTTTTGTTGTTTTGAAATTTAAATAGTTGAAACCCTAATGTTTTGAAAAAGGTCTCAAAACTTGCCCTCAAGTTTTGGAATTTAAATTTTGATTAAATAGTTTAATTTTGATGCATATTTAAATTCTAAACCCTAATGTGATGAAATGTTTCAAAACTTGCCCTCAAGTTTTGGAATTTAAAAGTTGATTAAAAATTTAATTAGGAATGTTAAATTCTAAAACTCTAGTATAGTTTTGAAAAGGTTCAAATCACACCCTTATGGTTTTATTAATTAATTAAGGTGTATAATTAAAAGAGGTTTAATAAATCCATAAAAGTTTTGGTTTAAAATTTAATTGAATTAAAAGTATAATTGTTAAATTTAACCACCTAGTATTTTGAAAGTATAAAATACACCCTATACTATATATAACATTAAAAGTCTAACATTATATATATGTATGAATAAAAGTCAGTCTTACCGTTAGTAGGCCTCATTCACGAAGCTAGTCTATAAGGGGTGTTTAAGGAAATTGCCTATAAAATGGCGATTGAATGGGTATCCACTCTTACCCACCGCACTCTTGACTAGGGAAGGGTCGTTAGCCGAACGGGTAGGATAGGACGAAACCTTCCATTATAAGTATAATGAATTATTAAAGTAACTAAATATTCCCATAAAATTCCCAATCTTAGTTACTTAGGCAAAAGTGAATTGATGCAATTCCATGAAATTACACTTTGTGCCCTTGCGAAGACGTTAGTGTAGCGTGTGTGGTTTACCGGCACACTAATTGGTTCTAAGCAAAGGTAGAAAAGGGTGACTCAATGTTTGTCATAGTTCGGTGGAGCGTGTGTGGTTTACCGGCACAACGAATAGGTGATTGTAACATGTGACGGCACCATGTAAGTTTGCATGGTTATTCACACCCGCTTTGTGATCCTCGGCATCCCAGTCACAAACAAGAGGGGCATATCGAGATTTAAACATGCCATTGAAAGTTCAATGAATCTCAAAGGATCTAGGAGTTTTCATAGGTTTAAAACTTAAATTTCTTTTTTGTTTTTCGTGGTGGAAATTAGTGAATCGTCATTCACTTACCTTCAAATGTTCTGCAATTAGGGTTACGGCATCCCTCTCCCGAGTTGTAGAATATTGTGTTGGGTCCTAGCCTTAGTATCTCATTTGGGTGATTTACTAAGGACTCAATCTATCAACTAACTTGAATTCATTTTTCTCCCGTTTTGTAGATGTCAAAGTTCGACAACTATGGTCTTCTCAAATCCCGTGGAACAAGCATTCCACATGAAGATGATATTCCACGATTCGATCGAGGAACAAGAAATCATGCTTCACTTCCTCATCATCCTCCAATTATTCTCCCTAAATCCACAAGTTCGAAGGCTTGAAAAGTTCAAGATCACTCAAGCCCTTTTGGCAAGTAAACATAAAGAAGGAAAGTCGGTGTGTACACACGTCTTAGGGGAAGTCACACATTGATAGGATCCGTTGTCTGTGAAGAGATGGCTATTGATTGGGTTCTTCAGTCACTTCCCAACTCATATAGTGAGTTTGTAAGAGAGTACTATATGATGAACTACGACGTGACCCTTATAGATCTCACCTATATGCTTATTGCTGCTGAATCAGAAATGATTTGGCGTAATAGAAAAGCAAAGTTGATTGGTGAATCTGCCTTCAAGACCTCTATGGATATAGACAATGGCAACGAAAGACATGTTATGATCGAAAAGTTTGATCATAAGAGAAAGGCAATGTCTGAAATAGTTCCATGTCATGTTCCAAAAGAGTCAATTTGCTTTTATTGCCAAAAGAAGGGGCATTGGAGACGAAGCTGCCCTATTTACCTAAAAGATCTAAGAGATGTGAGAGTCGAAACGTATGGCTCTAATTTAGGTAAAATCCATTGACTAACTCCTTTAGGCTTCTATTCTAGATTCTTAATAGATAATGTGATGAGATTACAATTGATGTTTTGTAGGATCGAAGAAAAGAAAGGAAGCTTAAGGAAGAAGTGAGCAGAATCTAACCGTAAAGGAATGGATTTCGATCGCGTTTCTCGAAGATTTGATTCTTGAGCTACTACTTAGAGTTAGAATTAGATTGCTAAGAAAGATGTATTAGCATAAGTTTTTCAATGAGTTGCATTGTAAGGACAAATTTTTCCGCAATAAAATAAATTTTGACTTTAAATTTTATTTATTTATCCTTACAACGGCGTGTATGAAAAATTGATGTTAAAATGTTTCTATTATTAGCAATAATGAATTTGGTTCTTATTATGTTATTTATGGAAAGTCGAGAATTTACCAAATAGGGAGAGTTTCTCATCGCCCAAGTTTCAATTGGACAGGAACTTGGAATCATGCATCTTGGTTGCAAGATGAATGAGAAATTTCATATTTGGAAATTAGACTAATTCATTGACAAAGAGTCAAGTGAAGGACTATGAGATCGAGTACACAAAGTTGTGTGTTGATCAAAGTTCACCATAAGAGTAACAAGATATTCGTCATAATTTATTAAAGGTTTAGTAAATATGATTATGCTTATAAGATGAAGTGTAATTCTGAATTGATTGAAAATGTTTAAATCAATAGCAGAACGAATAAGAAGAATCAAGTAGGCAGAAAGATAAAAGTTTCTCCATTCTAAGAAGAAGGGAGAGTACCTTTTATGCTTTATGATAGGTCTTAATGATTAAGAACCATATCTCAATTGATCCTCTAAGTGAGTCTTAGTACAATTGTATGTTTAAGAAGAGGAATCAAGAATTGATGAAATGGTTAAATCAAAAATTCAATCATACTTCGTTCCAATAACAAGTCTTAAAGTTAAGATTGTGACATCGAGTGAAAAAGTATTAAAGGTTTACAACATTCATTAAATGTGGTAAGTTGTGATGTCTTGGATAAGACAAAGACCAACTAGTACCAATTTATGAAGTGTTTTGATTAAAAGCTACACTAACTCTTGAATATTTGTTTGTCAAGAAATGTTTTGACAAGAGAATCGTATATGTAAAAGAGTTAGTGGGAGTTTTTATAGTCTTGAAAAGTTTCAAAAACAAATCAAATAAACCTTATCGATCATCACTAGCACACGAGTTGAGGTTTACAACCTATCGTGATGACATTATTTTGTTTCTATGCCAATCCAATCGAGTTAATTATGCATGAGAGTTCTATGAGTTCTCATTTTGAACGCATAAAAGGAAAAGCACCTTAATCAATGAAAGGTACATTGATAGGAAAGGGTGAGCTGCTTAACTACTTGGAAGACATGGTGGGCAGCTGTGCTACCATAAGAGGCAAGAAATCAAGATTAAGAAAGTTCGGTCCATATGAGTTTGAATTTTGTAGTAAACTTTGGTTTTTAACAAATTCACATGGATAGGAACACATACACCGCTCAAATATAAGTGTCATAAGATTTCTTCCTTCATGAAAATGATTGTGAGGAAATGCTTTCACTAAGAAAGATTTTAAGAAGATAGTGATTGTAAAATTGCATTCTCGAATTCGATTATGGTTACGGTATCCCTTTCCATAATTTGAATTGTGAGGTTTGGCAATTAGTCTTAAGTGTTTTGACACACATATGAACTATCGAAGGCAAAGGTGTATAAGTTCAAAAAGCCTTGATAAAAGATTATCAAACCACTAAGTATTAGAAACATGAACTTAAAAAATTCAATAAGTATTGATTTTTGAAAGTTAAGATGTCTATGAATACATGTCAAAGCTAGTGGGAGCATAAGTGTTATGTTTTATAATAATCATCATGATAGTGGGAGCATAAATGTTATGATTGTATGATTATTAAGGCACGTATTGCAAAGTTGGCAATATTAATTATAGAAAACAAGAGTCATACTTTGCAAAGTTGTAAGAGCTGAAAGGTTGTTTTTCTATAATTAAGGGAGAGAATATTATGCTTTATTTCAAATCTAAAGGATCAGGTTAAGAAATGTTAATAAAATTAGTCAAAGGTACATAGTGTGTTCTTAAAATTTCAATTATGATTACGGCATCCCTCTTCACAATTCGAATTTTGAGAAGATAGCAAATAAAACATTATGCGTCGTGTCCCATACGCTTCGGATATAGGATCGATTGCAAATGCTTTAATGTTTGACCATTCTAAATTTTTTCCAAATGTCTAGCACATTTAGAGGGAAAAAGGACTAGAATCGGTTTTGATTAAAATAATTAAACAACTATCAAAGGACAATCCAAAGTTCGACGAGGATTGGTTGCTTGTGAGTAGTTGGAAGTATAGTATTGGAAATTATGGAAATGTTTCCATATTGGATGGACCATATCGACATCATTACGAATAGATAAGATTCTATTAAGAATGTGTTGTCATATGGAACATATGGAAGTGTGTCCATATTGGGAATTGAATATTGAGAAATCTATGACTAGATTAGAAACTTCTATGGAAAAGGATGTTCAAAGAATGTACTTTGAGTGAGAGACATCACGTCTATGGAATTTTCTTGTAACAATCTCCGATAGAGGACTTTGTAATATCATTGGCAATAGTCTTTGTGACTTTGGTATAGTGACATTACGAAAGGATAGTTGCATAGAATGTTAGAATCTAGCACATTCTATAAGTAGCAAGAATTTGATATTCTTTAAGTTATGGAAAAAGGATTTGGAGTTGTGAAATGAGAAAGATTGGAAATGTGTTCAATTTGATCTATTTCACAAAGTAAGAACCATAGGTAAACATTGTGTGCATGCTAGGAGCATGGGACAAGTGTTGTAAGAAGTTGATTACCCGAAACGACAAATAATGAGTAATCGATATGGTGATAAATAAAAGGTGTTTTATTTATACCCAAAGGTTTGAGTCCATATGGGATTAGTATTATTCTTGTGTTTCACTTTGCATGTTTTGACTTCCAAAATAATTGAGTTTATTAAGAATAATCGAATTATTCAAGCGGGCCACAATCGTTCATATGTTGGAATTAGATATGAATGAAGACTGTCGTGAATTGGTGTGTGAATTGTCTAGAAAAGTATTAGACATAAGTAAATGTTTGCTGCAACGTTCATGAGTGCTTACGGATATGATTTAAGCATTGGATTAAACCCACACTCAGTTGGATCACTTCATGAATTGTATCACGAGTGATTAGTGAGACGATAACATCTTATATTCTTGAAACCGAGATGTGTGAGTTGTATCTTGCAAATCGGTTGCACATTGATAATATGTAAACGCACCAGTAACTTGGTGTTATAAAACATATTTTTGTGTGCAATTCGGTGGGTGAGTGCAAGCGAGCATTGTATCAAAGTTTATCCATTCCTTTTATCCAAGGTAGGATAAAAGCGATATCTTTGGGCCCCTCGATGGTTTAGTGATGACAAACGTAAATGCTCGGCCGGGCTAGGGCTAATTTTATTTGTTCAATTAGTCAGTCGTCATAAATCGGAAATCGAGATATAGTACAAAGAGAATGATTTGAAATCATATCTCATACGATATCTAGAATGGAGGAATATATGATCCCTTATCTAAGGACACGCGTATTTGATATGATAAGAGTTCACAGCGGCTTTGGAAAGCTACGATTGCAGATCAGGATCCGAAGTCATACGCAGAATAGTTGTTAGACTTATCCAAGTGGGAGACTGTTGGATTAGTTTCTAAGTCCATAACTATTTTGGTATGTACTTGACCCGATGGTGCATGGTCCTTTTGGGTTGCCTTCACCAAAGCAACTTGATTGGAGAAATAAATAAAGAGAGAGAGGTTATTATGATTTATTAATATGTTATAAGAATAATATATTAAAGGAGAAATCATATTTGTTTAATTAATATTGGTCAATAATTAATTAAGAATTAATTTTGTGATCAAGTGTAATTAATTAAACTAGAGGGGCTGAATTGTAATTATGTGATAGTTACAAAATAAGGTAAGGATTATGTTATATATATATGGTGAACGAATTTGAGGTGATAATCACTTAGAATTCGACTAGGATAAGGGTTTCTAAGAGTTATCTTATGGTTGCTTGGTGGACAAGCAACTAGATAAGGATAAGGACTGAAAACCTAATCCCAACCCTATATAAAGACCCCTAAGGCCTTAGAATTCGTGTACTTCTTCCCAAGAGGATCTAAGGACGAATTCTAACCTCCCTTCTCTCTCTTTATACCTTCTCCACTTGCTTATGGTGTTTGTAAGCCATTAGAGGAGTGACACTTGTGACTCTCAGCTTTCCAAGGTCAATTCAAGGAGGAATTGGATTGTTATTGCTATATAACAATCAAGGTATGTTCTTAAACCTAATTACATGTGTATTCTGATTTCCATATGCTAGAATTAGGGTTTATAGTCTTGGATTCAAAGTATGTACAATAGAGAAACCTAGATCCAAGCATTAGGGTTTGTATGAGCACATAGGATGTCTTATGACCAAAACCCATCATTTGCGGCCCTAAGAGATTTCACGGCTCAAACTCTCTTTGTTTGTCCGTGAACACCAATTCAAGGTGTTGATTGTTCCATTACATTCCCGAATAACTAGAAATCACTTCCTTTTATTTGTCCGATTCGTGAATAATTAATTAAAATACTCAAACATACTTTAAACTGGCTAAAAATTAGCAGAAAAGTATTTAACTTTTAATTGAAGTGTTGGATTGTAGAGTTCATACAAATGAAAATTTCGGGTTTTCACAGGTGTGGGGTGCCACTCCGATAGCCAAGGAACTATACCGACTAGCTCCACCTAAAATGCAAGAGCTTTCTACACAGCTTCAGAAACTACTGGACCGAGGGTTCATTCGTCCGAGTAGTTCCCCATAGGGAGCACCGATCCAATTTATGAGAATGAAGGATGGGTCACACTAGATGTATATTGATTACCGCGAGCAGAACAAACTAACAGTGAAGAACCGCTATCCATTACCAAGGATCAATTATTTGTTCGATCAGCTGTAGGGTGCGTCGTGGTTTTCCAAGATTGATCTTCGGTCGGGATACCATCAGATGAGGATTTGGGATGAGGATACACCGAAGACAGCCTTCAAGACGTAGTATGGGCACTATGAGTTTGTGATGATGCCATTTGGGCTTACCAATGCCCCCGCAGCGTTCATGGATCTCATGAAAAGAGTGTGCAGATCGATGCTAGATCGGTCGGTGATCGTTTTTACTGATGATATCTTGGTCTATTCTAAGGCCAAGGAGTAGCATGAGCAACATCCGAGGGAAGTATTGGAGACTTTGAGGGCGGGGAAGCTTTATGCAAAGTTCTCCAATTGTGATTTCTGGCTGCGAGAGGTACAGTTTATGGGACACATCATCAATCAGGAGGGCATTCCGGTTGATCCAGCTAAGGTCGAGGCTGTGATGCGGTGGGAAGTACCAAAGAACGCATAAGAGATTCATAGCTTCTTAGGTTTAGTGGGGTACTTTCAGAGATTCATTCATGATTTTTCCAAGATTTTCGTGCCTTTGACTCACTTAACCAAGAAGAATGTGACGTTTCGGTGGGGCCCGGATCAGCAGTTGGCTTTTGAGACCCTGGAACAGAGATTATGTGAGGCTCCGATTCTCGTACTACCTGAGGGACTGGAGGATTTGGTAGCATATTGTGATGCATTGATCTCAGGGTTAGGCATGGTACTGATGTAGAGGGGGCATGTGATAGCTTACGCCTTTAGGCAATTGAAGCCTCAGGAGGCAAACTACCCCACTCACGACCTGGAATTGGGGGCAGTGGTGTTTGCCCTCAAGATTTGGAGACACTATTTGTATGGGGTGCGATGCACTATTTACACTGATCATAAGAGCCTGAAGTACTTGATGGATCAGCAGTACCTCAACATGCGGCATAGGAGGTCGTTGGATGTGTCGAAAGATTATGAATGTGAGCTCTTCTACCATCTATGGAAGCCCAAGGTGGTGGCCGTTGTTTTGAGCCGCAAGGTGGATGTTTCCCCGAATGGGAACATTCGTTTGAGGATGACGATGATCTCTCCCTTGTTGGATACGATCAGAAGGCTCAGGTGAAGAAAGAAAATTGGAAGTTGGAGCGAATTTGGGGGGAAATTCCTTTGTTCGACCGAAATTGTCAGGGTCTCTTGACCCAGTGTGGCCGTGTGTGGGTCTCGATATCTGGGGATGTGAGGCAGAAATTATTGGAGGAGGCACACAAGTCCAAGTTCTCTATACATCCAGGGGCTACAAAGATGTATAGAGATTTGAGTTTGAGTTACTGGTGGCCCTGCATGAAGCGGGAAATCACTTGGTTTGTGGAGCGGTGTTTGACTTGCCGGAAGGTCAACGCCAAGCATCAACGGACTCATGGAAAAGTTCAGCCCCTACCCATTCTCATGTGGAACTAGGAGGAGATCACTATAGACTTCATCATGAAGTTACCGAGGACAGCAAGGGGTGTGGATGCCATATGGGTGAGTGTGAATAGATTGACGAAGAGGGCCCACTTTATCCCGATCTTTGAGAGCATTTCCACTGAGAAATTTGCAGATGTTTATGTATGGGAGGTGGTGGTGAGGCAAGGGGTGCCAGTGTCGGTAGTATCTGACCGAGATGTTCGATTTACATCTAGGTTTTGGAAGAAATTCCATTAGGAATTGGGCACTCAGTTACATTTCAGCACGGCATACCACCCCCAGACAGATGGCCAGAGTGAGAGGATGATCAAAACACTCGAAGATATGCTACGAGCATGCGTATTGGATTTTGGGGGTAGTTGGGATACATATCTCCCGTTGGCAGATTTTCATACAATAGCAGTTATCATGTCAGTATCGACCGAGCTCCCTTTGAGATGTTGTATGGATGAAGGTGCAGGACCCCGGTCTGTTGGGGTGAGGTTGGACACCAGGTTATGGGGAGCACCGAGGTAGTACTCAATACTACTAGACTAATTCAGCAGGTGCACGACCGGCTGTGGGTCGTGCAAAGCCGTCAGAAAAGTTATGCTAACCAGCGACGATCAGATCTTGAGTTCTAGGTGGGGGACTTTGTGCTACTGAAAGTGTCACCATGGAAGGGGGTCATCAGGTTTCGAAAGAGGGGCAAGCTAGTACCCCGATATGTAGGCCTGTAACAGCCCAAAATCTCAAGTATTGTTAAATTGCATTTTAGGGTGTTTTAAAGGAGGGAGTCGGCGAGTTGGAGCCAGACTCGCCGAGTAGGGTCGCAGATTTGATCGTGGGTTCGCGACTGGACTCGACGAGTCCAGGTATGGACTCGGCGAGTCGACGCTGTTCAGCAGAAACCCTAGCCGTTTCGTATTGGGTCGTATTTAAGGGTTGTATGTCGTCATTTCACGTCTTTTGGCCGATTGTGGAGAACCCTAGACGACTGTGGCATTTGGAGCAAAACTTGAAGGCCATTATTGACTTTGAAGGAATTGTGGTGCAAGAAGAGGAAGGATTTTGGCCAAAGGAAGAGCATGGGGATCGAGTTCTGAGGTTTGGAGACACAGAGAGGGTGTTATTCAGGTAATATTTCGAATTATCCTCTGCTATGTTGATGTGCTATGGAATTAGGGTTTATGAAACCCATTTGGTGATTTGATGGATTATTATGTTGTTATACAAAAGTTTATACCCTAGTAATAGGACGATTAGAGGTCCAGAAGTCCCATTGGTGTGTTTTTCGGGAATAAACGTATCTCAGGAAGCAGTTGGATCGACTGCATGGCGTGGACTCGCCGAGTCGGATGATCAGACTCGGCGAGTAGCTTGAAGATTCACTGGGACTCGCCGAGTTGTTCTTCAGACTCGGCGAGTGGAGTCGGGGTGGCCCCGCGATTCTTCCAGGAGTGACTCGTCGAGTCAAAGAGGATACTCGACGAGTAGAAGGGGAATCTCAGAGGATTGAAGGACGACCAGACTCGCCGAGTCGCCATGGAACTCGTCGAGTCCAGTCGAGCTGACATTGGACTGTTGACCAGAGTTGACTGGTGTGATTCTTAGGGTCAGTTAACGTGGAAGATAGAAGTATTAAATAAGGGATATATGATGTTACAGGGAGCTTGTAGCTCGGAGGATCAAGTGCAAGGGATTTTAGGAGTTGCTATCTTCCAGTGTCCGTGAGGTGAGTCTTCTCACTATACCTCACCCGGAAGGGTTTGATTGTGTGACCGGAAGGTCAAGTATGCTATGTGTTATGTTATATGCTATAAATGGAAAGTTAGCTGCTACGCATGATATACATGCTTATATATGGCCCGGAAGGCAAGGTATTATGTGACAGAAAGGTCAGGTATGATATATGATGGTTTGATTGTGTGACCGGAAGGTCAAGTAGGTTGTGTGTTATGTTTATATGCTATGAATGGAAAGTTAGTTGCTACGCGTGATATACATGCTTATATATGGGCCGGAAGGCAAGGTATTATGTGACAGAAAGGTCAGGTATGATATGTGATATATGTGCTTTATGTGTTAGAGTATTTGTATTATGTGTTATATATGTGTATGGGCCGGAAGGCGATTATCTTGTGGATCGAAAGGTCCGGGCCGGAAGGCGATGTTATGTGGATCGAAAGGTCCGGGCCGGAAGGCAAAGTTATGTGGATCGAAAGATCCGGGCCGGAAGGCGATATTATGTGGATCGAAAGATCCAGGCCGGAAGGCGTATGTGCGTAAGGTATATTGGGGAACTCATTAAGCTTCGTGCTTACGTTGTTTATGTCATGTTGTTTC
This sequence comes from Lactuca sativa, assembly GCF_002870075.4. Taxonomy (NCBI): domain Eukaryota; kingdom Viridiplantae; phylum Streptophyta; class Magnoliopsida; order Asterales; family Asteraceae; genus Lactuca; species Lactuca sativa. The sequence goes on along the minus strand of NC_056626.2, from coordinate 210,615,132 downwards.
AGGTTTTTACAGTAACGCGGGATGGCAACGGTTCGATTGTACACACCGAAGAAAGAGTTGTGTTTTGGAGGATCCTGGTCTTCTTTTATAACGAAAATGAAACTACGTTTTGTAATTTGAATGTGAATAAGATTTTAAACAAGTGTTTTTAATATTAAATTGATTAATTAAATGAAAATTTTATTTTTGGAAATCTGGGTGTTACAAATTGGTATCAGAGCCTTGGTTTGAGGGATTCGGACGCGCCTACGGGTAAATCTGGACTCAAACTGAGGAAGTAAGAAAAAGTTTTCCAAATAAATGGTTTTCTAAAAGTGAATAAGAGTTCAAAGAGAAAGCAAGAATGAGCAGTGTGTACAATCAGCCAGAGCCAAACGGTGATTTCCCAAAATACCTTTACTTTTGTATTATGAAATATCTATTATGCACTTTATGAGACATTATTGCATGCTAGAGACAGGCTAGGTACTTCACATCTTAGGACTAGAGTGGCCTGATTTGTGATGCCTTAGTCTAGGGTTGCTGTTATATGTGCGTTATGCTTTTGTGTGTATGTGATGAGTGAGAGTATCTAGTTAGAACGCACAAGGGGTAAAGCTACGGAGTACTGAGGTACTTCCGAGGGTGAGTCGAGAAGGTGGAGCTACCACAGATGGGGAGTCCTATGTATGCTTCAATGCTCGAATGCTGCTTGCTTTGTGCTTTGTGGAGTTGTCGATGATGGGAGTCAGCTACTAAGTGAGTATGACGATACTCAGGAGGTAGAGGGCTGGCATCATTAGGAACTCTTCAGCAGCTGATAGCAAAGAAGTGGGAGGACGGCGGAAGGGACTAGGGAATGAACCTAGCCAAATGAGTGCGCTGGTAGAGTAGAGGATTTCGCTGGAAAGCGAGCACGCGCGATGAGATTGGTGAAAGAGCAGGTTTATCAGCTACTTAGGAACTCTGGAATGGTCCGTGTGGAAAGTATGGGTAGATGTGGCAGGTAGTATGGGCCCGTACTACTGAAAGCAGAGGACCCATACTTGATACAGGGGGCATTCTGAAGGTCCTAAGGAACAGATTGAGGGGTGATGTTATGGTTCGGATACCATGCATCGGATCGGATACAGAGTGATGTTATGGTCAGGGCACCATACACCGGAACAGTTTGAGGTAGATGTTGTGGCTCGAGTGCTACACATTGGAGCAGATTGAGGAGTGGTGCTATGGTTCAGGTACCATACACCGAAGCATGTTGAGGAGGGATGTCATGGGATGAGTACCATGGTTCGTAGTGGGTGATGCTTGTGGCTATCTTGTTATCCGGTTATCGATCGGACGAGCACGAGCGAGCGGGATGCGAGGATTCGCGAGATCCGGCGTGATGAGGTTGCTGCATTGTTGCGGGCTGAGTCGCCAGAATTGTTTGGGTCGATCAGGACCACTATGATTGAAGTAGTTTGATGAGCGATATGCGGCTTTCGCAGAGACGGCTGCCGCGGCGGTTGCAGCGGCTGCAGCAACGGCAAAGAAAGGGACTAGTCGGGGTTTTTAGTATCGGGACTTCTATTATGCGAAGCCTCCCACACTCGATGGAGTTCAGGACTCGATTGTTGCTATGAGATGGTTATCAGACATGGAGGGGTGTTTCTCCACGAGTTTATGCCCTACTGATCAGAGGGTGGGGTGTGCTCTGAACCTGTTGAGGCTCGGGGCGAAGGATTAGTGGAGATTGACCACGAGGTCATTTTCTGATGCGCAGAGGGCTGTGGTTTCATGGGATCAATTCAGAGGGATGTTCAGTACTCGCTATGTTCCGCGGGATGAACAGGAGAAATTGGCTCGGAAGTTCGTTAAGCTGAGGCAGGATTTGGAGTCGGTGACTGAGAGCACCGGGATGTTTGTTCAGAGGGCGATGTTTTGCCCTGAGTTCGCTTCGGAGCAGGCTCAGATGCCCGATATTCGAGTAAGCTCAAGGGGGTATCAGACAGTTCGTGTCTGCGCGGAGGTGCGAGACCCTGTTGGAGTTGCAGAAGGCCGCCATGTGGCGTGAGTTAGAGGTTAAGTTGCAGTTGCGTGAGCTGGGACAGGCCCCGATGCAGTCGCAGTCGGCGCCGAAACGGTTCAGAACCGTAGACGTTGAAATGGGGGATCGGAGCGGTCACACTTGTGGGAAGTGTGAGAGAGATGGCACCGGAGCTTGTTGGCCAATGGTGCATGCCGCGAGTGCGGAAAGGAGGGGCATGGTGCACGGGATTGTCGGCAGTCAGTGCCAATTCGGGATCCCAGGATTTGTTATCAGTGTCGGCAGGTTGGACATTTGAGGGTCAAATGTCCACAGCTTTTGCAGGATCGGTGCAGGCTCTAGCACCGGCCACCTTGAGGAGTTCAGGAGGAGGACAGGATGGAGTAGAGCCCAAGGGCTCAGGGTTGTGCTTATCGGCTTGCGGCAGAGGGAGACGGAGCAGTGCCGGGGGGCAGCTGCGGGTATGATGCTGTCTTGATGTCTTGATTAGCTTGCGTTGTTTGTGGCGTAATGTTTGTGCTGGTAGTGTGGATTTCGATGCGGTATTCGTTGTTTCGCGGGGTTGGCATGATTATGGATTAGTGCTTCAGGTTTTGCTTCGGCATTCGTTGTTCCCTGATGGTTGGGTAAGGTTATAGTCGGGTGTTTTAGTGTCGATACCTTTGTGCGGTTTTCGATGTGGTATTCAACCTTTGGCAGGTTGTGGGTTTGGTTATGGGTTATTGCTTGGGAATTCCATTGGTCATCGTTGTGAGGGTTGATAGTGGAGGTGCGACACTGGGTTGAATGACGGGTAGTATCTGCAGTTGTGGAGTGGATAATTGAAAGATCGGATTCTTTTGAGCGGATTGATCAGGGAGGAGATGTGTTTTGCTGAGGGTTGCTTACGCTTGTGGGAAGCAGTCAGTGGGTAAATGTTCTCTTTGTGCAGGATTGTTCTGAGAGGTCGTTAATGACGATCGGTGGCAGTTAGTCAGTGCTTTAGTGGGGGAGAATTAGAAAATTCTCCGGAAGATCGATAAGTATGTGAGGGTGCTTAGCTGCCGGGATTCAGCAGTGTTTGTCAGCGCAAAGTATAGGCCGACGAGAGCGAGTGTTGGATATGCAGGGCGAGATACAGACCTAGGGCATTGATTGTGGAGGCCTGAGAGGAGGTCGGGATCGAGCTTGAGTAAGTAAACGGAAGTTTGCGATCAGAGTATTGGTACGTTTGGGGTACGTGATGGTTGTACTGCATCAATCCCACGGGATTATGTCGTGCATGTTTCTAGAGCTGGAACCGGAAGGTTCCCAGAGTTAGAACCTGAAGGTTCGCAGAGTTGGGTGTACGGACCCACAGAGATATAGCCTCGAGTGGCTAGTATGTGTTATGAGAGTCGGTCCAGTCATACTGGAGACTCTGTTGGTATTGCTGGATTAGTTTGAGATTTGCGGATCACGTATGTTGCAGTGTGATTGCATTGGAAGGTCTGGCCCTGGGTTGTTGATCTTGTTTAGCGGAGGCAGTGATTTCGATGAGTGAAGAGAGTGCATGGGATTGAGAGTCCCTGCAATGAGAACCAGAGTATGTGAATAGCAGTTACGCAAAAAGGGTGGTGTCGCTTGGGGCGAGCACCGTGGAACTGGTTGGAGTGGCATTATGTTCAAGAGAGTTCCGTGGAAAAGGAAAAGAGGAGGGTATGTAACTCCGAAGGGGGTGCAAGTTCACGAAAGTGAAAGCTGCAGAGCAGAGTTATGGTTAGAATATTTCGAGTATGGTTTTGAGCATCGTGTTCGCGGCAGTGGAATAGGAACCCATCCGGTTGGGATGTCTGTTGAGGCTCAGAAGGGATGCATGGAGAGAGAAAATTTTAAATTTTCAGTGTGAATCTGATCAGAGTGTAGGGTGGATGTAGTGGTTCATCTTGGGAGATGTTCGAGGATATCATCAGTGTATCGGTTCTTCCAACCTACGAGTGTTGGGGCTAGTTCAGCATGTGTATATGACGGCAAGAGGAGAATTTGTGAGAGTTACTCTGGGAATGAGAATGGATCTCTCAGTTGGTCTGGGATGGACAAAGTGGGCTTTGGATCGGGGATCCGGTGGTTCAGGGCTTCCTAACCCTTATTGTTCGAGTGATTGTTGGGGTTTAAGAGCAGAGTTGCATCTTGGGTGGTTCTCGGTTACAGAGAGAGATGGACAGTATAGAGTTTGGGCTTCAGTCGACAGAGCAGACTCAGCAGGTTACAGAGAGTTAGTGATCGTTTAGAGTTAACAGGAAAGTTATGCAGGCAGACGCCGTTACGAGTACGTGATTCAGGTCAGCGACTTCGTATTTCTGACGGGTGCTTCGATTTAGGAAGAAGGGTAAATGGGGGGCCCCGGTATGTTGGGTCTTTTCGTGAAGGTGCGAAGGTAAGAAGGGTGGCCTATCGTTTGGAGCTGTCAACGGAATTGGGACGGATCCATGACACTGGTAGGTGTCGCAGTTGAAGAGGTGTATAGCGGATGAGTCAGCAGAGGTTCTACTAGAGAACGATTAGGTGGATGTGAGCCTGTGTTACGTCGAGAGGCCAGTGGCCGTCGGAGATCGGAAGATCAAGATTCTGAGGAACAAGGAGATACCTCTAGTATTGATTCAGTGACAACCTCGGAAGAGATCGAAAGTGTCTAGGGAAGCCGAAACGTGTGATGCGGGAGCAGCATCCAGAATTATTTTCAGAGCGAGACTTCGAGGGCGAAGTCTAATTCTAGTGGGGGAGAATTGTAACAGCCCAAAATCTCAAGTATTGTTAAATTGCATTTTAGGGTGTTTTAAAGGAGGGACTCGGCGAGTTGGAGCCAGACTCGCCGAGTAGGGTCGCAGATTTGATCGTGGGTTCGCGACTGGACTCGACGAGTCCAGGTATGGACTCGGCGAGTCGACGCTGTTCAGCAGAAACCCTAGCCGTTTCGTATTGGGTCGTATTTAAGGGTTGTATGTCGTCATTTCACGTCTTTTGGCCGATTGTGGAGAACCCTAGACGACTGTGGCATTTGGAGCAAAACTTGAAGGCCATTATTGACTTTGAAGGAATTGTGGTGCAAGAAGAGGAAGGATTTTGGCCAAAGGAAGAGCATGGGGATCGAGTTCTGAGGTTTGGAGACACAGAGAGGGTGTTATTCAGGTAATATTTCGAATTATCCTCTGCTATGTTGATGTGCTATGGAATTAGGGTTTATGAAACCCATTTGGTGATTTGATGGATTATTATGTTGTTATACAAAAGTTTATACCCTAGTAATAGGACGATTAGAGGTCCAGAAGTCCCATTGGTGTGTTTTTCGGGAATAAACGTATCTCAGGAAGCAGTTGGATCGACTGCATGGCGTGGACTCGCCGAGTCGGATGATCAGACTTGGCGAGTAGCTTGAAGATTCACTGGGACTCGCCGAGTTGTTCTTCAGACTCGGCGAGTGGAGTCGAGGTGGCCCCGCGATTCTTCCAGGAGTGACTCGTCGAGTCAAAGAGGATACTCGACGAGTAGAAGGGGAATCTCAGAGGATTGAAGGACGACCAGACTCGCCGAGTCGCCATGGAACTCGTCGAGTCCAGTCGAGCTGACATTGGACTGTTGACCAGAGTTGACTGGTGTGATTCTTAGGGTCAGTTAACGTGGAAGATAGAAGTATTAAATAAGGGATATATGATGTTACAGGGAGCTTGTAGCTCGGAGGATCAAGTGCAAGGGATTTTAGGAGTTGCTATCTTCCAGTGTCCGTGAGGTGAGTCTTCTCACTATACCTCACCCGGAAGGGTTTGATTGTGTGACCGGAAGGTCAAGTATGCTATGTGTTATGTTATATGCTATAAATGGAAAGTTAGCTGCTACGCGTGATATACATGCTTATATATGGCCCGGAAGGCAAGGTATTATGTGACAGAAAGGTCAGGTATGATATATGATGGTTTGATTGTGTGACCGGAAGGTCAAGTAGGTTGTGTGTTATGTTTATATGCTATGAATGGAAAGTTAGTTGCTACGCGTGATATACATGCTTATATATGGGCCGGAAGGCAAGGTATTATGTGACAGAAAGGTCAGGTATGATATGTGATATATGTGCTTTATGTGTTAGAGTATTTGTATTATGTGTTATATATGTGTATGGGCCGGAAGGCGATTATCTTGTGGATCGAAAGGTCCGGGCCGGAAGGCGATGTTATGTGGATCGAAAGGTCCGGGCCGGAAGGCAAAGTTATGTGGATCGAAAGATCCGGGCCGGAAGGCGATATTATGTGGATCGAAAGATCCGGGCCGGAAGGCGTATGTGCGTAAGGTATATTGGGGAACTCACTAAGCTTCGTGCTTACTTTGTTTATGTCATGTTGTTTCAGGTTTTTACAGTAACGCGGGATGGCAACGGTTCGATTGTACACACCGAAGAAAGAGTTGTGTTTTGGAGGATCCTGGTCTTCTTTTATAACGAAAATGAAACTACGTTTTGTAATTTGAATGTGAATAAGATTTTAAACAAGTGTTTTTAATATTAAATTGATTAATTAAATGAAAATTTTATTTTTGGAAATCTGGGTGTTACAAGGCCCGTTCAGGATCACGTCCCGGGTGGGCAAGGTGACATATCGTTTGGATTTTCCAGATGAGCTTAGCCAGATTCATACCTTCCATGTGCTACAGCTTCGGAAGTGTGTCACGGACAAGGCCGTAGTTGTTTCTCTGGATGACATTCAGGTGGATGAGAGCTTTAACTACATTGAAAGTCCGGTTGCAATCTTAGATAGAAAGACCAAGGTTCTTCGGAACAAGGAAGTGAAACTAGTAAAGGTGCATTGGCAGCACCGCAGGGGCTCCGAGTAGACTTGGGAGCCGGAGGAAGAGATGCGAGACCACTACCCAGATCTATTTGAGTCAGTAGACTTTAGGGGCGAAGTCTATTTCAAGCGGGGGAGACTTGTAACACCTGTTCTACGTATTGATTAATTTATATGTTTTTTGGGTTTTGTGCATGGACTCGACGAGTTGGGATGCTCCAACTCGTCGAGTAAAGACAGATATGAGGACGTGGGATTCGAGACCTACTCGACGAGTCGGAAGGCCCTGACCCGATGAGTAGGAGCTGTAAAGAGAAACCCTAATTTTTAGGGTTTTCACCCTATTTAAAGAGCATAATCTGCCTCTTGTGGCCTCCCTTACCACCCTATAAGCCAGAGAAGACCCTAGTTCGTTCTTGCAACTCCTTGAGTGAGAAAAAGAGCTTGTGTGAGTAATTTTGAGGTTTTTGTGAAGGATTTTAGAACTTGGAGAAGAAGGAGCAAGGAGAGGAGCCAAAGAATCGACATCTACTCTGTATTAGCCATCACCTTGAGGTATAAAGCTAACACCTTGATCTCTAATTGATTAGATCCCTTCTCTTGCAAGTAAATTACCATTTTTTGGGGAAAAATGGAGTCAAGCTCAGATATGGACCTATCATAAGGATATGGTTCCAGATCTAGACCCTTCTAGGTCCCCAATGACATAAAGTTGCTCACTTGATATAGTCTAGCCCCCTTTCCATGCACAAAAACCTTGTAAAAAGCCTACTTTGGATGCTAGGGCCTTGAGGGGCTTGCATGCACGTGAAATTTGCACCTTTATTTGGTATCTACAATATGGGAGGTTAGATCTGAAGTTTGGGACCTTAGATCTCACTGGAAAGGGCTGGACATGGAAAGGACTGAAGGAGCTCGTCGAGTCCCTTAGTTGACTCGACAAGTCGGGGTGGGGTTTGCCCGTTTTTGAGTTTCTGATTGAGTGTAGTGAAGGATGGGGTTTTTGATCAGAATGGGCTTTAGGTTTTCTGGACAATTGATGACTCGATGAGTCACTAAGGTGAATCGGCGATTTGACTCAGGATTCAGTGGAATGAACTCGACGAGTTGAGGTCAACATGGACTGTTGACCTTGACTTCGACTAGGGTTGGCTTTGAGAGTATTTACGGGATCATGACAAGTTAATCACATGATGACTACAAGCAGTTGAGGAGGAGTAGTGTGGGATATATCTGATCTCAACTTATCAGTTCAACATTCAATGAAGTTATATGTGGTACACTAGTTGAAGTTATATACAAGGCATGATAGTTGATTTTGTGCTAGGAAGTATTCTAGTTGGTGGATGATGTGGAGGAAACCTTCAAAACACTATAGAAAGTAAAGATTAAGCTAAACCCAAGCAAGTGCACCTTTGGGGTGGAGGAAGGACAATTTTTGGGATATTACATTACCGAGAAATGGATACAGCCGATCCCGACAATGGTAGGCGAATTCATGGAAGCACTCTCTCCGAATATCATGTGTGATGCCCAGGGATTGAATGAAAAGTTAACAACACTGAGCCGTTTCATTTCCAAGTCAATAGAAAAAACATTGCTGCTATTTCGCACCCTCAAAGGGTGCATCGAGAAAAGCAACTTCCAATGGACAACAGCAGTACAAGCAACGCTTCAACAGATCAAGGCATCCCTGCACGAGCTTCCCACACTGGCCAACTCCATCCCAGACAAAAAGCTGCAAATATACCTCTTAGCTTTGGAAGAGGCCATATCCGCGGCCTTGATAGTGGAAAAAGAAGGCAGGTAGGCATCGATTTTCTATGTCAGCCGTGCGTTATAGGTTCCCAAGATCAATTACCCCATACTCGAAAAGTTGGTGCTCGCGCTCATATACGTAGCACGACGACTGAGACGCTAGTTTCAAGCACACCAAATAGAAGTGCTAACAAACCACCCAATCAAGCAAATATTACTCAAACTAGAGATGTCTGGACGGCTAACAAAATTGGCAATCGAACTTGGTGAACACGACATCACCTACCGTCCGTGCACGAGCATCAAAGGCCAAGCGCTAGTAGATTTCTTGCTCGAAATCCCAGACGAAGGGAAGAATATCACCCAAGCAAAGAAACAGCTGGAGGCAGATAAGCCTAAAGATGGTCAGAGATGGATCTTGTATACAGACGAAGCAGCCAGTAAGGAAGGGTATGGGGCAGGACTAATCCTGACCATCCCTAGGGGGGTTGGGGGAAATCAATTATGCTCTTCATTTCGGCTTCCACACTTCCAACGATGAAGCGGAGTATGAAGCTTTACTCGTCGGCCTGAGAATGGCTAAGCAGGTGGGAGAGGAGTCGATAGTGGCAGTAAAAGACTCCAGGCTAGCCACCAACTAGATTAACGGGGGTTTCGAGGAAAAAGACAAACAAATGAAGAAGTATGTGAAAGCAGTACAACATCATGTTGAGCCCCTCAAAGAGTTTACCATTAAACAAATCCCAAGAGGTGAAAACAGGAGAGCAGACACGCTCAGCAAACTAGCGTCAATGTGCTTTGACCACCTGTCCAAAAAGGTCCTGGTAGAAGTGCTTAAAGAAAGAAGCATCGATGAGTGATGGGTAAATTCACTAGCACCGGCCAAACGCACGTGGATGACACTGCTAATTGAATATCTACATCATGGTATTCTTCTAGACGGTCATGAGGAAGCCAGGAAAGTATGATTCAATGCACTGTTATATGCAATCATATACGAAATACTATACTGAAAATGATTCATGTCTCCATGGCTAAAGTGTGTGGAGGAAACAAGGGGCAAGGAAGCACTCCATGGAATACACTCTGGCGTAGCAGGTGAACATGAAGGAGCAAGGGCCCTAGCAGGTAAGGTACTCCAGATGGGCATCTACTGGCCAACCATATACCAGGACACATTAGAGCTAACAAAGAAGTATGTAGAATGCAAAACGTACTCCCCGGTCCAAGGGAACCCCCCAACACCCCTGACAAGTATCTCCAGCCCATGGCCTTTCAGTCAATGGGGAGTAGACATTGTGGGACCATTCCCAAGTGCCCCAGGCATGGTAAAATACATGGTAGCCACAGTAGACTACTACACAAAATGGATAGAAGCCGATCCACTGGCATGCATATCGGGGAGACAAACGATCAAGTTTATGTGGAAAAATATCGTGACCAGATTCGGAATACCCAAAGTGTTTGTTAGAAATAATGGGCTACAGTTTGCTGAGAACCCATACTGAGAATGGTGGACTAGCCAAGGGATACAACATCGATTCACATCAGTGGCTCACCACAAGCGAACGGCCAAACATAAGTATCCAATAGGACGTTGGTGAAGGGGATAAAAGAGCGTCTCAGAAAATCTAAGGGAAATTGGGTAAAAGAATTTCCAAGCGTATTCTAGTCATACAGGACGACCCCATGAGTAAGCATGAAAGAAACTCCTTACAGCCTAAACTATGGAACATAAGCGATATTACTAGTAGAATTGACAATAGGATCGCTGCGAACAACTAACTTCGAAGAAAAGAGAAACAACAAGGATTTGAGGGCGAATCTAGATCTCATCGAAGAACGACGTGAACAATTGAATATTCGACAAGCCGCCTACAAGCATGTTGTCAAAAGATATTACAATCAAACGGTCAAGGAGAAGGCCTTTCGAGTAGGGGACTATGTGTTAAGGAGAAATGAGGCGAGTCGAGCCCAATCACAGGGGAAACTAGGTGCCATCTGGGAAGGACCATATAAGGTCGTAGAAGCCAATCGTAGTGGCAAGTACACAATGAAGGGCCGACAAATCCAATGAAACTGGAACGCAAGGAACCTAAGGAAGTATCATTTTTCACGCATCCTCAGGACCACTCGCCCCAACGACATCAAATGTTGAAGACTTAGAGCGCTTAAGCATGCGCTTTTTATTTTCCCTTTTTTCTAAATTCGTCAATGTGACATGGGGCCAAGTAGCATTCCCCACCCTGATTGAAAATACTCAGTGTATTTGAGCAAGCTCTTCTATTATAATACTTAGTATGTCAAACCTTAAATAGTTAGCGTATTCACAAGCCTCAGTGTAGCAAAAATCTGAACACTTAGCGTATTCATAGAGCTCAAAGAGACCCATAATGTCGAAGTACGTAGTGTATTTACAAGGCTTAGAATAAGCCACAAACAACTAAGTACTTAGTGTATTTAATAAATCAAAACAAGCAGCACGCTAATGCGACTCAGAGTCGTACTAAGAACAACCATAAAAACAAGTTAAGACTAAAAACGAAATAGACAAAAGCACAAGCGTCGTTCATATCAAAAGGGCAAAAATATTACAAGCAAAATCCTGAAAGGCCACCCTCGTCAAACTACCCAAACTATCCAAATACAAGCAAAAAAATTACAAAGATTCAAAATTTTCACACCCTTTATGGGTAGCACAAGGTACAAAGTACCTTAAGAAACAGAAGGCCCAGTACCACCATCTTCATTCCCTTCATCCACATCAACATTACCACCAATAACCACATCGCCACTTGCATTACCACCAGCACCACACCACCACCAGCATTACCACCAACAAGCACATCACCACTAGCACCCACACAACCACCATCATTACCACCAACGTCCACATTGACATAAACGCCATCAATATCACCGCCACCGCCAAGCAACACACCTTCCGAAAGCTCATCACCATCCCCCAAGGCACAAAGTCGTCGCATGCCTTCCATATCCAAGCTCCCCAAGCCCAATAGGGATGCATGATCCATGGTAGAAAACGCCAGCAGAGCTTCATTAATACTCAAAGAACGACTGGACTGGAAACCATTGGTATCAGAATCATGAGAACCAGACTCCATCGCAGCTTTCAGGCTACTCCGACCAAACTCTTCCCCAACAATGAATGTTGCATGCCTAATCAAACTACCATCACTGGTAAATTCAGGTTGTTCGATCAAATAGTCCATAATACGGACAACACCAACGCGTAAAAGGCAATCTCGGTCGCGCTGATCAGCTTTTTCCTCTGCTCGAACGTTAGCAATAAACTTGTCACGGTCGCAAACATCGCGCTCAAGGATTTTATTCTAGATAACAATTCCATCGTTGGCTTGGGTCAGGCTTTCCAACTTCAAATCTAAGGAGGATCAAACTTTTTCAACAACAACTTTCTCTGACACAAGAAATACACACTTCTACTCTAGACCATGGGCGTCGTTCTCAATATCAGCAATCTGGCACTTCAAGATAGCTTCCTAGACGTTGCAGCCCAAATGGACAGTTTCCATCTCATTGAGCAACTGAACACGGCGGGCACCGGAAACCAGGTAGAACATAGCCTGGGTAGCGACATAATTCACATTATGGGCCAAATCTGGACTACCAATGGCTTCCATGTCAGAAGTAGTAGCGGGGGGGAAGGCATGACGGGAAAATTCCATGGCATTAGTACAAATAGACAAGTGAGAATCATATCATAAGTTTCAAACAGGGACAAAAACACGAATACCAGGATCACCCCCAAAAGCTTCCTCGTGGGGAGGAGTACGATGCAACCCAGTACCCCCAAAACCTCTAGAGGGGGGGGGAGAAACCTAAAGAAGATTGGGAAATAGTCTTAGCAGGCACCACGGGCTGATCAAGCGCCCCTTGATTCCCATCAGACTATTGAATGTTGTCATCAGGAATCACAACAATTGCTTTCGGTGTTGAGGATATGGAGTTCAACAGACGAGTAAATTTGTGCCTCGACTGAACACTCCTACCAATATTAAACACGCCGGTGGAAGCGTTACCCATCGCCAAAACGACCTTCCTTTTGGCAATAGCCTGGCAGACGCTAGAGATAACACCACCTTTTCTGTCTTCGATCATCTTTGTGTGACCAAAACAATAAGCAGAGGAAGGAGCGAAAGTTGAAATCGGCTGGGGAGCCAAAGGGGACTCTTCGGCAGAGATGGATGAATCTTCTGTTGGATTAATTTCTAAGTCCATAACTATATTTGGTATGTACTTGACCCGACCCGATATGGTCCATTTGGGTTGCACTTCACCGACATAATTTATATGGATAATCTTTTGAGAAAAGTATATTTATGATGATATTAATATATTATAAGCTCTAATATATTAATATGGAATCATATTATTTAATTGGTATTAATCAAGAATTAATTTAGAATTAATTAAGTGATCAAAAGGAACTAATTAAATATGGACTTTTAGATATATGTGTGCGATGGGCCAAGTTTATTTAGGTTGGGCTAAGCTTTCATGGATAGTCCATGGAGTGTTTAACCCATGGATCATATGAAAGGAAAGGTCATGGGTTTAACCCTAGTCTCCACACTATATAAAGATGTCCTTAGTTGGTGAAATTGGAACTAGTGTGGGTACACTAAGAGGGCTAGCCGATTTCCCTAGAGAGAACCAAAGTATCCTTATTCTCAAAGTCTGCCAAGGTGTTTTGGTGATTTGTGATTCCACTTGAGGCTTCCACACTATTGGGGCTCTGCTCTTAAAGCTTGAAGACATCAAGCTACACCAAAAGGCACGTCATCTAACTAGTATTTGTAGTATTGTTTCCTCATAGTATGCTAGTTAGGATTAAATCCTTGGAAAGTTATTATTTTCATGTATAATAGAGAAAACGTAGATCCAAGGTTTATAGTGTTGCATGTTCACCATATGAGTGTTAGAATGCTCAAAACCCAACAGTGGTATCAGAGCCTAGGCTTGTTTTCTTGTTACACTTGTAAAAACTGCTTAAAAACCGAATTTTGGTGTTGTCTGCACAGCAGACTCGCCGAGTCCATAAAGGGAGTCGACGAGTCCAAGGAAAAATGCATCCAACTTGTTGAGTTTATTCGTGCACTTGATGAGTTGGACCCCCAGACATCATATATTCGACTTTTTTGGCTGGAATTGGACTAGGAACATTACCCTAAGATATTTTTGGACTTATAAACTTGTTTTTGATGTGGTAATGTTCATGCTAATCCAATTTCAAAGATAATTGTCAATAGATTCATGTTTTGTATTAGTTTAAAAGTTATGCTAATTACATGAAAAAGTTTGATGTGTATTATCTTTGTTCATATGAGTTGCTTAGATTAATAGATAAGTTAATTGATTATGTTTTTTCAATCAATTTTAATCTAAGAGATGATTCTAAAATGTGATTGTGTAACTTGTCCTCAAGTTACATGAAAGGTCACATTTAAGTTTCATAAAACTCAAAAAAGTTGGCAATGGTTACAAAAATTGAAGAGTCTTGTCCTCAGGTTATGGAGGTTCAAGAGTCACTTCATTAAGTAACAAATGTGTAACCTTAATTGATTCCATAAGTTACAAAATAAAGAAAAGTTACATTCTTTTGTTAGTTTAAAGTCTTCCATAACTTGTCCTCAAGTTATGGAGCTTGAAGATTCTTTTAATTAAAACTACTTTAAACTCATAAGTTATGGAATTAATTAGTTTTGAATAGTTTCAAAACTTGCCCTCAAGTTTTGGAATTTGAAAAATTTTCACTTATGAATACTTTAATTCCAAGATATCCCATAGAATTTTAAAAGTTAAAATTCAAACCTTATACTTTATAATATTATAAGTTAATAATATTTATATATATGTATAAGAGTAAAGTCAGTCTTACCGTTAGTAGGCCTCATTCACGAAGCCGGTCTATAACGGGGGTATAAGGTTACTGCCTATAAAATGGCAGTTTAATGGGTATCCACTCTCACCCACCGCTTCCTTGACTGGTGGAGGGTCGTTAGCCGAACGGGTAGGACAAGGACTAGAATTCTCCCTTCATTAAAAGTATTAATGATGAATACTAAGTAACTAAACTCTTATGAATACCCAATATTAGTTACTTAGGAAATTGTGAATAAGGTTCTAATCCATGACATTACACTTTGCACTTTGTTTAAGCCGTTAGTGGAGCGTGTGTGGTTAACCAGCACACCAACCTGGACTTAACAAGGTAGGCAAAGGGTAACTTTATATTTATCATAGTATCGGTGGTGCGTGTGTGGTTAACCAGCATATCGATCAAAATGGTAAATATTAAGGGTACCAAGTATATTTGCATGGTTACTTCACAACTTGTTTTGTGATCCTCGGCATCCCAGTCACAAAACCTGAAGGGCACACTCGAGATTGAAACATGCCATTGAAAAGTTCAATGAATCTAAAAAGAATATAGGAGTTTCAAAACCAATTAAAACCTAATAATACATTTCGTTTATCTTGGTGGAAATTGGTGAATCGTCATTCACCTACCTTTAAAATATTTTATAGCTTGGATTACGTCATCCCTCTTCCAAGTTATAAAATAGTTTGTTGGGTCCTAGCCTTAATATTTCATATTGGGTGTTATATTAAGGACTTTAGATCAACTATCTTGAATATCTCCAAAAATATGTCTAGTTCAGACATCTGTGATCCTCCCAAATCTCTTGGAACTTCAATTTCTCCAGCTCCTCCAATTATTCTCCCTATCCCACAAGTTCAAGGTCACTCAAGACCTATTGGCAAGGCAAGGTCTAGGTGTGCCCGCATCTTGGAGATGAAGTCACATATTGACAAGCCGGGAGAGTTAGGTGTCAAAGTCTTGAGAAAGTTGGTGGTTCAATCACTTTCTAAGTCACATAGTGAGTTCCTTTGGGACTCCTATGAAACAAAATATGACAAGACCCTTAATGATCTTATCTATTTGCTTGGTGCTGCTGAATCAACAATTATTTGGAAGGCTAGTAAAGAAAATTCGATTAGAAGATCGACTTCCCAAAACCTTATGGACATTGGAAATGGTGACACTAGAAATCCAGCAAAAGCATTCTCTTCCCAATGGAAAGGGATCGGCCATAGTCAACTCGGTTGACCAAATGGTAAAGAGAAAGGCTAAGTCTGAGATTATCTCATGTACCATTGCTAAAGGGTCCATATGGTTCTATTGCCAAAAGGAAAGGGAATTGGTTGCGAAGCTGCCAAATTTACCTGAAAGATCATAAAGCTGGTAAAGTCAATAAGTCTGACTCTACTTAAGGTAAAGTCCACTATCAAACTCTATTATGTTTCTATTCTGAGATTCTTATTACATGATGTGACTGGGTCACATGTTGATGTTTTAAGAATCAAAGGAAAAATGAAGGAAACTTAAAGAAAGAGTATGCTGAATCTGACCGCGAAGATGGATTTCTATAACTTGATTGAAGATCACATTCTTGAGCTACTTCATAGGAGTTATGATAGATTGCTAGGAAACATGTAATAACATAGTTTTCATTTCAAGTTACATTGTAAGGAAAAAGTTTTCTCCGCATTTTAAAATAAATAATAGTTTGTTTTACTTTATTTTTATCTCCTTACAATGACATTCATGAAAACTTGATGTTTGTATGTTTATAGCAATATTGGAAATATGAATTTGATTCTTTCATTTGTGGTAGTGTCTAAATTTACCAAATAAGAAAATACTCTCATCACCCAAGTTTCAATTGGACCAAAACTTGGAATCATACAAGGTGTTGAGTGTGATGTGTGAGAATTTTCAACTTTGGAAAATTAAGACTAGTTCTGTGTTCACATGTATATGTGACTGAAGAGAAGGACTAAGGGATCAAGTACACTTTGTTGTGCACTTGTCAAAGTCCACGACAAAAGATGGATAAGACTATTCGTCATGATTTACTAAGGTTTAGTAAATATGATTAAACTTACAAGCTTAAGTATAATTTTAAAACATTGAAAAATTTTCAATGTATGACAGAACGAATAAGAAGAATCAAATTAGGCAGAAGGATAAAAGTTTCTCAAATCTGAAAAGATGGGAGAGTACTTTAGTATCATGTTTTAAGATCATCTTAATGATCTTGAGACCTTATCATAATTCATCCTCTAAGTGCATTATGATAGTAAAGAAGAGGAGTTATGAATTGTTGAAGTGGTTAAATCAAGAAGAAGATTCATACTTCGTTCCAAAAACAATTCATAAAGTTATACTCTAAGATTGTAACTTCAGTGACATGTCTTAAAGAATGTTTAAAACACTTGTCAAATGTAAGAGTAAAAGTTTTCTACTATTGTACATTTGAAATTGGTAAGTTGTGATGTTTTGGATAAAACAAAGACCAACTAAGGCCAATTGAGTTAAGTGTCTGTCTTGATTAGAATCCACACTATCTCTTGAAAATTTGACAAGAAAGTCTTATACGTCAAGGAGACGGTAGGAGTCTAAAAGATCCTGAAAGGGTTTCAAGAAGTAATCAAGAATAAAACCTGTATTTCATCACTAGCACTAGAGGTTTATAACCTATCTTGTTGACATTTGTATGCCCATTCTAGTTAAGTTGGCTATACATTTGAGTTCTACATGTTCTCAATTGTTTGCATAGCTACTATGAAGCAATGGCGAGCCCTTGAGCTGCCAGGTGGCAAGAAGTTAAGATTGCACAAATTCAATCCATATGAGTTAGGATTTATCACTAACCTAGTCTTGTGATTATGGTTTTGACAAATTCAGATGGATAGGAACACTTACACCATAAAATCTAAGTGTCATAAGGTTTCTCTCCGATTCATGAAAATGATGGTGAGGAAATTCTTTCACTAAGTAGATTTTAAGTAGATAGTAATTGTGATATTTGCAGTTCTCAAAGTCATTAGTGGAGTGTGTGTAGTTAACCGGCACACTAACATGACTTATGAGAAATGGAAAAAGGTCTAAAGAATTGAGACTATGATTACGGCATCCCTTTTCATAGTTCTGAAATTGCTTAGATACACCTGTGAGCTATCTAAGATAAGGTGTATAATTTTAATAAAGCCTTATGAAAGCAATCTAGTATCAGAAATCTGAACTTTGGTAAGAATGTCAATAAAGTATTGACTTCTAGATGTCCAGTTGTTTTCTCGATACATGTCAAAGCTAGTGGGAGCATAAGTGTTATGCTAATAATCATCATGTTAGTGGGAGCATGATAATTATGGTAAGTATTGCAAGTTAGCAATGTTAATTATAGAAAAACAAAAGTTTCAATTCGTGAGGTTGCAGGGGTTGGAAAAGTTGTTTTGGTATAATTAAAGGAGAGGAAATTATACTTCATTTCAATTCTAAAACGCTTAGATCGAGTTTATAATCATTCTAAAGAGCTTATATTGAGATTTTAATCACATTTAGTTAAGAATATATATATGAATTTCATGTTGGATTGGTTCAACTTAAGAAAATTCTATATATTGCATTCTCAAAATTCTATTATGATTACGACATCTCTTTTCATAGTCAAATTTTGAGAATATGGCAAACAAAAATTATTATGGAAAAAGACTGGTCTAGAACCATGTCTTTATATGAAACATCATGAATCGTGTCCCGTTTACTTTGGGTACAAGATTGCTTACATGTGCTATAATATTTATCCTTTTTGAAATTTCCAAATGCCTTGGGGCATTAAGGGGAACAATGTCTAGAAATGGATATGACTAAAGTGATTAAGCAATTGTCGAGGACAATCTAAGGTTTACCAAAGATTGGTTGCTCAAGGATAGTTGGAAGTATACTTTTAATATTGGAAGGACCATATTGACATAGTTTGAAAAGAGGCAACTCTTGTTCAGAAGTGGTAGTCAAAATGGGAATATAGAGTTGTCTTCATAGGTGGAAGCAATCTGTGTAAGGTTAAAGAAACTTAATGCAAGAAGCATGTTCAAAGCAATGCACTTTGAATCTGAGACATCATTTCCATGGAATTGCTCTCCATTGGGATACTCTGTAATGATTGTTGCCAAGCCTTTGTGGCTTTGTGCATAATCATTACAAGAGGAACAGTGCATATAAGTTTAAAATCTAAATAGATTTCGATAAATGATAGGAATTTGGAATTCTTAAATTTAAGACAAGGAATTGGGAGTGTGAAAAGAGAATCATTTAAATTATGATCAATTGATCTAATTCACAAAGAAGAGGATCATAGACAAACATAGAGTTCATACTTGGTGTATGGAAAAGCTATTGTTTAGAAAACGTAGTGTACATGCTTGGAGCATAGGACACCTAGTGTTTTTTAATTCAAGTATAAAGTTGATAAAACTGAAACAATGAATAATGAGTAATCAGTATGGTGATAAATAGAAAGTGTTTTATTTATATTCATAGGTTTTGATACCATATTAGATTCATTTATTCTTGTGTTTCACTTTGCATGTTTTGACTTCCATAATCGTTAGGTTATTCTTTCGGAATGACTAAGTTATTCAAACCATCCACAATCGGTCATATGTTGGAAGTAGATATGAATCAAGGTTGTCATGGGTTGGCTTGTAGAGGTTCAAGTTAGTGGACAAAGTTGTGCTACAACACTCATGAGTGCTCATAAGTTCTAAGTATTGGATTCAACCCGCACTCATTTGAATCACTTCATGGATTTTATCACGACTGATCGTGAGACGATAATATCTTATATTCTTCAAACCTAGAGATATGAGTTGTTACTATGATTTGGTTGTACATTGATTGCATGAAACTGCACTCGGTAACTCGATGTTATAAACCGTGCCTTTGTGTATGATTCAACAAGTAGTAGAACAAGCCATATGAGTCTAAGTTTATCCATTCCTTTTACCTTCGGGATAAAAGCGATATATGTGGGCCCCTCGATGATTTAATGATGATACATGTGAGTGCTTGGCCAAGCCAGGACTGATTTGATTTGTTCAATCAGTCAGTCGTCATGATTCGGAAATCGGGAAACAACAAATGGACAGAGAGAATGACTATAATCCATGTCTCAGTCCATATGATATCTAGAATGGAGGAATATATGATCCCTTATATAATAGAGAAAACATAAATCCAAGGTTTATAGGGTTGCATATACACCATAGGAGTGTTAGAATGCTCAAAACCCAACATCTTCCACCACAGGCGGTACAGGAGTAGCAATAGTCAAGACAAGTCGGTCAGCCCGACGAGGGGGAGGAAGAATCTCAACCAGATCCGTCTCCTGATGCTCTAGTTTCCCCTGATAGCATTTTCACAAAACCTCGTCCATGGATAACAGAGACTCCACGCTTACTTAAGCAAAAGAAAACCAGAGAGGCGCTACAAAGCACATGCTAATTTTCACTTCTCCCTCTCCTTATTACAAATAAGAGGGGGGGTGTAAAGTAAGGAAAAGTAAGAAGAAGAACAACATGACTACTTACCGTCAACAACAGTAAAGAAGATGGGCAGTTTTCCTTGGCTCCGCCAAGAAGGACTCATCCCTACACCAGCAAGCAACGCCTCGGAGTATTCCTCGGTACCAACTTGAACACCTTTCAACAGATTAGCAATAGTCTGGTTATGGGGAAATAGCTTAGGGATGACATCAACCAAAGTGTTGCTTGATACCGGTTGCTACCAACCAGACCCTGGTTGACCGATAACCAGTTTTCCTTCCAGTTTTTAGGAGTCTTCCCGTCGGGAACGAAAGTATGCTCCCCTCACCTGACGGAAAAGGTGTACTTAGCACCAGCGGCGCAAAATCAGAAGCAATACTTGAAAACAAAGTGGTATGGGAGTAAGCCATTAACCCAACATATCATTTCAAATGCCATGATCTTGTTCACAGCGTTAGGAGTAAGCATCTAAATGTTGCACCCACTATTTTGCAGAATTTCCTCTTCAAATTATGAGAAAGGAAGACGCAAGCCAACATCAAGAGTCTTCAAGTAAACACCCACTTTACCAGGGGGGGAGGAGACGAGCTCATCGAATCAGGTAACGAGAACTCCACCCCATCCTCCAGCGAAAGACCATATGCATCCTCGAGGAACTTAAAGTCGGCCTTTGATGTAGTAGAACTGGTTTGGGCAGCCATAAAGACATAGAGCAGAAAAACCCCAAAGAAACGAAGTGAAGATAAGGAAAGATGGAGAAAAAAGGGAAAGACACTACCTAAGCTTATAGAGGATAAGAAGAGGTGGGATATTCAAAATCCCTTGCGTAATGATGTAACCGACTACCATAATGGCCAGTCACATCGCCATAAAAATCGAAACGACAGTTGAATCAAGAACTGAAGCGTGTATCGAACAGTTGAGTCCAACACATCATAGCTAGCCTAGCAACGCTATGAATAATGGACTAGGGGACTTGATGTCGTGCCCTAGTAAGCACGGAAGAGTCGCGCCCGGACGCAGTATGAAATAATGACGTGCCTCTACGAACACAGAAGGGCCACGCTCGACCACAACAAAAAGCACTTCAAGGCGTAGCGTGCTTGGCCGACTGAAACTAGCGCAATCTAGGGCTCGCCAGTGCCCCTTAGAGTAGGGTACTCCCCAAGAAAGTTTCGGACCCGCCTGGGCCGAATTTTATTCCAAGACAACCACAACGGTCACGCGACAAAGCAGATACTCAGGTCACTACCGCCGCAACCAATCGTTGGCCCTGATAGATTCAGGAGCCTGATCCATAAATCAACGTCCCTGATCCTGTCGGGTTTGACGCCTTTGTCCCGTACGGACTAGCAGGGGGTCCAATATAGAAGGCTACCCTAGAGGTCTTGAGAAGTAAGTTACTCTCTACTAGTTACACTACACTCAACCCTCTAGAATATCCACTGACTTGACCGTCGGAGCGTTTTCCTGGGAGCTCTTCCCAGAGAACGGCTGACGGCCTCCTTTATCGTGACCTTGCAGATCCCCTCTGGCATAGAAGCAACCTCTCAGCGAAGACGGTCGGAGCTCTAAGTCACATATATATATATATATATATATATATATATATATATATATATATATATATATAAAGCGACTAACAAAATTTAATCAAGAATGAAACTAGAAAGCTGAATGAACTTTTGTGCCATACCATGCCCTACCGATTCACACAATGACGTAAGCTCGGGTTGTAACATTCATAAAAATTGCACCAATTTAAAACATTTTAATTCATTCAAAAGCCATTAAGCTATTATAACTTGATTTCAAAAGAGTTTAAACATCAGAGTATCCCCAGAACCAAATCACAAATCATGAACTATAAGGAGCGTTACAATCACGCCTTTGCCTTGCCACGATCTACTGAAGTACCTGAAACCAAAAAACTACAACTATCCGAAAGCTTAGTGAGTTACTCCCAAAAAACCAACCGCATATAACCATACTCTTAACATATCACAAAACAGAACAGCCATGCATATCGAGTCTACAATGCGAATGGTCCGCCCGCAGCGGGACTTCAGTCCCCCTGTTCCACTCTCCTAGTCTAGCCATGTATATCGAGTCTACAATGTGATTGGTCCGCCCGCACCGGGCCTTCAATCCACCTGGTGCACTCTCTGAGTGTACAATATGATTGGTCCGCCTGCACCAGGCTTTCACTCGGCCTGGTCCACTCTCCGAGCTTCGATACGTCTGGACCGCCCTCTTGGGGCCTTCAGCCTATCCGGACCGCTCGCTGGGCCTTCGGTCTATTCAGTCCGCTCTGGGTATGTTGGCCTACAGCACAAAGTAGGACCCGCCTCAACCCAGACCAAGCCAAACAACCATGTGCATATAAAACAATTAATCACATAAAAATCCGCAACCAAACAAACAAATCTATCAAATCATGCAGCATAGCAACATGCTAACAAGGATACCGACCTAACCGGTCACTAACATTACATTACCCTACATACCAGGATACCGACCTTAACCAGGTCACTAACATAACGTTACCCTACATACCAGGATACCGACCTTAACCAGGTCACTAACATAACAACATCCTAAAACCAGAATGCAGATCTAGCAACTCAACAGCATATAAAAAAAAATACCTGGATTCCCATCCGATAAAGGTCCGACCTTTGTGCCGTAGACCCTGTTGATATAGTGAGGATAACTCACCTTGCAACTGCCGAACCGAACCACGAAAGCACTGACCCGAAGCACTCCTCCAAAATCCAACACCTCCAAGATGTGCCCAAACTGCAGTAGATTCTGGATCTATGCTACTTTCTTGATGCAAGCCCTTTTGATCTTCAAGTTTTTTCCACTAGAACGGCTTTCAAAGCTTCAATCTCCGTCCAATGGCCTTACACACACGAGCTAGGGTTTTCTATCTCTCAAAGGGAAATAAGGAGGCTGAGAGAAGGACATACAGTCCTTTAAATAGGGTGCAAACCCTAAGATTAGGGTTTTTCTCATTCCAGCACCAACTCGTCGAGTCCATCTTCTAACTCGGCGAGTTGGTCACTTAATTCGCGACCCAAAACCCGCTCCGACTCGGTGATTAAGCATACTTACTCGTCGAGTCCCTTCTTCAAAATTACACTTTAAACCCTTAAATCATACTTCTTAAATTTGGGATGTTACACGTGTATTTTAAAACACCCTATCTTTGATATTCACATGTTGTGACCTGAATTATTTAAGAGGAGCTGCTTGTCAGAAAATACCTCAATGCACCGCCACTAAGTGAATTAGCAAATAAGTGTGTTCTAAATAGTTCTAAAGTTTCACAAATTAGTGACACCATATGTATATGGGGTATGAGCAGACAAAACATTGAATTTGACCGTGTATTATGACAAAAAGTTAAAGGCATTCTAGAGATGATAAGAAAGAGGAAAGAAAAATGCATAAAAATGACCTTATAAACTTCAATTAGAAGGAAAAATATTTTTATGTTTTTAATTTTTTTAATATATATGCAATGCAATGAAATATTTTGTATGCATTTTTTTATTTTTCTTATTAATGAAATGAATGGAATGGAAAAATCCTTTTTTATAGTCTAATGAATGGAATGAAAAATTCACCCCTCCCAAGGTTAAAAAATGTACTTTGTACTCGATGCTTGGGAAGAGAGTGAGACCAATTATTGAGGAGGATCTTGATGCAGAAATGGGGGCGGGTATTGCAGATGATATTGTTGTGGAAGCTACAGATTGTATGGTGGAGGGTTGTTTGGATATTGAGGGTAATAAGGTGGTCGCATTGATTGACCACCCAAATAGAGCACTAGATGCATGTCAGTCACAAGGGTATCCACATATTGGTTGTATGCTTATTGACTGTCTCGAAAGGTATATAAATCTTCTCTCAACTCCACCATCTAAGTATTTATCTCATAAGCACTATCTTGAAGTTCAAAATAGTCACGACGCAAACACTTATTATGTTCATGCAAGCTTTGAAACTCTTTCATATACATGTTATGATAGGGATGCATACTAGGCTCTTGTTGCACCGACGCACCAACATAAGGGATGGGAGCATCAAGAATGGGCTCATTCTTATCATAATAAGAATCAGGGTATTGGGACATCTAAATTGGACCTAAGGTGCCAAATAGTTTTGTGTACGGGATTGGACAAACTAAGAAGTTGGGTATTTTGATGATCAATACGGAGGTAATCGCGGCTATCAATAGCCCAATAAACTTCGTGTGTTATTTATTCTAAATAGAACAAATGCATGTTTTATAGGATGTTTGGTTTTAGGCGAGTTTCTCCCTCGATAACATCATGACCGGGTGGAAAATGGGTGTTTGTTGTTAGATATATCATTTTAGTTTTTTTGCAATGCTATTGCATTTCATCATTGAGAAATATAAAGTTTATAAAATTGCATTTAAAAAAGGTATTCCCACTGAACATATTATATTATTACCAAATATATCTTTTGTTTTTATATTTGCATGAGCTTCTCAACTAGTAATCTATTAAAACCAAGGTTCTAAATAATGCTCGATGTTAACTAGTCATTGGACTAGGGTGAAGTGATTAATCATCTCAACGAAGATTAATCAGGGACTCTAAATTGCTAATTTGTTGAATTTAAAAAAAATTAAATATGACTAATATCATAAAAAAGTTCACAAATACCACGAATATCATAACAAAATAGGTTAATATGATTAATACAATACTAATCATTCCTCAAAAACTTTTTATTGAGATAGAACTTCTTCAAAGTGTTAAAATTTCATCGTTTGCTACTTTTTCACTAATTGTGTAGGCAAGAATTAGTCGCTAGGCACCTTCTAGTCCCTCTTCTAGCACCTATGGACTAATTAGAGATAAATTGGGATCAACTCAGGATTTTTAGAATATTGATTAAAACTGTACGCTGAAGCACCATCAAGACTTCTTTCGGAATAGTTTGATGGTGCCTTCTGCCAATTATTTTAGCAAGGTATGGTCGTGTGATATCCTTGCTTACAAATTTAGATGAAGTAGCAATAGCTGAGAGTATTACAATTCTCTATTGTCGAATCTAATCTATGACGTACCATATGTCTTGTATGTTTTTCATACTTTCACCATCTATTTCCAAAGCAAGCTGAATTTCTATGTCAAGTTGCCATTTATACATGTGCTACTTTTAACTAGGTTTATGGCAATGTAAGTATAGGGGTAAGTGATAGTGTATACCAGTCTTAACTTTATATAAGAAATGGTATACAATATCCACATCCATAATTTTCGGTTTGCATGAAGTGTCTACACCACCTTAATTCAATGTGATTAATAAAACTACACTACAATTTATGAAAAACATTTACTTAACGTGTGCCCTTTGAGTTTTCTTACCGACCATCTTCTGTTTAAATGAAGCATAAAATATTTAAGATTTTTTCAAGAAGAAAAGTAACATCACTATATGGTAGACTAGACGGCCGCCTAGACACTCTACGGACAACAATAGCATAAACTTTTTGCTAGGCAATCATATTTGGAGAATCCAGTCAACGACAATCAATATCGGTCTAGGCAGTCCTAGGCGGCCAAAATTTTCAATATTTTGAATCTTTAATTTTTAAAATTTTCAAATATTACCCATAAAAAATTTAAAATGTCAAATGTTTTAAAATTTAAATAATACTCCTAAATTGTCAAAATTTCAAAATTGAAATTTTAATATTTCAAATTTCAAATCTTATTTTTTTAAATTATAAAAGTTTTAAATAAATTGTATATATTATTTCAAAATTTGTAAATAATCATAAAATTTTGTAATATTATTTGATTTTGTTAGGATATCAATAACCATGGGCTTAATGGTTGGCACTCCCAAAGTATAGCCAACCTCCTCCCAGTAATCCCTAGCTCACTCCCTCAGACATCTCACAGCAAATCGAACCTTTGACCCCTCAAGGCAGAAGCTCGTCATCTGGGCACACTCAATATCTACTAGCCAATGTCTGTCGGCAATGGGGTCCTTCATCCCAAAGAAATCCAACGCCCCACATCCCCTTAAATCCTTGAAGGAGAGAGTGCATGCCCTAGACTGCCTAGCAACTAGGTCGACCCTGGAAATACGAAGGCGATCCTCCATCAACTCAATGATACCTTCCTTGATTGACCCAAACATCACTTGGGTCGCATTAAGAGTACCTCTAGTAATCTAAGAAGCAATGAACTCCCGTAAACCCTCATCAATTGGTTTGATGCCCATGCCCGAACCAGATCCAGATCCAAATCCTGAACCTCTTGCTCCATGATGTGTCACCAACGTACTGAAACATAACCACATAAACAATCAGTAACATATGAAGAGGTTCATACTCTTAAGCATCCTAGATTCATCGTGGTCTTCCTGATCTCGGGTATAAACCATGTGCTTCCTATAGTACAAGCCCAATACTACCTTTCGCACCTATTTATAGCCTTCTATAGGACTACTCCGATTCCTCCATGTCACTCTCATCCCA
Organism: Lactuca sativa; assembly: GCF_002870075.4. Lineage (NCBI taxonomy): Eukaryota > Viridiplantae > Streptophyta > Magnoliopsida > Asterales > Asteraceae > Lactuca > Lactuca sativa. The sequence goes on along the minus strand of NC_056626.2, from coordinate 210,588,611 downwards.
TATAATACCCCTATCCTATTATCAAATGTCCTAAGAGCCAATACATAATCCAAGAACTTCCTATGGTTCCTTTCCTTACTACTCTCTGCTATCAACTTCAAAATTAGTTGTCACCAATACCATCCAACTACCTCACGAATATAACTACATACTATTGATATTAGACAGTTCTTTGAATGAAAGGTCCTACACTATAACGGTTAGACTTAAACAAGGTTTGCACAATAGAGTTAAACCTACCCTTCTAAAATTATCTAATCCCAATAATATGTAGTCAAACACATTCGTCCACTAGCCCGCTAGTACTAATAAAGTCTCCTACAAGCATACATCATGTAATATTCGAGCGTCAAGCAATTCAAGCTAGCACATAACCTAAAGATGACATCCTATCATGTAACCAATCACATACTATCATGCAGATCTATATGCTCATATAATAGGCACATAAATGCAACTCTCCTAGCTTACTATCATGCAATATGGAGCAGATCCTTAGCCCTAGTCTAGCATGCGATTCACAAATTTACAGCATAACATAAAACATGTATGGGTATTTTGGGAAAAGTTACTTGAGCTCAGATGATTACATGCACCACACCACCTTCTTTTATTGGAAATTCTTATTAAAATATTTCTTTTTATGAAAGACTTACCAAATCCTCGATTTGAGTTCAGACATACCCAAGAGTATGTCCGAATCCATCAAACCAAGGATCTAATACCAACTTGTAACATCCCAAAAATTCAAATAAAATTTTCACTTTTAAATTCATTTCAATCATGCGATAATTAGAGTAGATCATAATAACATAATATTAGAGTATACAATCCCAAAATCACTCGATGTGGAAAATCATAGGTAGATGCGGTATGATCAGGCCGGACCCTTTCCTTTAGAGCTGGAAGTATCTAAAACATAAACTAAAAGCTATAAGCACAAAGCTTAGTGAGTTCCTTCAAAATACCCCATACCATACATATATAATAATCAAGCATATCTGGGTGCTTGCAACCCCTTCGTTCTCTTTCAACCGGTATGGGTATGTTTCAAACCCTTTGGTCTCTTTCAACCGGTACTGGGTATATTTCAACCCCTTCGGTCTCTTTTAACTGGTATTGGGAATATTTCAACCACTTCGGTCTCTTTCAATCGGTGTCGGGTCTATTTCACCCCTACCACTACCACATAATATCATAACCAAAGAGTCACAGAGACATCAAGCAACTATTGCATAACGAGCAATCATCATAAAGACAATCATAATACTACAAGAATAAATGAGTGGGTCGAAATTGGTGCCTTCAATCCACGAATATAGTGAAGGAAACTCATCTTAGGCCGAAGATATCAAATCACACAGGGCTGCTGAATCGCAAAATCCACTAACTAGATCACACGTATAAGATCCTAATTAGAAATTAGGGCAATAACCCACCATGAGGGTCCAAACGCTAAATCCTTGCTTTAACGGAAAAAGGCTACCTAATCCTTGCCTTATTGAGAAAAACACACCAATGCGTCATTACACCTAATCCTAAAGCCCAAAAATACCAAGACCAAAATGGTCCAACTCCAAGTCCAAAATCCGATCACAAAAAAACTCACGACCTATCAAGGGCCCAAAGTCTTTAAGTCCCAAATGGCCCGAAATAAGCCCAATTCTTCCCTATGGGGAGTACACTCAGCGTAACCTCAGAGCATGTCTGATGTACTCAAAACCCTCGCAGCTTACGGGACCTCTGGTGCGCATGTGTAACATACATATGCGTATACCGGGCGTATGCCTCAGATGGTCAACTTCCAATTTGAGGTCTTAATCAGTTAAGAACTAATGTCCAATTTTAGATATGAGCTTCATAGAGTGTCTTAAGCCATCAAGTTGCAAGCTTTATGCTTTTTCTTGTATTAAACGGGCCAAATCTAGAACTAACTTCATGAACCCAACTTCAACCCTTGCATGGTTGATCTATGCAATCAAGAATTCATTTTTATGTTCAAGGGACATCAAAGACACTAGGATCTAACATTAGTTTCTCCTGGAGTAGTTTAGACTCTGAAGAACCACCTTAAGGACCATAATATGAAGAATATAAGCCCTAGACTAAAAGTAAAACATGGAATCATCAAGGTAGGAGTTTTTTACCCTCAATAAGCTAGAAATTGTGAGAAACCACTAGATATACAAGCTCTTGCTGGACAAATCTCCCCCTACCTGAATTAAAAAAGATTTTATGGGCGTTACAACTCTCCCCCTACCTGAATTAAACTTTGTCCTCGAAGTCTACTGTCGCAAATAACTCAGGGTAATGCTCGCTCATTTCTTCCTCATGCTTCTACGTCTATTCTGACCCCTTACGGTGCTGCCACTGCACTTTCACCAATTCAAAAACCTTGTTCCACAAGGTTTTTGTCTTCTGGTCAAGGATCGCCACCAGTCTTTCGATATAATTCAGGTTATCATCTACCCGAATATCCTTAATGGAACCACTACTGAATCATCAACCAAACATTTTTGCAGCTGCGAGACATGAAACATGCTATAGATCTGACCGAGCTCCTCGGGAAAATGATAAGCCACCCAGGCCAAAACCCTGAAAGTACCGATGAAACTGGGGCCCACCTTGCCCCTCTTCCTAAATCGGATGATACTTTTGATGGGTTTTATACAAACAATCCTATGTGTGCACACAACCCTAATTGGATCTATGTTTTCACTATTAGACATACAACTTTATGAACACAAAAGGAAACCTAGCATGAATCTATTATTTTTGAATATCACACATTAGAATAGAACACATACCTTTGTTGTTATATAGCAATAACAACTAGTTCCTTGAATTTCCTTAGCTGTTGAAAGAAAGTACCACAAGTGTAGTACCTCTAATGGCTCACAAACACACTTGAGTGAGAGGATGAATATGAGAGCAAGGAGGGAGGGTAAAAAGCTCAAAAAATTGGCTCTACTAAATTTTCTCCAAGGGGTGCCGAATTTTAGTGCCTTAGTGTGCTATGTATACTTGAAGCTAATTAGGGTTTTAGGGTGGAAACCCTAATCCCTTAGCTTAAGGCCTAAGCAGGTCCATGGACTCCTTATCCCTTAGCCTTGGACGAAAACTCCTAGAGCCTTCTAGGATTTTCGGCCCTTGCCTAATAAGGTGATCCATTGGCCCAAGTCTCAACTATTAAAAATTTACAAAACAGCCACTACACTTTTTAATCAATTCCTTTTATCCCAAAATGAATTCCTAATTAATTTCTGATTAAATACTAATTAATAATATGATTTCAAATTAATATATTATTCAGATAATATATTAAAAAAATCATATTAATAACCTAATTTATTATTCTTAACAATAAATCAGCCTCTCTCCTCAGTAGTCATTCTGTCCAGTCAATAGTGTGAAGACAACCCAAAAGGACCATGCTACATACCAAATATAGTTATGTACATAGACCCTAATCCAAAAACTTTTACAAGGTGATACCTTTAGGAGAACCATATCCCCGACCTGAAATTCCAAGTTTGACCGACATCTGTCTGTGTAACTCTTCTACCGACTCTGCCTATCTGAAGCCTACCCCACACATGTTGAATCATCTCAGTCGTCTTGAGTACCACCTCGGTCTCCCAATGACATGCTAACCGACCTAACCCAACATATTGGGGTCCTACACTTCCTCCGATAGAGCATCTCAAAAGGAGGTTGATCCATGTTGGCATGATAACTATTGTTATACGAAAATTCCGCTAATAGAAGATACGTATCCTAACTACCATTGAAATCCAGAACACATGCCCACAACATATCCTATAATGTATGGATGGTTTGCTCACTTTTACCATCCGTCTGTGGGTGAAAAGCCGTGCTGAAGTGCAGACGAGTACCCAACTCCTCGTGAAACCATTTCCAAAACCGAGAGGAAAATCGAACAACCCTATCCGATATCATAGAAACTAGCACCCCATGACGTGCCACAACCTCTAAAATGTAGATATCTGCCAAATTCTCTACAGAGATACTCTACTGAATTAGGACAAAATGCATGCTCTTGGTCAATTAATCCATGATGACCGATATCGAATCCACTCCGCGAGCTATCTGTGGCAGCTTCGTGATGAAATCCATACTAATCTCGTCCCATTTCCAAATGGGAATGTCTAATGACTGCATCTTGCAACGTGGTCGCTGATGCTTGGCCTTGACTTTCGTGCAAGATAAGAACCTCTCTATATACCAAGCTACATCTAGCTTCATACATGGCCACCAATAATCGGGACGGAGGTCTCTATACATATTTGTCTCCCCGGGGTAAATAGAGAATCTTGAATTATGAGCCTCCTCCTTCAAACCCTGCTACGCACCACCCTAGTATGAAACCCACACCGTCCAATGAAGGGTCAATAATCCCTTTCTATCATAATTGAAGGAAGCCACCTGCCCTAAATTCCGCTCACTCTTCCGGTGCTCTACATTCATAGCCTTAATCTGAGCCTCACTAATCTATTGCAACAGCGGGGTGATCACTGTCATCCTAAAGCACACATCCCTGATCGGAGTCGCGACCCCCTTGCGGCTGAGAGCATCAGCCACCACATTGGCCTTCCCTAGGTGATCAAGAATCTCTCAATCATAATCCTTCACCACATCGAACCACCTAAACAGTCTCATGCTCAGATTCGGCTGATCCATCAAATACCTCATGATCTTGTGATCCGTGTAGATAGTACAACAAACCTCATAGAGGTAATGTCACTAAATCTTGAGGGAAAATACCACTACCCGCAACTCCAAATCGTGGGTTGGGTAATTCGCCTAATGAGGCTTCAACTGCCTCAACGCGTACATAATCACATGACCCTGCTACATCAACACCGCACCTAAAACCATGATCAAATCATCAAAGTATACCACAAAATCCTCCACACCCTCTGGCATGGTAAGAATCAGTGCCTCACACAACCTCTGTCTCAAGGTCTTAAAAGTTGCCTGCTGATCAGGCCCCCAATGAAATGTGATAGTCTTTTTCATCAGTCTGGTCAAGGGAACCACTCTCTTGGAGAAATCCTGAATGAATCTCCGATAATAACCTGCTAATCCAAGGAAACTTTGAATCTCAGATGGAGACCTCGGAACCTCCTACCTCATCACCGCCTCAATCTGGGCCGGGTCAGCCATAATACAGTTATGGTTGACAAGGGGCCCCAGAAACTACACCTCGCACAACCAGAACTCACACTTGGAGAACTTCGTGTACAACCTCTCCCTCCTTAGAGTCTCAAATACCTCCCTCGGGTGCTCCTCATGCTGCTCCTAGGTCTTGGAATAGACCAGAATGTCATTAATAAACACAATCATATACCGGTCCAGTATGGGTCAGCATACATGATTTATGATGTCCATGAATGCGGCTGGAGCATTAGGGAGCCCGAAAGGCATCACCACAAACTCGTAATGACCATAACGAGTTTAGAAGGCCGTCTTCTACATGTTCTTCTCCGTGACCCTCATATGATGATAAACCGAGCGTAGATCACTCTTAGAGAACCAAGATGCGCCCTGAAGCTGATCGAATAAATTGTCGATCCTCGGGAGTGGGTAACGGTTTTTCACTGTTAGCTTATTCAAATCCCAATAGTCAATGCACATCCAAAGCATCCCATCCTTTTTCGTCACAAATAGGATCGATGCTTCCTAGGGTGAATTAATTGGCTGAATAAATCCCTTGTCTAGCAGCTCCTGCAGCTGCGTAGCACAACTCTTGCATCTTTGGAGGTGCTACCCGATAAGGTGCCTTGGCTATTATAGACGTACCTAGAACAAAGTCAATCCGAAACTCCACCCGCCTCTCCGGAGGCACTCCCGACAAATTATACAGGAATACATCTGGGTATTCCCGAATGATCGATACATCATCAATGGTCACTTCACCATTCTCTCGGGTATCCCTCACATAGGACACAAACCCAAAGCATCCTGCTGAAGATAACGCTTGACCCCGGCTGCTGAACAAAATTCCGACCCACACTGAGCACCCTCACCATGGATCACCAACTCTCCCCCGCTTGGGATCTGAACACGTACCAACGGAATTCCACAATCAATCATCGCCCCATTAGGGCTCAACCAATCCATCCCCACAATGACTTTGCTCTCGTGAAGGGGAATCAGAACCAAAACAATTAGATATTGCTCTCCAAATAACTCCAATGTACATCCTCGGTGAACCCTCAATACTCGTACCGGACGGTTATCATCAATCTCACCTTCTAGAGGGTGATCCAACTCTCCTAGAGCCTTGCTAAACCTCTTGCTAAGTGTAAGAGATACAGAAGATCGGGTATCCCTCGAATCAAACAATACCAAGGTAATGATATCGTTCGCAAGGAACGATCCTAAAACAAAAAACAAAAATATAAGTAAAGAAATTAACGTAAATAAAGAGTTAAGGAGAAAACACATACCTGTCACCACATCTAGTGCTGCAGGAGCCTCTTCGGCTGTCGGATGAAAAACCTTGCTCCTCACAAAAGGCGCATCCGCCTTGCCCTGGCGGCCATAAGTAATCCGTAAAGTCGTTGGAGTGGGTGCTACCACGGGTCTTCCTAATGCTAAACTCAAGCAGTTGGCCTTCTTATGACCCCTCTGATTGCAATGAAAACAAATCAGAGCAGATACCTAGGTGGTAATCATAGCAGCACAATCCCTACAAAAGTGCCCTAACTTGTCGCACTTATAGCAGCCCAAACCACCCGCCCCGCAGGCTCCAACATGAGTCTTGTTGCACTTGTCACAACGGCCCAAACCTCGCTAGCCCCTCGATATAGAATCAAATCCGTTGGGTTTCTTCTCCGAAACGTCAGTTATCTGTCCCTGCTCTACTATCCTCTTGCCCAGGTGCTCCAAATAAATCTCTCGCTCTCTGGCCCTAGATATCATGTCATCCAATGTCGAACAACCAGAAAAGGTAACAAACTCCCGAATATCTGATCTCAACAGATCGTAGTAACGAGTCTTCCGCATCTCTTCGCTGCGGTATACTGGGGTACCAATAGAGCTCTCTCCTGGATCTTGGTGGTGATCTCCGCCATAGTCTCACTCATCAGTCGCATATCTAGGAACTCCCTAGCTGGTTGTTGCACCTCAAGAACTGGTGTAAACTCTGCTCTGAATCGGGTCACAAAATTTGGCCAAGACATGGCCTGAATGGATAGGGCTTCCAGAGTATAGCCAATCTCCTCCCACCAATCTCGAGCTTGCCCACTCATACATCCTATAATGAATCGGACCTTCGACCCCTTGAGGAAAAAGCTCATCATCACGGTACACTCAATATCTGCTAGCCAATGCCTGGCGGTAATGGGGTCCTTCACCCTAAAGAAATCTATCGCCCCATGTCACCTAAAATCCTTGAAGAAGAGAGTGCGGGCCCCATACTGGCTAGCGGGCAGGTCGGCTCTGAAAATCCAAAGGTGATCCTCCATCAGCTCGATGATACTTTCCATGATCGACCCAAAAATCATCGGGGTCGCATAAAGAACACCTCTTGAAATCTAAGAATGAATGAACTCATGTAAACCCTCATCAATTGGTTCAATCCGGTGCCAGAACCAGATCTAGATCCTGAACCTCCTGCTCCATAACGTGTGACCACCATACTGAAACATATCCACACAAACAATTAGTAACACATGAAGAGGTTCATACTCTGGAGCTTCCTAGATTCATCGTGGTCTTCTTGATCTCGGGTATAAATCTTGTGCTTCCATTAGTACATGCCCAATACTACCTTCTGCACCTATTTATACCCTCCTCAAGGACTACTCTGGTTTCTCCAAGTCACTCTCATCCCATCTAATACTCTTCTCCTATCATCAAGCATCCTAAGAACCAAGACATAATCCATGTACACATAGGGTTACTTTCCTTGCCACTCTTTGCTATCAGCTACAAAAGGAGTTTTCACCAATATCATCCAACTACCACATGCATATAACTACATACTATCGGTATTATATAGTTCTTTGAATGAAAGGTCCGACAATACAACGGCTAGACTCAAACAAGAGTTTCACATTAGAGTTCAACCTACCATTCTAAAATTATCTAATCCCAATAATATGTTATCAAATGCATGCATCCCTTAGTCACCTGGCACTAATAAATTCTCCTACAAGCATGAAACATGCATCATTCGAGCATCAAACAATTCAAGCCATCACATAACCTAAATAGGCCATCCTATCAAGTAACTAATCTCATACTAGAATGCAGAGCTATAAGCTCATACAATAGGCACATCAAGGCATTTATCCTAGCATACTATCATGCAATCCTGATCAGATCCTTAGCCCTAGTCTAGCATGCGATTCACATATTCACAACATAACATAAAACATGTATGAGTATTTTGGGAAAACTTACTTGAGCTCGGCTGATTGCATGCATCGCACCACCTTCTTTTATTTGGGAATTCTTATTAAATATTTCTTTTTATGAAAGGCTTACCAAATCCTCGATTTGAGTTCAGACATACATGAGAGTATGTCCGAATGCCTCAAACCAACGCTCTGATACAAACTTGTAACGTCCCAATTATTCAATTAAAACTTTCGCTTTTAAATTCATATCAAACATACGATAATTATATTAAAAAAGTCGAGAGTATATCATGATAACATAATATCAAAGTACAAAATTCCAAAATCATGTGATGGGGGAAAATCATAGGTCGATGCGGTGCGGTCAGGTCGGGCCCTTCCCTTTAGAGTTGGAAGTACCTGAAAATCATAGGTGGATGCGGTGCCTGACATATGCCCCAGATGGCCAACTTCCAATTTGAGGTCTTAACTGATTAAGACCTAAGGTCCAATTTTAGATTTGAGCTTAATAGACTGTCTTAAGCCATAAAGTTGCAAACTTTATGCTTTTGCATTTCTTAAATGGGCCAAATCTTGAACTAACTTCATGAACCCAACTTCAACTCTTGCATGATTGAACTTAATCCATCAAAACTTCATTTTTATTCTCAAAGGTATATCAAAGACACTAGGATCTAACATTATTTTCTCCTGGAGTAGCTTATACTCTCAAGAACCACCAT